>NW_028317860.1:6869123-7174013 GCF_062004578.1 Staurois parvus
CTATTCTTGGAGAGGAAGGTGTTCCTGTACAAGTAGATGGTGAAGCATGGATTCAACCACCTGGGGTGATTAAAATTGTGCACAAAAATAGGGCTCAGATGTTAACCAGGGACAGGGTAAGTGCAACCAAGATGACTGCTGAATGCATTTACTGTTCCAATTTATAGTAAGAATTTAAAGCCCAACTACAAGGAATCCCAAAAAAACTACTCTTGCAGTAGTAGCCCTGCATTGTACTTGATGGTGTCGTTGTGCAACTGCAGCCTGGAGTGACTAATAAAGGAGGCTGCAGGGGACAGGCCGCACAGATGGATAGGCCTGTCAGTGAGGAATAAAACAAGTATACTGCCATATTCCTCTTTCTAGAGCTAATGAGTGGAACCCCCACTGCAAAGGCTAGTGAGTCATTTGACAGTAAGCCCTGGTTCACACCGGTGGGACTTCAGGTGCAACGTTCGATTTACAAATCGCACCTGAATTTGCATATAATGTATTTCTATGACACTATCGTAATCCATGTGATTGAAAGTAGCACATTTTCAAAAATCGTTCCGGGATTGCTTTTTTCCTTTTTCATTGCGACTTGCATTGACTTATGTTAAATGAAGTTGCAAGCCACAGTGAAATCGGAGGCACAAGTCGCACTCATCTGCGACTTTGAAATCGGTGAAGTTGCACAAATTCATAGTCGCATTCAGTGTGAACCAGGGCTTGGTGGATTCAAACATTGGTCTGCCCTTTTCTATGTTTCTGTTTTGTAATTCCAGGAGTTGGGCTTTAATTTCATTTATCTTCAACCCATTAATGTTTGCTAGAATTAAAGTTCTCATTGCAGAATTCTTTCTGTTCAATTAGGTCAGTGACATGATGGTCTTCTCAGGCCATACTCTTTAAAATTCAACATAAAGGCTTAATTGCCATTAAAACACATTAAAGTGGGTATGTGGGGGGAATTTTGCAAAACTTGAGCATCCACATTCTGGAGTAGTTGGGCATGGCAATCAATCGTCATTTTTCTTACATTTTCAAAGACTAACTAAGCAGATGATAGAAGCTGATTGGTTGCCATGCACAGCTGCTCCAGATTCTGTTTACTCCAGTTTTGATAAATGCCCTTCATTATGTTGCTGTTTGGTTTTTTTTGCTTTATAATGTTAGTGTTTTATAAGTTATTTTATGGTGGTGGTTGATTTTCCACAGATCTAGATCAGGGGTGTCAAACTGGCAGCCCTCCAGCTGTTGGGAGTCATGCTTGTAACTGTCAATCTTGAAATGCCTCATGGGACTTGTATTTTGGCAACAGCTGGAGGGCTGCCAGTTTGACACCCGTGATCTAGATGTTATAAATTAGGACTGGTCTGCTTCCTGTTCTATGGCAGTGTGTGCTATGGAGCTGGAGCTGCCTGCTTTGGATCATTCTGATCAACTCACAAACCGGGAGGGTGAGGAGAGCTGTTGTATACTGAAAACTGCCGCAATTCGTCTCAGAACCCATGGTAGTTTGTTTCACTCTGAAATAGAAACTGGCGCAGGTGGTGAAGGTAGACCTGAGACACGTCTCTCTGTTCCATTAATGTGGCACATGCCACTACAGACAGTTTCCTGCACCAGTTTACTTACACAGGAAGCTTAGTTAATTCCCTGGAGTATTTTTTGTTTTTTAGAAATAATTAAAAGACATTAGTGTCTTACTTTCCCTTTTGATAATCTTAGCAGTTTAATCTTTCTGTGCTGCCATGGTCACATTGCTGTATTGAACCCATGAAACGTGATGACATCGAAAGAGCAGGGCCCTCGATCCCCTCATGTTTTGCATTGTATTGTTACTGTACTGTCACATGTTCTGTCCCCCTTTGTAATGTACAGCGCTGAGCGAACTATTGGCGCTTTATAAATACTGTATAATAATAATAATGACACCTGTCACATTGTGTGATGTGATGACACTGGTTGTCAGTCTATATGCAGAGCTAAAACCTTTTTTTCCGTATATTGACTAAACTTTACTGAATAAATTCAGCTCCTTGAAAAATGATAATGAAAGTAAATGTGATGAATATTGGCACTAAGCATAATAAAAAGGATTGTTGCCAGAACAATTTCTAAAAACTAGCTGTTTTGAATAATGATATAGTCACCATATCAGAACATTCTTGTGATACTGTCAGTATAACTGCTTGCCTGTACGGGATGTATGGGCAAGCAGATATACTGACAGGAAGATTCAGTGAACTACCATGGCGTTCTATAGCACAGTGGTAGTTCATTGTGAACTGCAAGCCGACAGCCGCTAAGACTGTCATGGTTTGTAGTTCATTCAGTTTGTTCATCCAATGAAGTTCAAGCGTGTCTGTCTGTGGGCATACGCACATATTAGAACTGCATTGAGCTTTTAATCCTTGCAATCATAAGGTTAAATGCTTTGCAGGTTTATTCTCAAAAGCCAGATTTCCATGGATGTTTTCTGTAGTTTTTGTAATATTGAATATTTTATTACAGGCTTTTGAAAACACTTTGAAGTCTTGGGAGGACAAGCAGAAGTATGATTCCTGTAAGCCCGCACTACGTCCTCACTTGTACTCTCCACAAGCTGTTGACCTAGCTTCCGAGGAAGAGGTTGCCCTTATTCATCTGTGCTCACAAGCTGCTGAGGAACTTATCACAAGGTGGGCTATGTTTTGGGCTCAGGTCCCTGTACTGAGCAAGTATAACAAATACATACATTTGATCATGCGTGTGGGTGTACCACTGGTACAAGTCATAGGTTATTTTTGTTCATATAAATTGGTTACCTTAAATAGATTTTTCATCTGTGCTCAAATACCTTGTGTTGGCTGGTTGCTGTTATGCCTTATTTGTGTCACACTGAGGACATCTTCAGTTCTTAATAGGCATTGCATCTATTTAAGGTACACTTTAAGCAGCTTGACATTTGAAGGTCTCTGTGTAAAGGTATGTGTGTAAAAGTGAAGTTCTATATATTGTAAAGTTTTTATAGGTTCATTATTCACAGACTTTTTTAGACCATGGGTTATGCAGGTGCTTGGACACTGTCAAATTAAGCTGTAAGGAAAACCTTAGCATAACCCTTCTCACTTCCAACAGTCCCACATTTTTTTGTTCGTGTCCTAAGGTATATGAACATCTTCTCTGTGCTTTGAGAGAAGCAAACCTTTTTCTTTGGTTATTTTATTGTTCTTTGCTGAATTTTGCATCTAAACGTATCTAGCAAGTTATTAGCTGATTGTAGTCTCTGTTGCTTACCATGTTCTGCTTTCCAGAACAGTTTCCTCCTTGAATGTGCCTTGGGTGACCATACTTAGAGACCGCCAGGGAGAATATTTGGAGTCCCTCTGCAGGGTTAACCCTCACTGCACTTTGCAGATCATAGGTGTAGGGGGAAGTTGGTCAGCATGCTTTGCCAGCTCACACTCGGCTTACAGCTCATGGAGGTTTGCTGCATGTTCTCTATTGTAATGGTCTTGACTCTGATAGTCCTAAAACTAATTTCCCCAGTTTGAGCCGCTCCCTTTTCATTGGCCTCCCTAGCTTTGTGGTGCTCCCCATCCTTTCCAGAGATTAATATTCAGCCACTATGTTTAATTTTATGTGTAGGCTTTTAGCCCTGTCAGAATCTTCTGAACACAGGGATCACATGCTGGCTCCCTGGGCCTGTCCTCCAGATGTGATCTCTATTCTTCTCTTACAGCTTCTATGCGTCTTGAAGAGAAGGACGAGGAAGGTTCCTTTATTTGTTTCAGAGGACTCCACATATGAGTTGATATCTTTCCCAAGCTTATGGTTACTATTTTTATCCTTAATGATGCAGTGTTCAAGTCTTGCTAAGTAACAGTCTGTGTTGGCCCAACACATGGTCACCAGCCACTTTACAAGTGCCTCAGCTGGCCAATACATTCCTTATGCACTCGCTCCTAGAGCCTTTTTGTCTCTCCCAAATACTTTGTGCAGCAATACACAATTGAGGAGGGATTTCTAAAGAAATGGACTGTCCTGTTATGGACCCAACCATTTTCTGTCTTTAACACAACCCGTTTAGTAAGTGCTTGGATTCATCAAGTTTACAGGAGGTAAGAGGAGTACCTTTTTACCCCAGAAGAAAAAGGCAAACGCTCTTGTGGGCAAACAATCCGTTGTGGAGGCAAAGAATAATTCCTTTAGTTTCTCTCAGGCATCCAGGTCCAAATCCAAGCCTGGCTTACGTTTCTGCCATAAATCTTCTAAGCCAGCCAAGCCTTGGAAGGATGCCCTCCTCACAATGAGGGAGGGGGGAAGTAGTGATGCCTGTTGACCCAAGGCCATTTGGGCATAAGTCCTTGCAGCCTTCTGGGTCCAGAAAGTAGTAACTTGTCATCCTCCCCACAAAAGAAAGTGGATCATTAGGCTGCTCTCTAGCAGTTCATCTCACAGGGGGTCATTGTCCCACTTCTAAAAAAGGACAGGGTTCTCTAGATGCCTGTTTACTAAAGCAAATGGAGGAATTCATCCCTTCCTTGATCTATAGCTTTTCAAAAGGTTCTGTTGCATTCTAAAATTCCACCCTCGGACCTCTCTAGACATCCAGGATGCATACTTGCGCATCCCTATTTTCTGGCCAGAATTCCTACCCCCCACCCGCATCAACGCTACCTGCATTTTGCTGTGAGCACGCAGCATTGCAACATTACAAGCAGGGGCGGACTGACAACTCATGGGGTCCCCGGGCAATAGGGGATTAAGGGGCCCCTTGTGTCCTTGCCCAAACTCAAAAAAGCCTATGAAAAAGGTACCGGGGCATCTCATGGGGCCCCCTACTGACCCCGGGTCCTCGGGCAGTGCCCGAGTTTCCAAATGGTCAGTCCGCCCCAGATTACAAGTTTGTTGCCTTTCTCTTTGGCCTGTCCACACCACCTTGGGTGTTCACTAAGATGTCACCTCCTGTACTAGCTCTGCTGGGCTCTCAGTGTTATCCCTGTTGTAGGATACCTGAATGAACTACTCCTGAAGGAATGGTCAGTCCAGGTCTTGTCCTTAATGTTAGTTGAAAGGTGTACACTCTGCAGAGATTTCGATATATCCTAAATCTTCGGAAGTCTGCACTTGAACCGACCCACCACATGGGTCTTATTCTGGACTTTGCATGGTCCAAGGTTTTTCTCCCTTTGGAGAATCTCTGCTTCCTTGTTAGTAGACCCTACAGTCTAGGAGATTCCTTACCATTCTCCTTTGCATGGGGGTTTTGGGTTTATGCCCAATTTCACTCCAGACACTCAACATTTATGCTGCGTGGGAGAAGCAGGCTCAGTCCTTGGATTGATTATGAGCCCATCCAACCAGTATTTGGTCACAGTGCCAGGTCTGTTGCTTACATCAACCATCAAGGGCAGGAAATGTTGCTTAAAGAAACTAAAACCTCTTAGCTTAGTCAAAACTCCACATCCTATGCCCTGTGAAGTACTCCAAGAAAAGGATTTTGCAGTCCTGTTTTACAAGTGTGTGTATGTTTGTGTGTATGTATGATTTATATTAGTTTGACTACAGGTTACAAAGACTGACCTTACCTGTATTGTAGGTTCTTGGGGGGTTTTTTTTACACAGAACCTGAATTGGAAAAAAGCCTCCTCCTTCCACCAATTTGTCCACCTCTAGGCGTCTGCAGAGCGGTTCCCTTTTTTTAAATTTGGCTTGCTGAAAATCCTTTTGTACTTTGGTATACAAATATAACTCGTATGTCTTGGGCCATAGATTGGCCCCAGTGCTCATACCTCTGTTTCCTCATCACAGTGATGGGTGGGCTTATCAGGCAATAATTCACAAGGTGGGGGTAGGTAGTGAGGCTCCTTATGAGGGTATCTGGTTTATACCCATTTGGGATATCCCTGGTGCTGAATATAAAAGGGGCCATAATGTACAGGCACCAGGTGATCTCTGCGATGATACTAGTGCTAAAGATACTTCTGTGCCACTTCGGCTTAACATTTAAGGTAATCTGCAGGACCAAGGCAACAGGTTCATTTTAATTCAGACCTCCACAGATATACATACATGGATACTTATCTTTTTCACTCAATTTTGTTGAAAGGAGCATAGAAATGCAGGGTATTCTAAGCTACAGGTCACCAGAGTCATAGCTTACAAAGGGTTATGGATCACAATATGACAGCAATAATTGGCACATCACTCTCACATGAAGTGAGATACGTGCCCCTCAATTAGTAAAACAGAAAATAGGATAATGCACTTCCAAATCACATCAGCACATAAAGCATTAATTACATAAGTGCTAGAACCAGAGATTGGGTTTCCTAAAGAAAAACCCAAGAATAATGCACTCTAAATAAATAATAAGCAGCACTCCAAACGGCTAGTTTTTCAAATTTCATGGTTATGAAAGGAAATGAGAAAGGCGTCTTTACCCTGAAACATTGCGACTCTTATCTAAGCTGAATGTAAGGAAAAACATGTTGAGATGACTATACTAAGCAACTCGTGTATACAAATTTGATATAAGATCATATATGATTGATGACTCACATGACTTTTTAATTATTGTAATGTTATGTGATGTTTAATGGACGTTTTGGAATACAAATGATGTATTTTACTGTAACCTTTGGATCTTGTCTAGCATCTTTTGGCTATTTGTGGTGCCATTGAATTCCCCTCTGGCCCATACATATTTATTCTCTTGTGATGCTTATCTCTATCTTATCCTGAGTGTCCACATGCTAGCTGAAGGGTTTTTCTGGTTGTTTCCTGGATCTTTTCCCTTTTCTAATGAAAATGTATATGACGGTTGTAGCTGATAGCTGCTTTTGTCTAGATAGAGGAACTCGAGAGATCTTGTGCAATATGCTCTTCCATATCATGTTCTTGCTTTGGCTCCTAGTGCTGAACTGAGCAACAGGGAAGGGAATAAAAGTTAAACCGGTTTATGTGTCCTAAAAATAGTAATACTATAACCATTGCCAGAAATGGACACGAATTTACTTTATCACGAAATAAAGTACATATACCCAGCAAAACCTCATACCTAAGAGATTCTTCATAATCCTTTTATTGTTTGTAAGCATCTCCAAATCTGTAACACTATTTTTTTTTATGTTCAGAATATGCGAAGCTGCAAAAATCCACAGTTTGCTGGAACAAGAGCTGGCCCATGCAGTGAATGCTTGCTCACATGCACTAAACAAAGCCAATCCTAGATTTCCAGAGGTAAGTCTAGTCCTACAGGTTTACTTGAATTAACCATTCCTCAGATACATGCAATATGCTATGTATATAGTGTGTGTGTGTATATATATATATATATATATATATATATATATACAATAAGTAGTTTGTGTGTATGTATATTCAGTGCACAGCATATATGAGTACACCCCTACAAATTTGTCAGAAAACCTTAAATTTCCTTTCAGAATCAACATTTTCTATGGGATAGTATACTACAAAATACTCCCACAAATGCCATTAATTGCAAACAAGATTTGTTAATTTGCACACACACAAAATTATCTTTCCTTACAAATTCATTCAAGACTATGTTGCTAAAATAAATACATCCCAATGAAAGTCTTAGGAGCAGAGCTAAATTTACAACAAAATCCTAATTAACAAGAATTTAACTACTGGTGAGTCTTAATTATTCATTAAACAGATGTCCAGCTGACCGTTGGTTATAACAGGGAGTTACTTAACAAGGAAAACCCTTCCCATTTCATGCTGTCAGCAATGGCATCACATGGAAGAGAAACGTCTGAGAAAGAATATAATTTCTTTACGAAAGAAAGGTGAAAGCTACAAGAAGATCAGCAGAGCTTTCCTTATCAGTCAGAATACTGTAGCAAAAGTGATACAAAAATTTAACAAAGATGAAACTGCAACCATCTAACAGAGACGTCCAGAGAAGTTAACACCTCAACAGGAGCATCTTCTGATGAAAAGGGTTGAAGAAAATCGGCATGCAAGTTCACTGCAGTTAGCTAAAAAAGTAGAAAATCAAACTGGGGTGATTTTCCCGTGACTCAATACAGCATACACTGCAAAGAAATGGCATGCATGTTGTCATCCACGAAGGAAGTGTCTCCTTAAGCCCATGCACAAAAAAGTCAACCTAGAATTTGCCAGGGCCCATGCTGAAAAAGAAGACTACTGGGACTCTATACTCTGCAGTGATGAGACCAAGATAAATGTTTTTGGAACTGATGGCTTCAAAACTATGGCTCTGCAAACATGAGGAGTACAAAGAAAAATGCATGGTGCCTACAATGAAACATGCTGGTGGCAGTGTCCTTCTGTGTGGCTGCATGAGTGCTGCTGGTGTCGAGGAGCATATCATTGATTGTATCATGAATTCACAGATTTACTGCTCTATATTGAAAGAGAAGATGCTACCATCACTCCATACCCTTGGTCGTCGTGCACTTTTCCAACATGACAATGATCCAAAACACACATCTAAGGCCACTGTTGTATTTCTGAAGAACAGGGTGAAAGTGATTCAGTGGTCAAGTATGTCTCCTGATCTGAACCCAATCGATCACCTATGGGAAATTCTGAAGAGACAAGTTGAGCATCATTCTCCATCTAGAATCCAGGCTCTAAAAGTGGTCTTTCTTGAAGAATGGAAAAAGATAGATGGTGCTATATGTCGCCAACCTGTTCATTCCATGCCTTGGAGACTTGATGCTGTCCTTACAAATCATTGAGGTCATTAAAAAAAATTATGTAGTAGTTTTTGTTGTGGGGTGTATTCATTTTTGCATCAACTAATTTAAGTAAAACTGAAGATTTTGTCATCTAAGTTATATTATTAACCTTACTATCATGTAATGAGCTAAATAAATGTTCTATAAAATCAGTTTGATTGTTCTTGTGGTGTTTGAAATATTGATTAAAATCTTACTTTCAAAAGGGGTATACTCATTTATGCTGGTGTGTGTGTGTGTGTGTCACACACCATTCAGAAACTATTCTGACTCCCTTCACTTTTTCAATTTTTTTATGTTGCAGCCTGATGTTACGGTTGTTTAAATTATTTTTTTCTCATTAGTCTACACTCAGTATCCCATAGTGACAATGTGAAAACAGAATTTTAGAAATGTTTGCAAATTTATGAAAAAAGAAAAACTGAAATATCACTTTGGCATAAGTATTCAGACCCTTTGCAACAACACTGGAAAGTTAGCTTACATGCCTCCCATTTCTTTTGATCATTGCTGACATGTTTCTAAACCTTGTTTGGCGTCCACCTGTGGTAAATTAAATTGATTGGACATGATTTGGAAAGAGACGCGTCTCTCCATAAAAGGTCACAGCTGACAATACATACTGTATCAGAGCAGAAACCATGAGGTCAAAAGGAACGGCCTGCAACACTCAGACAGGATTATTGCAAGACACAGATCTGGAGAAGACTACAAAAAATATCTGCTGCACTGAAGGTTCCCATTTCTGCCAGTGGCATTGCTGAACACCCATAGTCATATGGTGCAATCTTTCATGCTCTATACATGATATTTTCTGTTTAGTACCACTCAAGTGCTTGTATTGTGTGTTAATCTCTACCCACGTATCACTCTCTTTAGTACTTTGAGAGTAGAATGTTTATGGAAAAGCAGCAGTACACAAGAATTATTTTACTCACTGCAGAATTTTACTGTTTTAAATGAATATGTGATATGAAGTAGAAAAAAAAATGGTTTGACATCTTTTTCCAGAATCTCACTAGGAACACTGCCATTGAAGTTGCAATGAATGTGAAGGCACTGCACAATGAAACAGAGTCTCTCTTGGTTGGGAGAGTACCACTGGTAAGTGTTTGTTTAGTAATTACTTACTGGATGCAATGTTCAGCAATAGCACAATTCTATATGCCATATTCACACATCATCTTGGTAATGGGTGGCCCACAAACAAGGGGGATGTATAGGTGCAGCTAAGGGGCAGGGAATAACTCAGCCATTTATGATTGTTCCAGAGCAGTGTCCGCTTCCTAGCAGGATAGCTAAGGTAGATTCGGACTAGCATCCAAACATGCTCATCCCTACTTAATGCCAATAAGATGTGGAAATCCCCTACTTACAAAAAAAAAATCAACTTTGTTCTTTTACTTCTCAGTGCAAAAACTATCTAGCTGACTCTGATAGTCATTCACACTTCCTTCTGTCAACAAAAGTGGGGAAAAATAACCCCCCAAAAACTTAATGCTAGTATGTTTTTGTTATACTTTTTTTTTAAGATGACAATATGATAGCAAAATGGCTGATGGGTTTTTAATTACTCATTGTATTACAGCAGCTGGAATCTCATCATGAAGAGCTTTTGTCCAATGCACTGCATGACGTGGAAGTGGAGTTAACAAAGCTCGCAGAGATCCCTTGGCTGTATTATGTCTTACAGCCAGATGAAGAAGAGGTATGAAATCTCTATGTAATGGGTACAGGAACAAGGATGATGATGGCTTATAGCAACATCGGTTCATAAAAGTCCTAAAATGATTTACTTGCATGATCCGTCGGTATATATTTAAATTACAAATGACATTGTTGTGAGGTTTTTCTTTTTGTTTTTTTTGTTTTTTTTCTTTTTAGTCTGAAGATTTTTGAATAGCCGTTTATCCTCTTTATTTTTAACAGGATCCTCCGATGGAATATACTAAAAGAAACAGTAGAAGCACAGTATTTCGCATAGTGCCAAAGTTTAAAAAGGAAAAGGCTCAAAAACATAAGACTAGCCCTCAGCCTGGTATGTGTTCTTTAGTCAAAATACTGATTGGCATGTTTATTATTTACCATCAGGGAATTAATTTAAAACTGACTTGTTTTCCTTCCTTTACAAGCCAACTTTGCAGACAGAATTTTAGGTTTCAGAAAAAATCAAGGTTGTGAGACTATAAAGGGTGTTGCTGCAAACAGCATGAATGATGAAATCATTTTACATCTGGAGGACATCACTGCACATGAAAATGTTAATTTTACTTTTGCCAGATACCAGAAGGGCAAAGCACCTTATTGTTTATTTAAGAGATTTGATGTTGCAATTTCAGCCCTCCGATTCCTAAATTGGCAGAGCTATTGTACAGTTGCAAAGAGCTTCCAGTTTCCCTTTTGAATGATTCATCAATTTTATATTATTAAAATTGCAATAAGATGAGGGAGTAGTATAGAGAATCTTTTGAGATCAGTAAAAGCAAACTATGGTTGAAGGAACTCATTGAGAATTTCCAAGATTTGAAGTCAGGTTACCCCCCCCCCCCCCCCGATTCTATCTATGTCCAAAATATCAGTGTTGGAAAAATCACAGAAGCTAGGTAGTAGCTATTAAGTCTACAAAAAAACTTAGAGATGATTTATGTTGTTGCTTTTGACAAATCAATCAAATGTTACCTCACATCTAGATGGGAATGGCTATCTCGTGTTTGAAGTAGAACCGTAACCAGGCTATGAGCTTTTAAGTATTTACTTATCCTTAACAAGCAGCAAGTAAACGTTAAATAAGCCCTAACTGACCTTTGTAGCTTTAGACACAGTTGATTCATTCATATTTAAGCCCCATTCACAGTTTATCGTTTTTCAGCTTGTTTCCCTATGCCTGACTATGCAACAACATACAGAGACCCATTCTTTCTAATTGTCCTTTTTCCAATTTTTTACGCTCAGTCTATGCATGCTCAAATAAATACAAGTTGAAGCGCTTAGTACACATGCAAAAAACAAAGCCAAATTGGGTTTTTGAATGTAGTACCCAGGGATGTTGAATTTATATCGCCCTGGCAGGTAGTTTTTTGTTGTTTGTTTTTTTTTGTTTTTTTTTTTAACCTTTAACCCTGCTGTGGGCAAGCGGCAGGGATTACCTGTAAGGTGAAAGCATTCGGACTCCGCTTGCCCATCTGCGGAACTGGTTCAGCTTGTGCCGTTGGCTAGAAGGGAGGGAGGAGAGCGGACATGTCTGCTCCCCTCCCCTTCTGACGTAGAAGTGACGTTATGTTGTCACTTGCTGGTCCCCATTGACAGATTTCCCAGCCATCGAGGCCGGAAAAGAATGTAATGCCATGTGATGTGCACTGCATTACGTTCAGTGGAGCACAGGGGAGACATCCAGGGTCTTTTAGACCTTGGATGTCTCAATAAAGAGAACCTGTCACCAAAAATCATCATATAGGGGACTTTTTATCCCCTATGTAATGAAAGAAGAACAATTAAGTAAAAACATTTTTTTTTAATTGTAAAAACTTAGTTACTGCCAAGCACTTAACCTCCCCTCAGAAAAAAATAATTGGAGACCCCCACATATACGCACGTACAAACGGAAAAGCACACGCTGGGGTGCCTACGTATGAAAACGTCAATTTCAATACACACGTTACATTTCACTGTGCATGCCAGAATGAGAGCAATAATTCTAGCACAAGACATCCTCAGTAACACTATATTGATGACCTATAAGGGGCGTTAAAAGTGTCACTTATAGAAAATTTTGAGTACTGAAGTTCATTGCCATTACACAAGCACATGCAAATTTAAGGTTTCACATGTTGGATATCAATTTACTCAGTGCAACCTCATCTTTTATATTTTACAAAAAAATTGGGTAATTTTATTGCTTTTTTGTGCTGTCTGTGGTAATATCCATAATAAATTGGAACTACCACTGTTTTATTCTCTAGGGTCTCTGCTTTCAGAAAATATATAATGTTTGGAAGGTTTGTGTAATCTTCAAGTCTAAAATTATTTTTTTAACTTGTGCAAAAAAACGGCTTTGGCAGCAAAAGGGATAAAGGATAAGCCGGACACTCCCCTTTCCTGGTGAGCACCCAATTGGTGCTCATTGTATTGCAAGGTCTCTCTCCTCCCTGCTAGTCCCCGGGTGCTGTGCTGGAGACAGGCAGGGAGGGGAGGAGAAGATAAACAGCGCAATGTTAAACATATTAACTGTTTAAGTTGCCATAAAGTCCCTTTTGATTTCAAAAGCTCCAGACATTCCTAAAACATCTCAGATTTTATTAGTTTTGTTTAAAATGTATTAATTTTTTTTTATCTGGACATGTAGATTGTCATGAGGGACAAGTAGATTAGGACCCCAATTTAGTCCCTTGACAAGTAGTTTTTTTCAAAAATGTCCACACCCCTGGTAGTACCACACCACTGACACAGACCTAGCATTTGGCTCACTGTTGCTGCAAGGCACCATTCACCGGGGCTATAATTTATAATTTTTGCCATTGCATACGTACATCCTCAAACAGCTGCCATATTATTTTAAAGTGGGCAGTAAAACTGAGGCTTAACTGCCTGGTTTTACTGCCCCTCACCCAATTCCCAACCCTTCCCCAAAACCGCAAGCATAAGGCACCTTTCACATGAGTAGTCCAATCAGGTCCTCCTATTCGTTTTTTAGGTGGTCCTGATCGGACCCTCCATTTTCCCTTACCACTTGCCCTCCTAAAGATTTATCCCCCTTTATGACCAGGCCATTTGTTGCTGTTCGGCACTGGGCTATTTCAGCTGGTAACTGTGCGGTCGAGCAATAATGTACTTATACAAAATTGTTGTCCTTTTTTTTACACAAATAGAGCTTTCTTTTGGTGGTATTTGATCACCTCTGCGGTTTTTGCTTTTTGGGCTATAAACAAGAGAGACCAAAAATTTTGATAAACAATATTTTTAACTTTTGGTTCAAAAAAATATCCAATAAACTCAGTCATAAGTTTATGCCAAAATGTATTCTGCTACATGTCTTTGGTAAAAAAAATAAATCCCAATACATGTATATTGGTTTGTGTGAAAGTTATAGTGACTACAAACTATGGTGTATATGTGTGTGTGTGTATATGTATGTGTGTATATATATATATATATATGTGTGTGAGTATGTGTATATGTGTATATATATATATATATATATGTGTATATATATATATATATGTGTATATATATATATATATATGTGTGTGTGTGTGTGTATATATATATATATATGTGCATGATATGGGTATATGTAGAGTAACACCCCAAAACACATTCTTATAATTCTCCCAAGTATGGGAATACCATATTTGAGAGGCTTTTTCAGCCTAGCTACATACAAGCTCCAAAAATCCAATGACTACCTCCAGGCTTTTAAAGGGCATATTTCCTTAAAATCACTTCCCCACTACCTATCACTGTTTCAGAGGCCCCAAAGTAGACACCCCAATGAATTTGATAAGAGGCATGGTGAGCATTTTACAGATATGTTTTTTTTCACAGGGGTTTGAAAAAGTAAAAGGGAAAAGAAAAAATACTTTTTTGTTTCATTCATTTTTCGAAAACAGATGGTAACAAATGAGATCTGCAAAATACTCACCATACCTCTTAGCAAATACCTTGGAGTGTCTGCTTTCCAAAAAGGGGTCATTTGGAGGGGTTGCTTCTACTATCCTGGCATTTCAGGGCCAACATTAGAAGCTTATGCCCCACATCACCCATTCTTGAAGACCAAGCCTTTTCTAACACTTTGTTCACATGAAAAAAATGTTTTTTTTTTTGCTAGAAAATTACTTTGAACCCTCAAACATATTTTTTTTTTTAAACAGAGGCCCTAGAGAATAAAATGGTGGTTGATTAAATTTTTATTTGCGCGGCAATTTTTCAAATGCAAGTCTTTTGGGAAAAATACACTTTTTAATACACAAAAACACAATATATTACCCAATTGTTTGATAAGGTATAAAAGATGTTATGCCGAGTAAATAGATAGCAAACATGACATGCTTTAAAATTGCACATATCAGTGCAATGGCGACAAAATACATACATTGTTAATATCGATAGGTGACACTTTAAAAGCCTTTACAGGTCACCAATTTATATTTACACAGGAGGTCTAGTGCTGGAATTACTACCCTCGATCTGATGTTCGAGGCGGTACCTCACATGCATGGTGAAACTGCTGTTTACATACTGGCACGGGGTAAACGCTTGTGCATGCAGGTGGGAGCAAGGGTGCTTTTTTTTTTTTTTTTTTTTTTTTTTGATTTATTTTTTTTTTATAATTTTTACACAGGCCTTTTCATTTTTTTAAATCACTTTTATTGCTATCACAGGGAATGAAAATATCCCCTGTGACTGCAATAGGCTTTGACATGTATTCTTTTTTGAGAAATCTGGGGTCTATTAGACTCTAGATCTCTCCTCTGCCCTTACACCACCAAGATCGGTGTGATCAGATGCTTTCCCAATTAACAAATGGTGCTGTTAAAGTTCAGTGAAATGGAAATGATCATAGATCATCGCTTAGATCATAGAGATGTTTGGAGCCATTCTGATCTCTGATCAGCTCTATAGTCAGGCAGCGGAACTGCCAGCTGCATTCTCAGATTCCCCTGTGGGACAGGAGAGCCCAAGAATACTGTGGAAGGCGGCAGGAGGGGGGGATGTCTTTCCACTGCTTGTAAAAATGATTCAGCTGTTAATTGGCCACTAGGATTGTTTTTACATGAAAGCCAACCGCCAGCTGAAAAAAAAAACCGATACCAAGATGATGCCTGTAGCTGCAGGCATCATCACGGTATAACCACTCAAAATCCAGCGATGTACCAGTACATTGCTGGTCCTTGTTGGGCATATATGAAACAGCAGAGAAGATGGGCATATGAATCGGGTCTGTGGACCAATATGATCACAATTCATTCTTTTTTGTAATGCCCATGCTGAGGCTTAGGCCTAAACAAAGTTTTAAATTCAGAAACTGTGATAGGTTTCCATGCAAAATGTCTGGCAAGAGCTGAATTTGGGTGGACGGCGATGTGTTGTGTGTATAAATTGCCTTGGCCCATAATCAATTTGTACAAATCTCCTTGAAAAACAGCGTACGGGCTAAACTCTAATGCTGGCAGCAAACGGGGCCGATCCTGATAACACTGCGTTTTTGGGGACACTATACAAATCCGGCACTAGTATAGTTCTGTTCTTGATCAATATATTGATCCGTACAAACACTAAACTAGTAATGGGGGTGATCAGTGACCTATAGCATGAGTGTGATAGTGTGCGGGTAATCTAATGCTAGCTGACCCTGGCGGTGTGGGGGGGGGGGGGCACTAACTGACCCTAATGCTGTCTGATGTTGCTAGTGGCAGGAACACAGTGATCAGTGAAAAATTATGTACTGACATTGTACTAATGGCACTGACTGGGTGACGGGGTGAAATAAAGGGTTAATAAGGGCGATCAAAGGGTTAAAAGTGCTAATCTAACGTGTGCGTTAAAATGTATTGCTTTTACTCAGTGCCGTGTTCTCTCTTCTCTCCCTAGACCGACCGGGGGGGAGCAGGCGTGTTCACGCTCTGAAATAGGAAACGACATAAGATTACGTCGCTTTGCTCAGAGCCGCTGATCGCCCGCAAAATGCGGGTAGGCGGTCGGCAAGTAGTTAAAAAAAAAACCTTAATGTTTTTTGTAAATTCTCAATGTTTTTTTTTTTTTTTACTTTTAATTTATTTTTTAATACTTTTATCACAATAGTACAATGTTACTACGGTAAGATTGTACTATTGTGGGGGGGTGATCATGGATTTGTTCTGTTTTTTTTTACACTTTTTCAATGTTCTCAAGAGCCTAGATAGCTCTGACCTTCATTGCAGAAATAAGTCAAAGGTTTGGCAAGAGTCTGCGGTGAGGACACCACAACTAATAGAATCTACGAATTGAAAATCCCTTAAATAAAATATAAATATCTAGTTTAAATATTGTATTGTCATAATTTTTTTTGTAAACTAGTGAAGGGTACCAAAGATTTAAGAACCATAATGAAAAAAGAAATCATAAGAACTTTTTTTTTGGGAAGTTAGTTTTTGTTGTGCAAAGCTTGGCAGAATACTTTGGAAGAACCTTGGTTCCGCACTTAAAAAGTTCAGCAAAAAAATTATTAATTTACTTAATAAATATAGCTATATACTCAAAAGGTAATAGTACCATTATTCTGTACTATCCTGTTAGAGCAACTCCAGATTCATCCTCAAAGGAACTACAGTGTGTATGTATATGTATATATGGTATATTTGTAAGACCATACTTTGTAAATATGTCCTGTATTTCTTGGTCTCCCAAACAACTTAGAGCTCCACTACTTCCTTTTCCCCCAAAAAAAACAGCCAATTAGCTGCTTATCGCACTTAAAAACATGTATTTAGGCCTATGTTCGTTTAACACACTCCACTTTAACATAGCAGTAGAAATAAAGTAATAGCATTTTTATTGAAGCTCAAGTGTATGCTTTAGTTTTCATCAAAAATATAATGTAGGATTATACAGGCCAGTCTAATATGTTAGATTTCAGGGGCTGCTGCCAGATGTTTTCTGTACTTGAACGTACAGGAATGTTAATTGGTAACAATTACTTTCACAAGTTATGGGTTACACACTGTTAGGCAGTAGAAGAGTTGGCTTGGCAAATTTACCTGATACTTGCCAAGATTATCCAGCAGCCTGGTGTTAAAATGTATTGAACCATGTAGCTTAGTGTGCAAAACGCTTACAAATCAATTTCTTTACTTTTCTGTGAGTTCTTGATATCAAACGCTGCTTGTTGGCAGCAATGCCTTTCTGTTGGAAAACAATTTGAAATGCATATGACAGTAAGACTAAATAATGTTATGGATTATTTGACCATGTTTCCCTAGACAGCTAGAGCTCAGCTATACAATTTTTTTTAATTTCCCAGAACTAATGCTATTTAGACATAGAGGCATGTTAATTGGAAGCCATAAATTGTATATGAGGTACTGTTCAACAAAGGGTTTCCTTTTTCTTGAGCTGTTAATAGATCCTGAGGGACGGATTTAGGATAGCTTGAGCTAGTCTGTGCACACACACAAAAAATACATTTTTATCTATCTTCCACTGAGAGGTGAGGCCTCTCGGTGTGCAGCCTATGCTGCCACTTACAGGAGAAATGGACACTAGGCTTATAAAAAAAAAAACTAACGTGATCTCCCTCCCACACCAATCATGTTCCATTTGGCTTAGTGTGCTTTTTTCCCTCCCATCAACAGTTGCTGATAGATTCTGGCTGTTTTTTGTTAATACTGGAGGTCTTTCCAGCCAGTCAAGAGCAGATTTTTCCAGTTCAATAAGGATACTGGTGTTCTCTCTGCAACAACCCTGCAGTGACTCTTCTGTTTGTATGCCAGCTAGCACATGATTCCACTGTTAAGATCAGACCACTACACCTCGAGGTTCCTTACTGAGTTATCAGGGCCAGAGCTGTTGCAGTGTTCACCTGTACCCATCTCTAAATACTCTTTCTTTTGGCTGGTTGAAGCAGGCTGTATGCTGTGTTGGGGAGTCCTTCTGTGTGTTTTTTCTTGGATATGTTTTTGTTACAGGAGCATCTGCTTGGGCACTGGAAAATAGAGGATCCCTCCTCGTCTCTTATCTTGGGCTTTAGTTTGTGTGGTTGGGCTGTGTTTTCCTTTACAGCAGGCTGGGGATGCGAAGACC
The DNA here is from genome assembly GCF_062004578.1 of Staurois parvus. Taxonomy (NCBI): domain Eukaryota; kingdom Metazoa; phylum Chordata; class Amphibia; order Anura; family Ranidae; genus Staurois; species Staurois parvus. The sequence continues at coordinate 6,887,606 of NW_028317860.1, forward strand.
CTCCTTTTTGCCTGGGTCTGTATTTACATTTGTTCTGGCAACTGGGTATTCTTTGTTACTGAAAATGCCAGTTAATTCTCTCTTTGGCTTCTTCTTTCTGCTCGACCTAGAATGTTACTGACATCAGTATAGGGGATGGGCCAATGCACTGAACAAGCCCTTGCCTTTTCCCAAGGCTTTCTCCTTTGGTACCCATTTTAGGAGACTCTCTCTATGGATGCTTCTCTGCAGCTCCGCCAACAGGGGCATAGTATTTTCAGCAGTAGCTGGGCTATAGGGATCTTCAGTTTTAGTGATTTGGTCATTGAGCTGTTTCTTTTGTTTTTAGGTACAAAGTAGTAAACTCCGTAAATAACCTTACCTTCCCGTTAACGATAAAAACATGTTGCACAGGCTACAATTTGAACAGCAAGTGTATCTGCTTGATTAGAGATGAAGTGCATATGGATCGATGTGTTTCAGCCCAAAAGGGGCTTCTTCAAGATCCACTTCGTTATATACTTGTGTAGCTAGTAAACAATATAATGATCAAAAAATGAATACATACAAAGAACATAAATCAATAAATATACACAAAAGATACAACCGTATTAGATATAAATTAGAGAAGATGGATGCTGTTTAGTTTGCGCTATGTCCAGGGTCATTGTTGCCCCTTATGGATGTAATAAATATTTTATGCCTTTTTTTTTTTGATCATTTATACTGATTTTTTTGTGGGGTATGTTTTCTGACTACATGGGGCTTTTTTTTTTTTTTGAGTTCTAGCTGAGATGTCTTTCTACTTGTTTTCCAGTTGATTGACTCACTCTGTATTGGGATAACCAGAAGATTAATACTTATGGGATACAGTTATATGGCTATATGTTAATACAATTTACACCTTGAGACATCTATTTTATTTTTTTGTATTCTTTATTGGAGTGGCGTCCCTACGGGATATTCAAGCTTGCTCCCTTGTATAACTTTAAGTCCCTTTTGAAGTCATTTACATGATATGAGCATCTTCTGCTGTTGTGGCCATGCATCCTTGCTATCTTGATATAGTATATTTGTTCATCTTTTGCTGTGGGTAAGCATAGAATTTTTTTTTTCTCTGTGACACTTTTATAGATTTTTTTTTTTTTTGTGGATAAGTTTTTTTTTTTTTACTTCATACCCTTATTTTATGTCTTACTGTCCTCCCAGACTGATGTCATGGGCTCTCCTTTTGAGGTGACACCCCCCCCCCTTCTTTGGGGCGAAACACGTTGATCCATATGCACTTTGTCTCTTCTAATCAAGCAGACACATTTGCTGTTCATTTTGTAGCTTGTACAACATGTTTTTATCAAGAGGTTCACAAGTATAACCCATTTTTAAAATTTGTATAAAATACTAAAAAATAAATTTTATAGATATTTTTTGCTTCTTTGTGTTTGCTTGCACCTTTCAAAGCCCCATTTTTCCTTGGTTTCCCCCAAAAGGAAGGTAAGGTTACTTACGAAGTTTGCTAATTTGTACTTATTGTCTTTTGTGGATGGCGCTTATATTGTGTTAATGACAAAGCCCTCCACCAATTTTTGTTTTCTTTTGTTTTTTCTCTGTGGCTTAGAACTATTTATTTGCTTAGCTGGTCAATGTATATTTCTGTAGTGGGGTAAGCCCAATATTGCCACAGTACAGCAGCTTCTGGTGCCAAATGCAATGGCGGGTAACTGGGCTGATCTAGCTGCAATCGTCAGAAGCAGCAAAAATTATTTTGGGTTGTATGTATATGTGTGTATATGTATATATGTGTATATGTATATATGTGTGTGTGTGTGTGTGTGTGTATATATATATATATATATATATATATATATATATATATATATATGTGTGTGTTTATGTATGTATATATATATATATATATATATATATATATATATTTACACAACCCAAAATAATTTTTCCTGCTTCTGACGATCACAGCAATACCACGTGTGTATGTTGTTTGTACCCGTAGTACAGCCCAGAAACAATAGTGCACAATTTGCTTTTTTTTTATCCTGCTGCGAACTGACAATGATACTAATTTTAAACATTAAAAAAAAACCCTGACCAATTAAAAAAACTAAACTGACCCTTAACCCTGACCTAGATCAAACCTTGATCTATGTGTTTTTGTTTATTTTTTTATTATTATTTTTTACACTTTTTTTCTCTCTCTCCTCCATTCAGAGAGAAAACAAGGAGGGCGGGCTTCACAATGACTGATCACTGTGATAGCCAATCAGATGCTATCACAGCAATCAGGTGACCCGGAATCCAGAGTTACAGGTCCCGATCGTTAGAAGCGGCGAGCTCCCATCCGAAAGACAGGTATGCAAAAAGAGGCCCCATGGAAAAAAGCCCAATTCTGTGAGGCCATTAATTTGCGTGTGGTCTGCATCAAGGGGTTAGTCCAGTGGGAAAACAAAAAATGATGTAAACCTGCTGAATAAAGATGGAGGCACATCACTTTGTGCATCAGATCACAAGATTTGCACTCTTTTAACCTATTAGGGTTATTCTTCAACCTGGATTAACGTTCATCCTTCTGCTCTGTGAAGGCGTCGGAATGACGAAACATGTAGAGTGGAGCTTCGGACTAACGTCCCTATGTTCTGTGTGAGGCTAGCGTCTCTGCTTTCTGTGATTTTAAACTAAATGTGTTTGTTGCTAGTGTCGGCTATGACACTGTTCCATGTGAGTGGATTATGATGAGTTTTTATAAATAAACGTGTCGTACGGTATCACACGATCGTTTGTTTTTTCTTTTCTTTTCTGAGCCTGTGTACGAAGTTCTTGGAATTCGGTCTGGAAGTTTTCGTTGCTGAGTTTATAGATTTGCCGAGTATTGCTCCCAGAGAGGATAAATAAGTGTCTAGATATCTGAGTCTCCCTAACTTGTAATATACTATATCAACAAGCTGAGAGAGGGATAATTTGAAAAGCTGGTCACCGCTGAGTCTGCCTGCAGAGTATTGCTCTCAGAGCAAACAAGTGCAATTGCTGGTTTATAGTTTAATTGGCAATTTGCTCTGGTGAGTTTATTCATTTCTGTTGGTAGTGGATTTGCACAAAATTGTTCTTATGGTGATAGACATTTTTCACTGCTGATGATGAAAAAGAAAATTCTTAAGGACATTTTTTTGGTCATATATTTTTTCCACTGTTTTATCACTGTTTGATTTGAATTTTTAATTTTGATAGCTGCTTGTGTTCATTACATGTGAACACCTTTGGTGCTATTTTCATTTATATTTTTTTCTCAATAAGTAACAAATGCCAAATTTGATTCCCTGACAAAACTGTACGATGGATCTCTCTACTCAAACATATATAAATTAATTAAATGTTATAGTGAGGGATTAACTATACCTCTTCAAAGAACCATATCGTCAGTTGACTATCTTGCTTTAATCGAGGCTCAGAATGCTTCTTGTATTGTACATTTTGGTTGCGGTACATAAAAGCCTCCAGTTCTTCTATAAGCCTCATTTGTATGGGTGGGAGGAATCTTTGGGGTTTTTTTTTTGTTTTTTCATTAATTCAGTTAGAAGGCTGAATAAAAAAAAAAAAAGACCTGACTGTGTTTTAAAAAACGTGCCTTCCATGAATGAATTGGCCTTACAGGTTTCCTTATATTTGGACATGTGGTCTTTGCTGAATGGCAGGATCAGAGTTTAGAATGGATCACAATCCCTTAAAGCAGAGATCATTTGAGCAAAAAATTAAGCTTTTTGTCTAGTGACCCAGCAGTAGGGAGGTAGCCTAGAAACAGCATTCTTCCAAGACAGGCAAGTTATTCAGCATTTTGCTGCTCATTTATTCATCACAAGAAGTTGCGGGAACAGACTGAAGACATAAAGTACAATAAGATCTTCTTCCTAAAGAACACATCATCTATTTAGCCTGCTTCCCATTATGAAAGATGCAGCCAAAGAAGTTAGGTAGTTGCATGACTCTTGAATTAAATTATTTCCACTAAAAACTGCAGTAAAAGGTTTTCTCTCTACTCATACCTGTAATAGCGTCAAATGTCTATGTGTGTGTATTGATTAATATCATGATAAATTGTGTTTAATTTTAAAATGATCTCTAAATGTTTTCTAAAGACCCATCTAAATGAACGTTTTTACAGCACTGTCACTGTTGATTCTTACACAAACTTTATACCTTACACCACTGATCCTAACCTTTAGAACAAATTCCTAGTATTTTATGGATGGTAAACTTGGGTGGGAGTTGGAGCTGAAAGCGCGGCTGCAAAGCAATGAACCCAGTCCTTGTACAGCCATTTGTTTGAATTGTTGATTTTAACCTGCATGCACAAGAAATCAAACCATTAGACTTTGTTAAGTTGATACCTTTTCTCTTTTCCCTTTGCTAGCACTGCATTTCTGTTTTCCACTTTCTTTGGCCTAACCTAACCTATGCTTGTTATGCATTTGTGCATGTACAAATTAAGGGGGTTTTGCTCTTAACTTTGGTAGTTCAGAAATGGGGCACAGATGAAGTGGCAGCTTGGCTGGATCTGCTCAGTTTGGGAGAGTACAAAGAAATCTTCATCCGTCATGACATCCGTGGTTCAGAGCTAGTACATCTGGAAAGGCGGGATCTTAAGGTATTTCCTTTGTGCTACTTTTTCCGCTCTCTAAAAATTTCCTTGTTGGAATTAAACCTTTTTCCTGTCCCTTTTCTTGTGATGTGCTTGTAGCTTGGCTTCAATTACAAATTCTGTGTAAACTAATCTGCACTGTTCTGTGGCCTGCACTCCCTCTGTGTGACACTGCAATTGCAGCCTACACCATCAGCAACACTTACAGGAACACAACTCTTGTAGGCTGCTTTAAGACCGATGCGGAGTGGTTTGACTGCAGCTTGCCTGTATGTTTTGGAGCAGGTCATTTGCTCTTTGCCATAGCTATATTGTGTCCTGTGGTTTCGGTGTGCTTTCTGAAAGCTCGCCATAACTCCTGCATGTTGTGTCTTTGGTGCACTTTCAGAAAGCACACCAAACATGCAGGACATAATATAGCTCTATGGGAAAGCGCAACTAACCCACTCCAAACACGCAGACAAGCTTTGTTTCTGTCGAGCCGCATCGAATCCGTCTGAAAGCAGCCTAATATGATTGGTTCTAAATATTTTCACATCCATCAGATGGCTTGATAATCATACACCAAGTAAATTATTTGTTGTATATTTGAAAACAAAAACTGTATCACAGATACAATGGGATCAGTGTTGAAGGTTACAAATAAAACATTTAGTGTTTTTCATTTATAAGTCGCGTAACATTTTCTTATTGGTGTACCACAGGGAACATTTTTGTTGTTCTGATTTTACCATTGTGTTCACCTTATGCATCTATTTCATGGAAGCCAAGCATGCTCATTGTTTAGTGACGCCATTCTCATCCCCTTTACAACCTCATATGTTCTGCTTGCATGCTATATAGCAGTCAAACTACTACTATCTAGCACCTTTCTTCCCTTGTTGTTGGTCATAGCAACCTAAAGGGAAAAAAATGGACACCTGCAGTGAGAGAAATATGGAGGCTGCAATTGCTGGCATTCTTATATAAATGCTAGTATCCTGGCTGTTGTAAATGAATTCAGGCATTACAACCATTTTCATTGCTTTTAATGATTTGTGGTGTTTAGCCATAGATAAATCTGATCAGATGGTTTGGAAGAATTATGTGGAACAATTTGAAAGCAATCGTTTTCAGTTTTTGTTTACTTTAACCAATAAATCTTAGACATTGAGCCACAGTTCACATTGTTGCACTGCAGTAACATGCCAAAATATACATTGGTGCCATTCATTCTTAATGGCTTTTTAAAGCACTTTGTCAATGCACCACAACACATGGTAATACAACAAGCATGCTCTGTGTTGTGCTAAATTACATAAGAAGTACGTATGCATTTATCTTAAAGGTACCTTTAGAATATGTTTCACCCATTATTAGGCATAACAGGGTTTTTTTTTAATGCTTTTGGCAGACCTTTCAAAAGAATAGGCTGCCATTATGCATTGCATGTTAAAGCTTAAAATAATGCTGGTTAGTACATTACAACAGCGTGAACCCAGCCTAAAAGTAATTGGAGTTGGTGCAGCCACAGTTACTATTTTGTTGCATCTGGCTATGATTTTAGCCATTCTAACAATTAAAAAGAACTAGATCGAACAGATGGCATGAAAAATCTGTGTGTGAATAAAACCCTAACCTGCAACAAGCATCCAGATTGGAAAGAGTGGAGTCAGAACTGTAATGTACAGATCTGTTGATGTTCATTGACTCAAAGTATTGAACATCTGGATCGACGTTCTTTGCCAGGCAACTATTTTCACATGGAAAGTTAAAGTTTTAGTAAACTGTTTAACTTAAACCTACAGGTAAGCCTATAATGAGGCTTACCTGTAGGTGCAGTATATATCTCCTAAGTGTGCATAGTTTAGGAGATATTTACATGTGTAGCAGACGGTGACATGACTGGCGCATGTGCACTGCACCTTCAGTGGAAGGCATGCTATGCTGTCCGTTGAGAGAGCTGTGCATCATGATTCGACCAGTCAAGTTGCCAGAGCCTACAAACTCAGAAGGAAGACCAGATGAAGATGGATTTCCTATCAGAAGTGACAGTGTGCCGCTGGAGGGATCCACTTTTTAGGTAAGTTTGTCATAATGTGCTAGTATGCTGAGCAACAATCTTAGTAAGTGAAAGATAAAGTATGCTATAAATGCAGCATAATTTATTAAAAGTACAGTATATACAAAGAGTATTCATACTCAATATGTCAGCATGATCATAGATGCTGGTAAAATATGTGGATGACATAAGCCTTTTAACCCATGATTATAAATATTACAATTTTAAGGCAATAAACAGAGCAAGAGAAAGATGTGCCAAAAGGAGGTTAATAAAGTGCTGCATGTGCATACTAGCTGCTAACATTTTATGTGCAACGTAAGCACTGCAAGTGTTCACAATTTGCATAGAATGCCAGCAGCAAATGAAAATGGAGCTTATGCAAAAATATAGCAGCCAAGAAACTTGGCACTTGGCCACACAATTAAAACTGAAATTAAGATTGAAAAAAAATAACCCTATATCTTTAGTCACATCTGTTACCTCAAATAAAATGTCCCATGTTGTGCAGACAGCTGGATCTTGGAGAAATCTTCACTGAACAGATGCCCATGCTCTTCCTGTCTCTAAATGTCCAGCACTGCAATGGTTAACAGCCTCGAGCAGAACAGTATTACAGATGGTCCAAAAGGAACTCACCCCCTCCTTCCCCCTCCATTGAAAAAAGTTCTTTCATTGATTACCCTAGTTGTAACACGATTGGTAAATGGAGAGTCTGATCAGTCACATGATTCTCTCCTTCATTCACAGTGTTACACACAGTGAAGATTTCTCCAGGATCCAGCTGCCTGCACAACATAGGACTTCATTACAGGTATACTGTAGTTTCAGACCAAATTGAATTTTCTGGTCTGTATCCTTTCTCAAAGTTCACCCAAAGAAAAATGTTAGGGACTTTCCTTTACAATTTGGCCTGTATGCTTGTATAATCTTGATTTTAGGCTCCTATCATTGTTTATATGATGTGCTAGTACTGTTGTACTTTGTACATGCTGCTGCTAAACTTTTCATATTTTGTGCATCCTGTCCTGCTTTTTTTTTTTTTGCATATTTTTTGGCAGCTGTTTTGCAATCGCAGCACGTCTTGGGATCTTTTGGCAAAGCTTTTAACATGTTATGTCCTCCTTTTGCTCTGTTTTACTATCTTGTAAATGCTGATCATTTAAATTAATAGTCCTTGAGAGCCTTACTGTATATTATGTTAATCATATTTGAATTTTGATGAATTTATGTATGTTTGCCTGCACATATATAAACAAATTATGCTGCATTTCATGGTGTGGGCTTTACTTTGATCTGTTAGGACAAACCTGAAGAAATAAAGTTATCAAAAAAATGTTAACCTCCAACAGACTGTAGTTATTTCAGTGATTACATTCAGTATTTGATCAAGTTTACCATGCAAATGTATGCTATTTTTATGTACAGAACTTTGTGGGATTCATTGTCCGTTAGAGACCTCTGTAGTTTAGAACTTAAAGCGGAACTACACTGCATCTGAGTGCCACAATCCAAAAACACTATTTAATTAATTTTTAAAATTCAAAGCAAACTCTCCCATCCTTTCATTTATCCATGCTTTATTTTGCTGAGAAATCACTTTGAAGAATACCCCCCTAGCATTCTGTCCGTGGCCATCTTGAGTACAGGCAGATGATTCATGTAGCATATGTTTCCTGGAAGCCGTCTGCCTTTAGCTCAGGCATGCAGCTAGGAGGTTGTCCTTAGCTGAGAAAACTCATCCTTCCCTCCTAAAGTCTCCTGTGATGGATGATATAATTTGCTCTGGCCTGAAATTCAGGTGTTAACTGAACAAATGTAGAAAAAAAATATTTAAAACAAATAGTAAATAGATAGGAAGGTATATTATAAACTAATGCTAGCAGCATAAAGATTAAAAATAGTCAATGTTGATTGAGAGAGTGAAGTTCCGCTTTAATATATGTTGTTTTGAAAAAGTATTCATCTCCCTTGAAATTTTTCATATTATGTTATAACCAAAAACGTAAATGTATTTTATTGGGTTTTTATGTGATAGTCCAGCACAAAGTGGCACATAATTGTGAAGTGGAAGGAAAATAATGGTTTTCAAAATGTATTATAAATATCTGAAATGTGTGGCATGCATTTGTATTCAGCCCCCTTTACTCTGATAACCCTAACTAAAATCTAGTGGAACCAATTGCCTTCAGAAGTCACCTAATTAGTACATAGAGTTCACCTGTGTGTAATTTAAAGTGTTACTAAGGACCCTGCATTCCCAATATTTGGTCTCCCACAGAACATGGAAGTGCAATTATTTTAGGAAATGTAAACTACCTTTGTTCATTAGCAGTTACAGCAGTCTTCTGACTTTTATCAGTGTCCAGCCAAGCACTGGTTAAAGCTTGTAGAAGGAGTTTTCATATTACTCTAGGAGGATGCGGAACCCCTGACCTCTGTCTGGACAGTGCTGATTGGCCCTGTGCTGATCACATGCACTCTCTCATACCAATCTGAGCATATGCAGAATGACTCCGCACAATATGTCTTATCAGGAGATGAGGGGGACACTGGAAGAAGCGGAGGATCAGAGTCAGGATCAAAACCACGTTTTTACACAATGCAGAGGATTAACCCCTTAGGTTCTACAGTAAATATAACAAGCATGCTTTACTGCATATACAGACTGATTTTACTTTTGTGGGTTTAGTAACACTTTAATCTCAGTATAAATACAGCTGTTCTGTGAAGCCCTCAGAGGTTTGTTAGAGAATATTGGTGAACAAACGGCATCATAAAGACCAAGGGACGCACCAGACAGGTCTGGGATAAAGTTGTGGAGATGTTTAAAGCAGGGTTAGGGTATAAAAAAAAAATATTCCAAGCTTTGAACATTTCATGGAGCACTGTTCAATCCATCATCCGAAAATGGAAAGAGTATGGCACAACTGCAAACCTAGCAAGACATGGCCGTCCACCTAAATTGACAGGCTGGGTAAGGAGCGCATTAATCAGAGAAGCAGCCAAGAGGCCCATGGTAACTGTGGAGGAAATGGGAGAATCTATCCACAGGACAACCATTAGTCGTGCACGTCACAAATCTGGCCTTTATGGAAGAGTGGCAAGAAGAAAGCTATTGTTAAATGAAAGCCATAAGAAGTCCAATTTGCAGTTTGCGAGAAGCCATGTGGGGGACACAGAAAACATGTGGAAGAAGGTGCTCTGGTCAGATGAGACCAAAATTGAACTCTTTGGCCGAAAAACAAAATGTTATATGTGGCGGAAAACTAACACTGCACATCACCCTGAACTCTCCATTCCCACCGTGAAACATGGTGGTGGCAGCATAATGTTGTGGGGATGCTTTTCTTTAGTAGGGACAGGGAAGCTGGCCAGAGTTGATAGGAAGATGGATGGAGCCAAATACAGGGCTATCTTAGAAGAAAACCTGTTAGTCTGCAAAAGACTTGAGACTGGGGAGGAGGTTCACCTTTCAGCAGGACAACGACCCTAAACATACAGCCAGAGCTATAATGGAATGATTTAGATCAGTGGTCTCCAAACTGCGGCCCTTTGCTTACCTTTATCTGGCCCTTGGGAGCTGTTCTTCCCACTGATATGAGGCACTATTTTTCCCACTGATCCCAACAGTGGGGCAACATTACTCTTACTGACACCAGCGATAGAGCGCTGTTCCTCCCACTGATACCAATGATGGGTCACTATTCCTTCCACTGATACCAATGATGGGGCACTATTTCTTCCACTGATACCAATGATGGGGCACTATTCCTTCCAGTGACACCAATGATGGTGCACTATTCCTCCCACTAATACCAATTATGGCGCACTATTCCCCCCACTGATACCAATGATGGGGCACTAGTCCTCCCACTGATACCAATGATGGGGCACTAGTCCTCCCACTGATACCAATGATGGGGCACTAGTCCTCCCACTGATACCAATGATGGGGCACTATTCCTCCCACTGATACCAATGATGGGGCACTATTCCTCCCACTGATACCATTGATGGGGCACTATTCCTCCTCTGATACCACCAATGAGGAACTAATCCTCCGCCTACTGGGCACAGGTGTTATGTAATATTTTAATCCCACTGACCACCAAGACTGAGGTAGTCTGTTCCCACTAATGCTAGGTCATTTTCTACTCCCACTAGCCACAGTCTGGCACCCGTAAAGTCTGAAGGACCGTAAACTGGACCTTTGTTTAGAAAGTGTGGAGACCCCTGGTTTAGATCAAAGCATATTCATGTGTTAGAATGGCTCAGTCCAGACCTAAATCCAACAGAAAATCTGTGGCAAGACTTGAAAATTGTTGTTCGCAGACATTCACCATCCAATTTAACAGAGCTTGAGCTATTTTGCAAAGAAGAATAGGCAAATATTTCACTCTCCTAGATGTGCAAAGCTGGTAGAGACCCAAAAAGACTTGCAGCAAAAGATGGTTCTACAAAGTATTGACTTGAGGGGTTGAATACATTTGTACACCACACTTTTCAGAAATGTATTTGTAAAAGATTTTGAAAATCATTTATCATTTGCCTTCCACTGCACAATAATGTGCCACTTTGTGTTGGTCTATCACATAGAATTTGTTTTTGGTTGTAACGTGACAAAATGTGGGAAATTTTAAGGGGTATGAATACTTTTTCAAGGCACTGTAAAACTGCATTGTGATACAAAAGGCTTGTCTTTTTTTTGTTTGTTTTTTTTTTAATTAACATGTCATACTTACCTGCCCTGTGCAGTGGTTTTGCACAGAACAGCCTGGATCCTCCTCCTTCTCTGGTCCCCCGCCAGTGCTCCTGGCCCCTTCCTCCTGTCTGGTGTGCCCATAGCAAGCAGCTTGCTGAGGGGGCACCCATGCCGCAGCTCTGCGTGTCTGTTCACACAGAGCTGTGGCTCAGCCCTGCTCTCTCCCTCTCCTGATTGGCTCACTGGCTGTGATTGTCTGCCTCAGCCAATCAGGAGAGGGAGTGCCTGGAGAACCGAGGCTTTTGTGGACATTGCTGGATCAGAATACATCTCAGGTAAGTGTTTGGGGGGGCTGCTAGACAAAGAAGGGTTTTTACGTAAATACATACAATGCATGGAGGTATAAAACCTTGAGCCTTTAGAACCACTTTTATGGAAAAATTACAGTTCCTTGCCCTGTTGTTTAAGAGAGAGCTTACTTCCATGCAGTTAACAATACCAATGAGTGGACAGCCTTAAAGGATAAGTTCACCCTTTTACAAAAAAAATTTTAAATAAATTTATTTGCAGGTAAAAAATTGTGCATTTATTTTTGTTTCTGGAGCCTCTAAATAATTGCACCAGCACTCAGCAGATTGCTGGTGACATGCAGGTTTCCTGCAGAGACCTGTCAGTGTATCTGCTTGCCCATACGGGATGTACGGGCAAGCACATATACTGACAGGAAGAATCTATAAACGACTTTGAGAACTACAAACCGACAGGTTACATGTTACACCTTAAATATGGGTGTAACATGTTACGAAAGTTGAACTTATTCTTAAAGAATATAAAGAGCAAGTTGGTTTTTAGCATGAGATTACATTTTCCCCAAACCATTTGAACTTATATTGCCTACCGTGTGCATATACACTTTTAGTTGAATTTATTTGCTTTATTTTTTAGTAGTGTTTGCTTTCTAGTGCTCTTTAGTAGCTTGACCCTTATACAAATTTTTAATCCTCATATGATTTACTTTAAATATGGCATTGAGAGCACAGTGTTGCTCTTTTTTTATACTTTCAAGTCGGTTAAGGTACTTAGAAAGGATTGACTGTATTTGTGTGGTAGAAAAGAGAATGCGAGGCTTTCAGTTTAGGAATGATAAAATGGTGGAAAAATATCAATATTTTTAGTATTATGAACAATAAAATGTACAGTCAGTGGCACACTAGCAGAAATGCAATTTTTATTATCTGTTCATTGAAGGACACTGCCGACAAGGATTTTTGAGTGTAGGCTTATAGCACCTCCTCCAGGGGTAGGACACTATACAGAAAAATGATCATCACTTAGAAAAGGCCACTACTGGTGGTCAAGCTTCCCATCTGATATAGGCAGGTCAATTTTTTGGCTAGCGTCTAGGAGTAAGGACCTAGCTCCCTGCTGGGACTTTTAGTTCCTTTTTTTTTTTGTTTTTTTGAAAGCAGTGTTAACCTTTTTTTTTTTTTTTTCCTCCTTTTTTTTTTTTTTTTTCTTTGCAGTCTTCAATCAACAGATGAACTTGGCTACAGGGTGGATAATATAGATCCTAGTAGTCACCCCAGCGCAACCATCAAATGCATGCAGACCCCTAGCCATGTGCACGGTTGGGTGTGACAGGCCCATCTGGGACTGAGGTGGCCAGTGAGATATCTCATAGGGGACACATGAACAGACAATTTTTAGCTGTTTGTCTCAGTGTACCCTCTGGCCAACAGCCCATCCACTTTGGTGGGAGACAGACTGTCCTGGGATAGGTACCTGCTTTCTAACTACTAGGATGGTAAGTGTTTCCGACCCTCTCCTCCTTGGTGGGTGTGTGGTGGGTTTCAGGTAATCCCTCCTTGCCTACCTGTTTACCCGTGCGGTTCTACAGTTGATCAATCCTACCTTGAGCTCTACCTTCCCTGAGGTTTCATGGCGTTTCCTCACCTGCTTTGGTTTGCGGCTGGTGAATGGGTTTGTCCAGGGAGGCCACCATTGCAGCTTCAACGGCCAACCTGATTTGGGGACGGTGGTGGCTGCTAAACTCGTGGCTATTTTGGGAAATCCTCCATCTTAAAGGATCTTCCCTCCAGCAGCCTTCTAGGATGACTCTAAGCCATTACTCCCGGTGCACGTCTGCAGGGGCAGTGTTTCTGCACAGATTCTCAAGTAGCTTCCTGTACTTCTGAACAGTTGAGACAATTGCAGCACCGGACACAGTGCAGCTTCACTGTGTGCATAAGTGCCTTTTTCTTGGACTTTGTATCCCTCTGACAACTGGTGTCATGAACTAACCCTTTCATGCTATAAAATAGTTTCTTTACTATTTGCCAGACAATCTTTGATCTCAGCCATTCACTGTTTTGGCTCCACAACTTTTATCAGGTAATTGAGAGCTTACTCCATTAGGGAGTGATCTCTACTGTCCCTTCCTCCTGAAAGGTTCAGGGGTTTTTATTGGTGGCTTTGGGGTCAATTCACTAAAGGTTACCACATGCAGTATGAAGGTCGTGACTGATTTTTCAGAAATATCGCATGAGATAATAAGTCAATGCATCAGAGGTAAATAGCGAATATTTGTTAAAATAGTGAGATAAAAACCGCAGAAAACCATGAGATAAATCATTAAAGTCAATGCATTAAAAAATACACACATTTGATATTTATCAACAGGTGTTTGCTGGTGGTATTTTAGTAATGTACAAAAAACCAATTAGGGGAACTCTGCACTGGACAGTGAAAACTACAATGCATCAGTGTAAAAATGTTCTGAGCTCAGGAATGAAAATAAATTGTAAGATTTCATCAGAGGGAGATCATTTTGTGAATGAAAGCACACTGCAATGTTATCATAGTTTCACAGTATTGCTGTGTGCATTCTGGTGCAATGTTAGCCTGCAAAAAAAACAAAATGTGAAAAAGCAACGCAAAATTTAAGTGCTAAATATCGCAAAACATAAATATTTTAACGCATTCAGTAAATAACACTTTTTTGTGAATTGACTACTTTTGAAATAAATACTGCATGAGTTATTTTAACTCAAAAATTAATGCGGTATTTATCTCTTAGTGAATTGACCCCCTTGTCGTGGTAAGTCCCCGTATTTGGGCATGAGAATAAGGTGGTTCTTCACCAGCAACCTTCCTTTTTACCAAAGTTGTGTACACTTTTCATTTAATAACATTGTGCTCCTATCTTTGTGTGCATCCATCACACGCTAAGCTAATTAATCAAGCTTCATTCTCTAGATGCAGTTCAGGCTGTGCAGGTGTATCTGTCAGCTAATTTTCGCAAAATGGTCACCTAAGGTCAACGTAAAGGATTGGCAGCTTCTTAAGCTACTGTTTCACAATGGTTTTAAGTAGACTGTTGTTAAAGTCTATGCCATTAAGGGTCAGGCTTATTCCACTAGGGCAATTAGTGCATCCTGGGCTTTTCGTCATCAGGCATGCAAGGTGACTACCTAGTCATCTGTTCATACTTTCACCAAGTTCTACAAGGTGGATATTGCTACAGACACCTGTTTTGGGCACAAAGAATTGCACTCAGAGGTTTGAAATTTTTTATTCCTTCTGAAGGTGTTTTAGGTTGTGTTTTGGCTCATCCCTAGAAGGTGCTTTGTACTTTTTTTTTCTGCCTAGTGACCTACTCCTGGAGATAGATCCTACAGTTGAAATTCCTTGCCAAGCTGTGTCCTTCAATTAAATCAGAGGAAAGGATTTTACAGCGAGTGGAATAAAACAAATTTACCTTCTGCTCATCTTCTATTATATGTACACTGATCAGCTCTCAGCATATGTTCCTAACATGGTGCCAGTGTGCTGGGATAAATGATTCCAATGCATGTGCAGGACTCGCATCATCTCCACAGGTCAATCAAGAGGCTGGAAACCCAGTACCCAGACGAAGACCAGGGAGATGTCAGTGACTGGTGAGGGATTCAACAGTTGCATCACTGTAATGGAGATGAGTATTCTGTAGAGATTAGTTCTGCTTTAATATGATAAAATACCAAAAATAATAGAGTTCAAAAGAACTCTGTTTATAAAGGCTCTTTCACACTGTGCGGTAACCAGCATTTTTTCACACTGGATAAATGCAGGGTTGCCACTGGAGCACATAGAAAACATTGTTTTCTGTGTGTCCTATTCACACTGCAACTCTGTTGTGCTAGGGTTCTGGTGCAATTTGGAAAAATGCAGAGAGTCTATTTTTCCACACTGCACTCTATGGCATCACGTGTTACTGCACAGTAGCGCAACACACTGCGCTTCTCTGCAGTGACAAGAATGAGTTGTCATTACGTGGCACTTCAAATAAAGTTGAACAAAACCACTAGCAGTGCGGAGACAGCACTGTACTAACAGGCACAGTAATACCCTGCATTTTGCCATGCAGGCTACGTTGAATGTAGCTTAAATGTTTCAAAAATTTAACATTTCATAAATTTAACAAAACACAAGACACATTTCACTCACTCTAGTTATACCTACCATTCTTAACTCTTGGTGGATAAAGAGAGGCGGTGCACCTAGTAGGTTATAAAAAGGATGAATCACATTGTCAGAAAGCATTTTAAAAAACTTTTAGTTGCATGTATATTTCCATATTAAAACTTACATTTGGATCAGAGTTGTCCATCTCCTTTTAAGCCATGATCTCCCTCACAAGGGTTTCATCTCAAAATACAGTGCCTTGAAAAAGTATTCATACCCCTTTGAAATTTTCCACATTTTCTCATGTTACCAAAAACGTAAATGTATTTTATTGGCATTTTATGTGATACATCAACACAAAGTGGCACGTAATTGTGAAGTGGAAGAAAAATTAATAAATGGTTTTGGAAAAAATGTTTTAAATAAAAATCTGAAAAGTGTAGCGTGCTTTTGTATTCAGTCCCCTTTACTCTGATACCCCTAACTGAAATCTAGTGGAACCAATTGCCTTCAGTAGTCTCCTAATTGGTACATAAAATTCACCTGTGAGTAATTTAGTCTCCGTATAAATACAGCTGTTCTGTGAAGTCCTCAGAGGTTTCTTAGAGAACATTACTGAACAAACAGCATCATGAAGGCCTTGGAACACAGGGCAGGCCAGGGACAAAGTTGTGGAGAAGTATAAAGCAGGGTTAGGTTTTAAACCAATAACACAAGCTTTGAACATCTCACGGGGCACTGTTTAATCCATCATCCAAAAAGGAAAAGTGTATGGCACAACTGCAAACCTACAAAGACATGGCCGTCCACCTAAACTGACTGGCCAGGCAAGGAGATCATTAATCAGAGAAGCAGCCAAGAGGCCCATGGTAACTCTGGAGGAGCTGCAGAGATCCACAACTCAGGTGGGAGAATCTGTCCACAGGACAACTATTAGTCGTGTACTCCACAAATCTGATCTTTGGAAGAGTGGCAAGAAGAAAACCATGGTTGAAAGAAAGCCATAAGAAGTCCCATTTACAGTTTGAGAGAAGCCATGTGGGGGACACAGCAAACATTTAGAAGAAGGTGCTCAGATGAAACCAAACTTGAACATTTTGGCCTAAAAGAAAAATGCTATGTGTGGTGGAAAACGAACACTACACATCACCCTGAACACACCATCCCCACCATGAAACATGGTGCTGGCAGCATCATGTTGTGGGGATACTTTTCTTTATCAGGGACAGGGAACCTGATCAGATTTGATTGGAAGATGGATGGAGCTACAAACAAGGCAATCTTAGAAGAAAACCTGTTTGAATCTGCTAAAGATTTGAGACTGGGGCAGAGATTCACCTTCCAGCAGGACAACCACTAAACATACAGCCAGAGCTACAATGAAATGGTTTAGATCAAAGCATATTCATGTATTCGAATGGCCCAGTCAAAGTCCAGACCTAAATCCAATTGAGAATCTGTGTCAAGACTTGAAAATTCCTGTTCACAGATGTTCTCAATCCAATCTGATAGACTTTGAGCTATTTTGCAAGTTAGAATGGGCAAAAATTTCACACTCTACATGTGCAAAAGCTGGTAGAGACATTCTCAAAAAGACTTGCAGCTGTAATTGTAGCAAAAGATAGTTCTACAAAGTATTGACTCGGTGCTGAATACAAATGCATGCCACACTTTTCAGAAATTTATTTGTAAAAAATTTGAAAACCGTTTATTATTTTCCTTCCACTTCACAATTATGTGCCACTTTGTGTTAATCTATCACATAAAATCCTAATAAAATACATTTACGTTTTTGGTTGTAACATGACAAAATGTGGAAAATTTCAAGGGGTATAAATACTTTTTTCAAGGCACTGTATCTGACACATTTCTGCATTTAGGTAGCTCTGATCTAAAGTCATCATTTATAAAGTGTTGCTATACCTGCGCCCCAAATATTGTGCAATTTCAAATCATGCATATGGTAAATGTATAAAAAGGCTTGTATAATTTTGCTTCTGTTTCGTGTTGTGTGTTTAGACTTTGTTTTGCATGTCAGTATATGACATATCTTTTTCGTGTTTTGTCTTCTAAGCATACCATTGTTATTGCGGTGTGTTTGTATTTTCATCTGGGTTTGATGAATTAAAGCCCGAAGTAAAATATTAATTCTTCATCGGATTCATTTTTCTACATTTCTTGCATGCTTTGTGTAAAATGGTAGGATTCACAGTATTTCACTGTGTTGTATGAGCACACACTAGATGTACAGTACATGAAATTGCAAAATAGGTTTAAGATCAACACCATAACAGACAAGAGGCCTGTTACAGTATTCTTACAAACCTTTGCCCTGCCTTGGCATCATAAAATTACCTGGGAGCTACAGTGCCACAAGAGTCATGTTCTATTGAATATATTGGTACTTTATTGGGCGTGCTGAATAAGGAAAAAGGTAAAGTGCATTAACTCTTGGTAAATGGTCAGTTCACCTGTCGCTGGTAAGAGTTCAGCAAACTAGTTTCAATTTGGTTGCTGTAAGCTATTGCATATTTTACGTGATCATTGTTCTTTTACACTGATTTGTTTTTAAATAAGGTTTGTAAAACAATTTTATCACACTTAAACAAGTGATAGGAGAAATAATTCTCATTTTTGTAAAGTACTGAATCAACTTTGACTTGCATAATCTTTATACAATCATTTAGAATTGTAT
The DNA here is from genome assembly GCF_062004578.1 of Staurois parvus. Lineage (NCBI taxonomy): Eukaryota > Metazoa > Chordata > Amphibia > Anura > Ranidae > Staurois > Staurois parvus. Next base: position 6,906,114 of record NW_028317860.1, read on the forward strand.
TATGGTCTCTAATCCTACTTCCTACTTGGTATGTTTGACCCATGTTATTACTATTATATATTATTAAACCTGGACTACAGGCAGAAGAAAAAAATTCACAATGTAATGCAGCTAAGTGTCTATTAAACAGTTATTATGGATATAGAATTTCTTTAAATGCAACTAGTGTGTAAATGTACTGGAGATTAAATTTGTGTCAGCCTCTTACAATGCCCTTTATAGCAACAATCAAACCTAGAGAGGGAAGGGAAGCACTGGGAGCCATTCAAATGTGCTACCTCCTAACATGTTAGGAGGAAAGAGTGAAGTGAGTAGACAGATGTCCTCTTTCACTGATCAGTCAGCAGGCTGGAGATGGAGAGAGATAGATACCACATTATTCTTTCTACACGCTATTGCTGTAACATGGATAGTGGTGTAATGCATCCAGCTGTGCTACGTGGCCAGAACTAGATAGAATGTAAATACAGGGAAAGCTGTTCCCATACTGTATATGTGTTTTATCTGTGTGTTTAGTGGTTTGTCTGGAGATCAGATTTAATGCACTATTCATACTGCATGACAGAATTAGGTTGTGTGGACTGCTGATACATTTGAGAGGCAGAAACTTGCCTTTGCAATCAGAAGTTTTTAGGATACCTACAGACTACAGATTTTCCTGTTTGGCTTTTGATACTCCTAACTGCAACTTACAATTGTCTACTGAAATCCGACTGATTGTGTAGACAAAATCAGCCACTCTTGAGGTAATCCCTTGGTTGAGTGCTTTTTAAACTTGTAAGATTGGCTTCTCTGAACTACTCTGGTTTTCTAAGCAGCACAATCAACTATTGGTCTGAACAGCTAATAGCTGGCTGCCCTGGGTGCTTACAACACAGGTGTTTTTTGTATCACACAACTACCAACTCTGTCTATGGTGGTTATAGCCAAAAATAATTCAGAAAAACTCCTTAAAAATAAAAATTGTCCATGTTCTATATTGTGTACTAGTGCAGCTATATGTGCTCAAAGCATGCGACACATTGTAATAAGCATTCAGTTTGGCATGCTAGGAGCCAAACTGCATCTCTCAGAGACAAGCTATTAGAATGGAAATATGAGTTGCGCTAGATATAGGCTCCAGTGCCACTACTCTTATTCCTTAAAGAGGTATTAAACCCAAAAGCAAACATTTATTATATTGCAGATTACCAGTTCTTAGATGTGGTGGCTGAATTAGTTTTCTTTTTTAAACTTTCTTTTATTTTCATCTGGTGATCCTCCTAGTAAGTTTGTTTACAGAACAAGCTCTCTCAGAGAGTGGGACAAACCATTTACCACTGATGACAAGGGTGCTTACAATGATCAGCTTTTATTTATGTAAAACCTTTTATTCCAAACAGGAAAAAAACCTGTTGCTGTGACCACTTATATAGTGTGAGCTTGAGTTTGGCTTCAATTTGCTAGTGTATCTAAATCTGCTAGTACATTTAACATTAGTACAAACATTCCCCAGTAAATTGTACAGCTATTCAGTCCCTTTGCTCTCTGCTGAGAGTCTTCAGCCACCCTTAGTGATGTTTGGCTTTTGTTTTGAGTACCCTTAACCAGTTGATGCCGACATAACACCTATATGTGGCATCAAGGACGCGGCTTTTTTGTAGGTGATGTCATAATTTATTTATTTTTTTACTTTTGTTTTTTTTGGGGACAGTTTTCCTTTGAGCCATAAAAAAAAATCAGCAAATATCCATTAACACCCACTGGTGGTTTTTTTTCTGTTTCATTGCATTACAACCTGGATTAAAATGATTTTTTGGGGCTTTGTATAATGTGATGTACACAACATGCCCATGCCTTTGAAGCTGCAAAATACTTTATTGTAACACAAAAAAAAAACAAATCTTGAGTGTGCATGAGTAGTCACCCCCAAAATCTGCCATTTGCTGCAATTATAGATAAGTCTTTGGGGGTATGTCTCTATTAGTTAAGCACATTTAGTCAATTGTATTTTTGCCCATTCATCAGTTTCTGCAAGTTAGATGGGTTGTGGTGTTGTACAGCAATCCTCAAATCATGCCACATATCCTCAATTGGATGTGCCTGGGTTTTGACTAGGACATTGACCAAGACATTTAAATGCTTCCCCTTAACCACTCCAGCATACTTTTAGCTTTAGCAGTACGTTTAGAGCTATTGTCCTGCTATAAGGTTGAACTCTGTCCCAGTCAAATCTCTCGCAGACAAACAGGTTTTCTTCAAGAATTACCCTGTATTTAGTGCCATCCATCTTTCCTTCAGTTCTGACCAGTTTCCAGTCACTGCTGATGAAATGCATCGCCAAAGCATGATGCTGCCACCATTGTGGGGATGATGTTGTCAGGGTGATACGAAGTACTGGGTTTGTGGCACAGATAGCATTTTCCATAATGGCTAAAGGTTCAGTTTTAGTATCATCTGACCAGAGAATCTTTTTCCATTTGTTTGAGAAGTATGACATGTACTGTTTGACAAACTCTAAACATGTGTATTTATTATCTTAGTTGCACAGTACATGAAACAGGCTGAGTGTTCATACACCCTGGGTTATAGGCTGGCACCTTCAGCACACTGGAAAAGCTTTTGAGGACATGTCCCCTTGGCATCCCACTTATAATCCTGCTCCAGTCCATGAGTTTTCAGTTCTTTGGTAGTGTCTTAAAGTAAAGGATGACTTCTCCCTTATTGAGAAATTGCTCTTAGCTACGTTACAATTTTTTCTCAATTTCAATCAACTTTTCAACAATTGAAGCATTGCATTTGGAACAGTGCAATTTCAGTAAAACCTTGGGAGCCATACCCAGACCATACACTGTTGGGTTGGCCTATACTATCGCTTCAGGCTTTGGATCCAGCATGGGAGCTCACCTCGGCACTTTGAGCAATGCATGTAGTTAGTAGCAGGGTGCGCTGTACATGATTTTTAACATCAGTATTTGCTTCCAATTCTAGCTCTGTCTCAGGCATGCAATGAGCAGCCTATCTGACAAAGAGAGAGATTTTTCTGCAATTATGTTGCAATTCCTAGAACAACTAATGAATTTAATACAGCCATCAATGTCCAGGGCTCCAAAATGCCAGGCTGCTTTTCCAGCGTCAGTCTCTACCTGAGTCGAATTCCTATATGGGACCAGAAGAGGAAGACATAGAAGGGATGAAGAGGACCTGGAGGCAGTGTTAGGTGGATATAGAAGATTTCTCACCCAGACTCCTATACACATGATGTTGCAGCTTTACACAATATGCTTGCCAATGTAGATATGCTAACTTCTGCTGTGCACAAAAGCCTTGGCATTGTTGCACTTGACTCTACCCTGTCTCACCATGCCCCTTTGTGTACAAAGAAAGTTGCTAAATCAAAAAAGATATTCGTTGTTCATGAACAAATAGAATGGGCAATTTAATGATGATTTGGTAAGTCCAGAAAATCATTGCTGAATTTAGTGCGAAAAGAGTTCACAAAAAAGTGATCTTTTCTGGTAGTAGATCCTGCCATCTCAGCCTTAAGGGGGAAGTGTGGGATAGTACAAAAGATAGTATTAACTACTTTTATCACAGAACGGATTTTTTTTAATTTCATCTGGTGCTCCGTTTTTGTTGTGTCCCAAGTCCTGGTTAGGGCTAAGTAACAGTCCACTTCAGGTTTGAAAGTTTGGAAGGGGTGGTTACATCTAAAGTGATCCACCCCCTCATTCAGCTCTCAGCTGTGGCTATGTTTTCCCCACAGTCTCAGTCCTGAGCCACAAGCTGGAATGTGCATGCTTGTCTCTCATGTATGTGCCTTACTTGCCATGGCAATGTGATATTACAGTGTCAGCAAGAAAGAGAGGGCACACAACAGCATGCTAAGCTGTGAAAGTTGTAACTCCAGGAGACTTTACCATACAAGACAAAAAACAGGAAATATTGTTTTGCCACTTACCTGTTCCACTCTGCAGAGGGAAAGCACTTATTAGAAAGGTCAGTTAGGGCAGACGTTGTGCTATGTTTGTCATTGCTGGATCTCACAAAAGAACAGTGAGAGCTCAACCTGGAGAAAGGGGGGGGGGGGGTGAATCCTGACATTATAGTCAAGATGAAACTGATGTTAGACCTTAGCCCCTCCCACAGATATTTTCTTTGTTTTCTCAAGAATTATGTATATTTCTGAGGGCAGGAAATCATTTTTCATAGTAGCAGCTCACTAGGATTCAGTTATTGCAAAAAAAAAAAAAAAACAAACCTCTCTTAAACAAATATCTCACTGTACCAATTGAAGATGTTCCTTCATTCAAAGATTCTGCAGATAGGACAGGAAGTTTGATAGCTTCTTAATCTACTCTCTTTTCACTTTCAGGCCCAGCTCTGCAACCAGCTATTGCTGCATTTTTTCAAACTAAAGAATGCCCTCAATCCTAAGAGTGGGATGACTTCTGTTACAGTGAACCCACTGGTCTGATACCCAAAGGTCTGTTATTGTAACTCCAAAGAAAAAAAAAAGGGAATAGTTATGGACTCAACCAAGAAATGTGTTTATATTTAAAAAATAAATATATATATATATATATATATATATATATATATATATATATATAAAAATCCATCAACCAAATAATCGGTCAGAGCTTTAACTATATGTGTGTATGTATATATATGTATTTATTATATAAATGTGTGTATATGTGTGTGTGTATGTGTATATATATATATATATATATATATATATATGCTTTAATTAGACATACAAATACACTCATATAAAACCAACTCAGTGAACCTCCAGCAATCCACATAGAAAGAATTTTTGAAAAGATGCCATGTATTCCATAAATTAATCAAAAATTGTGCAATCATTAACCACTAATGAGCCTATCCAAATGGTATGTTTTGGGTGTATCAATAGGCCAATTAAACTTGCCTAAATAAATGCGTTAGGAAAGTCCAGTCTTGGAGAATATAACTTGGTGCATAAAAAGGATATGGGATAACATATATAGGATAATGTGTAGTCCAGAGGATGAATATGGATATTGTGTAAGATATATACCTCCGTGCTGAACCTCCCTTATACACTGTATAAAAATATAGGCAATATCTCTGTAGGAGATGTATGTTCCTTGGGAGTCCCAAAAAAAAGGTGCCAAAGCCTTTCAAAATGGATGTGATCCAGGGGAGGAAACCAAAGATGACACGAGTGTCCTTCACCTCCCTCAGATGTCTAAAGCATCATCCAGGGGAGGATTAAGGTAGTATTTGAAAAAACTCCCTCACAAATGACAATGCATCCAAGACTATATTCCACGTGAAATGTTTCCAAGTCATTCAAGGCCTCATAGTAGGGAAATAATCCATATATAGTAGCCATAGTGCCTCCACAACAGTTAGGATATTAAGTGATAGGCACGCATAGTCATTGTTATCGTCCCTTGGCATCCATACGTGAAATGCAATGCTGTGAGGTGAGATAAACACAAGCCCACCTCTGAGGCAGCTGGGTTCCCTGCCGAAACCGGTCAGAATGGCTTTCTGTCTCCTTTGACCTCATATCTTTTGTTATGCACCAAGTTGTATTCTCCAAGGGACATACTATATTAAAAACAACCCACATTTCTTGGTTGCGTCCATAACTAATCCCTTTTTGTCTTTGTAGTTGCATTATTATTATGATTAGGGATTCCCGGAATATTATTATTTTTTAGGGGCCTTGAGGTTTTTACTAGATGTACTCACTTAAGGGCTGTTATTACCTTTCTGAGATGAGGAGATTACTTGGCAACTGTAGACTTCCAAGATTCCTATCTGCATTTTTCCCTTTGTCCACCCCACCAACACTTTCTACACTTTGCAGTAGGAAGACCATTGCTTTCATTTTGTTGCACTGCTATTTGGCCTGTGCTCCCAAGTATTCACAGATGTCTTTGCAGTTCTTCTTGCCCTTCTAAGAAATCAGAGTATCCAGGTCACGGGATATTTAGATGACCTTCTCCTGAAGGACTCTTCTCCCTTCCAGCTATTTACTAATGTCCACAGCACAATTTTAGATGCTTTAGGTTTTTGGTTGGGTGATCAACTTTCAAAAATCCACTTTTCTTCTGGAATAATTTGGTCTGATCCTAGACACATCCCAACCAAAGGTCTTCCTTTCAGAGAAAAAAAAATGCTTTCTCTTAGAGCTCAAGCTCGGGACTTGAGGTCAAAGAGTCTTTCCTCTGTGAGATTCTCCATGAGCGTTCTGGATCTCATGGTAGCCTCCTTCAAGGCTTTTCCATTCACTCAGTTTCATTCGAGACATCTTCAACATAACATCTTATTGGCTTGGAGTAAGCAGGCTCTTTATCTCAACTTACCCATTTTCCTATCCAGATAAGCAAGGGTTTTCTTTGCTTGGTTGTTCTCCATCCCAGCCTTTGGAGGAAGTCCATATCACTGAAAAGTAATGACAGATGCCAGCCTTTAAGGCTGAGCAGAAGGGTTCCAGTCCCTCACAGATAGGGAACTTAATCGTCAGTATAAGCCAATCAACCTCCTGGAGCTCAGAGAAATAAGAATGGCTCTGCAACACTAAACCTACCCTTCTGCAAGGACACCCAATCAGGGTGCAATCAGACAACGCTATGGCTGTGGCCTACATCCCCCACCAAGGGGCACCAGGAGTCATATAGTTTAAGAATGCAAGCCAAATCATCTCTTGGACTGAGAAACACTGTCCACATCCCAGGAGTGGACAGCTGGAAGGCGGATTACCTCAGCTGTTGCTGCCTGGACTTAGGGGAATCGGACCTTCAACCTGATATTTCTGAGATGGATATCCTGGCTTCCAGATTCAACAACAAGGTTACCTCTGTTTGTAGGTAGGACCAAGGATCCTCTAGCAGTGGCATTGCATGCCTTGATAATTTTTTGGCTTCTGTCTAGGCTCATCTATGCCTTCCCTCCAGAGTGAGTCTCCGTGATCGGCTCTGTCATCTCAGCCGACAGTGGGTTACAGGAGTGCAAAAATAAGTGCCCTCCTGTGACCCACAAGAGAAGTGTGCTTTGTCCATACTTCTATTTTATAATGGGTACCCAATACAGTTTGGTAAATACAGGGGAAATTAACAGTCAAATTAGAGTTGGTATTTTCATCTTTGCTATATGTTGGCATCAAAAAAAGTTTTTTTTGTTATACCACTTATATTTTATTTATCATCCAAATAGTACATCAATAATATAGTAACCTCTTTATAAAGTTATTTCATCAATGTATATTTGTTAAACAGTTCATAGACATTGTTATGCCAATGTCTTAAAACATTTTTTTCGCCTTTATGTGGTATCATTTTTTTTCTTCAAATTATCAATTTCTTTTTCAAATTGTGCTAGTGAGAGAGAAACAAAAAATACAAGCCCACCTTTGAAAATATGATTTTAAAAGTTTTACAGTGATTTTTTTTTTTAATGTCTGTGCGCCTACTGAAAAATCCTGATGTTTCTTCATATGCTATCATTTGATATTTTTCACTGATGGTCATCTGCTATTAATAAATATTTTTGTTTCTTTTGTAGGATCTGGGGATAATGAAAGTGGGTCATATGAAGCGAATTCTACAGGGAATTAAGGAACTCAGCAAAAATGCATCTTTAGCTGACCTTTGAAGGAGGTGTCCATATATGGAACAAGGCCTGATCAGAGAACCGAATTGATTTAGAGGCCTGTGTGGTTTTAGTTTACAATATAAATGTGGAAACCAGGAGGGGAAAGTTTGGAGCATTGTGCACTTGGCTATTGAGTTACCAATTTGGTGCCAAAGTTTTGAAAAGTTTAGATCTGCATGACTTGAATCATGGCATACTTGTTTAGAAAGGACTGTGATGGTTGGAAAATGAATGATCTTTGATTGCAGTGGCACTATTATGTGTCCTATATAAAAAAAAAAACAATTACAACATATCTCTTTATGGTTTAAAGTTACCGAGCTTGCTTGTATGAGGCCCAGACTTCCAAATACCAGGAAAGGCCAACATAAAATGGGCCAAGCTTAAGTTGGTAGTCTTGGTTCCTGCTGCCTCAGGTACCATTCACTCACTGGCCAAGGAGTATGATTGAAGAAGAAAAAAAAAAAGAAGAAAAAACACTTTATACATATAAAGTGAATGCAAGTGAACATGCATGGAGTGCCTGTTGAAGTTTGAGTTTTAGTTGCATGACATATCAGATACGAAGACAAAAAAAAACACAAAAAACTTGAACAATTTTTATAATGATTTTACTAAGTTTTAATTTATTACTACTGATGTGTCTTTTGGCTGAAGGCACTTTTGTATTATGTGTTGTATATTTTTGCATGAGTATGTGCAGGGGATTTGTGGATGTGAAGATGTAGCTCATGTGCCATGTATCAGAAACTGATGTGCATTATGTATGTTCAACATATTTATTATAGCTAATCAATATTGTTTTGTAATTAACTCCGATAGACTTAGCTTATCAAAATTACATTTTGCAATGATGGTTACCTCACAATATTTATCTTGTAATTTCTTGGGGACTCTTGATTTTTTTTTTTTTCCCATTGCCTTATATTATTTAGGTGATTACATTTCAGTGACATTTATCAGCAGTCTGCAGCCCAAAGATATCAGGTAGCAATAGAATAAATATGGCTGCTGTCTGGCCACCAGGGGTATATATACACAAACGCCCTCACTGCTTTAAGCCAATATGCCTGGCTAGGGTCCTCCTTTACTGTTCTTTCTGTAGCTCAGTCTAGGCAGCTAATGTGTTTTGTTTACTCTTGCTATGTTCATTTCAATCCGAATTCTTACTCTTAAGGACTTGTTCACACCAGCAGCTGCTTTATTTCATGGCTACTGGTGTGCACTTTAAAGGAAGTGGTGCTGATGTGTTTTAATAACACATCACACTGGTTACTTTTTTTCAGCTTTACTGAAATGTGTCAAAACTACACAATTCATCTTTAGCACTCCAGCACAGTGAGATGCAGTGTAATACGTCGCAACACCCAGCACTGAAGTTGTAGAGCATGTTCTGATTGTTCTTATTGGTTGCTTTGGTGTATTGCACTTAACCAGTATATAGTACTTAAGAATAAGAACTCTTTATTAGAAAAAGGTAATTTGTGTCTTTAGAAAACTTTTTCTAATAGAATTCACGTATATTTAAACATCTTTTAGTCAGAAACATTTAATTCCATATACTTGCTTGCAGACCCAAGTTATAATGTATATCAGCTATAGACTGGCTGCTTTTAGCTGATGTCAGGCATTTTGTGCACCAGTACCAGTAAATTGATATCATTGGTATTTTCATCTGTTACTGAGGCATAATGTCCACCCATCTGAAGAAGATGCTTTTATTGTAAAAATTCTGACACACTAGTTGTGTGATGAATGCTAAAATACAGTAGTATCGTTAATAGTACTGCCATTTGATGCAAAATAAATAGATTTCCATGTGATATGATTGTTACAGCCACTAGTAAACCACAGTAAATAAGCCCAGTTATTTTATTTAATGCTGCATAAGGCATCCATCTTACATAAGCCTCGTAATTAAACATGAGCATGTTTTGTGCCGCTTTCTTTAGTAGTTCTAAATTCTGATGATCCAAACTTTTGAATAATCATTTTTTTCAACTTAGATTAACTCCTGTATTGATTTATTAACCGCTTATCGACAGCATAGTGGCCTCTCTGTGCTGGTTCATGTACCCAGTATTTGTTACAGCAAAAGCTGATCAGCGGGTCTCGGGCAATGATTGACCGCCGGGACCCGCTGATTGGCACATTGATTCATGTAACAGAGCTGTGTGATTGTACAATACAGAGCTCAGTTTACTGAAGGGATCTTGCGGGTTTTTTTATTCCCTGTTCAGCAGGGGGAAAAATTAAAAAAAAAAAAACAAAACAAGATCCTTCGTAAAAGCAGCACATATCACACACATTACACATATTTAGACACACATTTAACCCCTTGATCACCCTAAATATTATCCCCTTCCCACCCAGTGTCATTAGTACAGTGACATGGTATATTATTAGCACTGATCACTGTTAATGTCACTGGTGATGTCATTGACAGTCAGTTCCCCTCAGTATTAGATTACCCGCCATACTATCGCAGTCCTGTCATAAGTCGCTGATCACCACCATTAGTACTATAAAAAAATACATAAATAAAAATTCCAGTATACATCCCATAGTTTGTAGATGCTACAAATTTCACACAAACCAGACAATATACACTTATTGGGATTTTGTTTTTACCAAATATATGTAGCAGAATACATTTTGGCCAAAATTTATGAAGAAATTTGATTTTTGTAAAAAAAATTTTATTGAATGTTTTATAGCAGAAAGTAAAAGTTTTTTGTTTTTTTTTTCAAAATTGTCAGTCTTTTTCCGTTTTTATATCGCAAAAAAAAAAACCAGTGGTGATCAAATACCACCAAAAGAAAGCTCTGTTTGTGTGAACAAATTATGTAAAGTTAGTTTGGGTACAGCATTGCATGATCACGCAATTGTCAGTTAAAGTAGTGCAGCGCAGAATAGCAAAAATGGCCTGGTCATGAAAGGGATAAAACCTTCTGGAGGGCAAGTGGCTAAAGCAATGGGCTGATCACTCTGATAGAGAAAATAAAGTCTTGAGGGTATTTATAGTGAGAGCTTTTCACACTTTTCCCAAGCTTACACACATTATTTCTGAGCTGATGAAGCACTTTAGTAGAGTTCATGCCATCCTACCCCTGACATCCACTTAAAGATGTAGCATGAAAATAACCAGCATCCTACCTCCACTATTACTTTCATTATAAACTTTTTCTTTTTTTATTCAGTAAAAATAAATTTGTGGCCATAACTTGCAGTATTTTTTTTCATAGGTATTTACAGGCACAGTGATGTGCTAGCCAAAAACTTAACCAGTTTAGAAGCAGCCATATTGTGAGCTATGCCATCATTCATAAGAAGTACCTCAATGATATCACTGGTTTCTGGTTTGTTGGTGTTCCTAGTAGTGAAAATTAATAGATTTTTTAGAGGGATATGGAGAAGAATATTTTGAATTTTTATTCATGCCATCATAAACCCTAACCCACTGGACAAAAAATCTTTGGTTGAAGCATCAGAGTAAAAATTATTCAAATGGTCAATCCACCGATAACATTTTTATTGTGGTGAAGGTATCGACTAGTGGTTGATTGAACAACCCACTAGTTTCTTTTTTCCGCTGGCTGGCATTTTAGCCTTTCTGCTGGAATAAGTAGATTCTTTTCTTTTACGTTCTCTGTTACTGTTTAAAAACTATGCAACAGGGAAAATGAGACCCCACTGGAATAGCTGGGGATTCACAGAGCATACATTTCAATGACTGGCAGATATAAGAAATTGCTGGGTGATTCTATCTACCTTCAGCTATACAAAGCTGAGATACCAGTTTTGTGTGAACTGACTCTAATGCGTATCTAAACCCAAAAACAAAACATTAAAATATTACAACATACAGTCCTAAGATGTGGTATGTGCATTAGTTTTTTTTCCTTTATTTTCACCTGCTAATTTTGCAAATAACAGACTTCCTGTCCATTCATGTCTTCACCAATTTCTCCTCTGTATCTTCATGGGAAGCCATGATTGTCTCACAGGCTAGTCTTCAAACATGTCTGCCTTTGTTCATCTCATGACATGGTGGATTGATGGGACTTGTAGTTTACATAATAAAAATAAGATTTGTGCTTCCTTTGGAGCCCATCTGATATGACAAGGACCCTGCGATCCTGGCAAGATCAACAGTCATTTTGCTTTACTTATTGAAAGTATTCTTAACCTGAAATGTGAAAACTAGTGCAGCTACCACATCTAAGGACTAGTAAGTGGAGTATCTTACACTTTTTTTTGTTTTTGAGATTGTGCGCTTTAAAAAAAGTTTCCGGTAGTGTACACTGTTAGCTAAATTAAGCAGTGGGGTTGATTTAATAAAGGAGCAGTGATTCTTCACTTCTGAGTGACTGTTCACTTAGCTTAGTAAATGTGGTGAAGCTATTTTCACATTAATGATTTAATTGTGTAAAAAAAAAAATATTTTTTTTTAATTTGCATATGATTGGTTATTCAATGTAAATACACCCTTGCCTTATTTACTTAGCTCAGTAAACCTTCACTTTTGTGAGTGAGCATTCTCTACTCCGTTAGTAATTCAACTTCAATGTATTATTTACAGTGTGGAAAAAAAACATTTTTTTCTCTATATTGTAGTATTTTTACACCGGTGTCCACACAAGAAAAAAAATTAAAAGTTCAACCTTATTTCACTTTTTAATTGTATTATATATGTATGTACTGCTTTAAAATCTTTTTATAATGATCAGTATCAGAGGCTTTTTCTTGACCAAGTGAACCAGTTTATAACATTCTTTTACAAATGCATTCTATACCCTTTCAGTCAAGTTTTGTATATTAAAAGCTCCCTGTTTTCTGGTAAAGCAGGACAATGTGTGAGGTGCAATATTTATATATAAACTTTTGGAGTTTTTGTGGGGTAATTTATCACACCGACTAGAAAGAGGAGGTTACCAGTGCACTACTTTAATACTGTATCTGTTGAAATCTAAATATCTCACTGTTATTATGCAGTTGATCTGCATATTTGTATATTATGTTCCAGCACTGTATCATCCTATATAAAGATTTTTTTAAGACTGTGTATTTTTTTACTTGGTTAATTTTCAGTGTTTTAGATTTGTGCGTATTTTGGTTTTTCTTTTTACTTTAAATTAATATTGTCACAAATTGTGAATTTGCTAGTATTGTTTTTCTGAAAAAAAAAGTTGTAAATTATGTGCAATTTTTAATTCACTTTTTCCCTCATGCTGGTTATTATTAAGAATGGTAAAAGCGCACGTTTGACAATGAAGCTGTTATTCTGTCACCTTAAATATTAATTTGTTATTGTATTGTCAATCTGGTGCAAAACACACTTTCCTGTCTCAATTTAAAATCTCTTGCCTATCATGTAGATGTCATAAAGATATATTAAAGCTGGGTACACATGGACTGAAATTCAGCTGGTAGCCAAACTTTGATCTGTGTGTAGCCATCTCTGTGTCCAACAGTCCTGCTGGAAACCCCATTCAGTCAGCTGCTGCAGTCAGTGTATAGTGCTAGCGTAGGAGTCCTTGCTGTCAGAATACAGTAGTGCTGCAGGGGAGATTCCTACATCCATCTCACTTGTGTGGATGCGGGGACCTGTGAGGTGTTTTTTTTTTTCTTTTGTTTTTTTTTTTCCAACCTGCTGGTTAAATGGAAAAAAACAAACAAACTGTGCGTACCTAGTTTTATTTCATAGGCAGACAAAATGTGGCATGCTGACGCTGGAGTTCAAGACCATGCACACAGATAAGATGTTTAATAGTTTTAGAAGGCATCAATCCATTCTATAGAAATGTTCAGTTATCATTACATGTTATAATTTGCAAGTTTCCTTTTAAGATTGCAATTTCCAGATGCATGAAAATAACCCTTTCACTTGATAGTTTTGTTGAAAAATGCAACAAGGAAAATGAGCTAAGCTCAGTCAGCTCTGTTGGTACAACTGTGCCTCGGACAGGTCGAAACTCTAACTTTTTATAGTTTTTTTATAAAGCTTTCCCTTACAACCATAGTAAGCCTTATTAGTTGACAGTCTGAGGTAACAGTTGTCTTAGACAATTCTTATCAACCTTTTAACTGAGACAGGTCTTCCAATAATTTTAAATTGAAGCCCTGATATTCACTATCTACCCTTGTGGGGATAGCAGTCAACAAAGACTTTCTTAAAACGCTGGGTGGATTTATTGAAGGCAAATAGTCTGTGCACTTTGGAAGTGCAGTTGCACTAATTTTCCCCAGAACTTTGTGAATCTGGTTTGGGAGTTTTAAACTAATCCATTTAGGATTTTCTAAACCCTATGGATGTTGAGCTGTGCTGTTAAAATAACTGTTCTGGTTTGATGGGATACAGCAAATGTAAAATGCCTGGCTTTTCATGTACCTCTGAAAATGTTCATACATGCTATGTTTTCAAAAGTAATTTAAAGGACTTGTTTACACCAGCAGCTGTTTTAAAACACTGCTGCTGTTGTGCGCTGTGAAGTAAACAATGCCGATGTGCTGATTACGCATCACACAGTTTACCTTTTTTTTTTAAATTCTATAACTTTATTGTAATGTCAGAAGACATTTAATTTACCTTTTATACACTGCAGCACAGTGCAGTGTAGTTTGTCACAACACTCTATGGTAAAGAAAAGTAGTGTGTGTCCTTTATTTTTTTTTTTCTCCAGTGCACACCACTGCAATGTGGTGGTATGACCTGAACACATGGGTCATAAGGCAAATTGTCTTGCCTTTGCAGTGGGCTGCAATGGGCAAGGCTTGTGCAGTACAATGCATTTTGGTGTGAATGAGCCCTGAACCCACTTGACTATAAAATACAGAGGAAAAACTATGCCTATTAACATGTAATGATGAAGAAATCACATTATACAGATTATATTATATGAATGGGTTGGTCACTTTATTTTCTTTCAACCACCCTAAATGTACAAATATAAATGGTGGTTAGACCCTCTGTAACCTTTCTACCACTGAAATATCCACTCCTTTCGCACATATGCACAACACTGTTGTCCTAGAGGTATGGGTTGCTGATCTATGCACTGATGAGAAAGAACTACTTAGTAGTCTCTTGACTGAAAATAATTCAAAACCAAATGTAGAGTTTTTACAGGTCACCTGCTAACATTGTTCGGTTCACTGGTGGTTACCCAAGCCTGTACAAACTTCATTGTGTCAATAGGGAATATGGCCAGATTTTATCTTTCAAATTTGACCATATTAGTGGTTGTGTAAAGGTGACTTAAGATTTGGCTATCCGAACATTGGTCAAACAAGCTTGTCTACTGCTAGTTGTTTTAAAGTGTTTAAGAACCACTACAGCAGAGCTGTCATAATCCACTGAACATGTAGAACACAAATATGAGAAAACATGCTGCACAATTTTGTTAAACCTTTATAGAGATTTCATTGTGATGGTGATGGACTAAACTGTCTAGTGGAGTAGGCAACACATTCTGTCCTTATTTTCCTGTTAAAGCAGTCGTAAGTTCTTGTTAAAGGAAAAAAGTTTCTTTCTGCAAGGCAGTATCATAATGTGCTACTATGCACCGCATACTAGCTCATTATGAAAGACTTACCTAAGTACGAAGCCCTCCAGCCGTGTGCTGTCACTGCTGCAGAGGCTTCCTTCTCGAGCCTTCTTCAGGGTTCCCGGGCTGCCACTCTCTAGAATATCTAATAAACGGTGCACATTTAGGAGATATTCGTGTTACCTACAGATAAGCTATATTAGCATAATAAAGAATTAGAGTTTACTTTAAACCTGCAGTTCTTGTGTTCAAGAGCATTATAAAAAAGCCATTGGCAAATATTTCCTTGGCTTTTTGCAAAGTAAAAAAAAAAATGTTAGAAGTTAAAAGGTTTATTGCATGGCTGTGTTTTAAATCAAATTATTCATGAACATGGCTGTGGTTTAAAAACCTCACATTATAGACACTGTTCCCTGTACAGTTCAGCACATATCTATTGTGACTAGTAGTACTTTTTAGGATATTTTGGACTACTGTAGGAAACTGTCATCTTTCCATATACAACTTGCTGAAGGGCGATTTTGTTGGCCCCCAAATGAAATTGTATACCTTTTTACATTCCTATCTCAGTTTTACCATACATTAAATGGTTATGGACTCTTATGATGACCGTCTGGCACTCTTCTTGATTTGTCAAACACACAGCCACAGTAGATGCAGTTAATGAAATATTCAATTACCACTTTAGCAACCACAACAGGAACTGCAGGGTGGTTGTTTTTTTTGTAATAATACCACTGTAAGCGTCCTTTCCTTCTACTTAGCCAGCATTCTTTAACGTATTCTTTTTCCATGAAATAGAAATTATAAGGACTCATGTACAGTGCAGCTGATAAATTCATGTTTAGGAGCTGTTCAGCGTGTTTTTCTGCAGCCCCTGAACTCATCCTAATGTTTTCCTATATGTCCATGTACACGTCTTCGTTTACAGGCATGTGAGTTGACAGCTGTTTTTTTAACGCCAAAAACCTGCGTTCAGCAGTCTATCAACATTTCAAACACAAAACACTTGTAAACCTGGTTAAACGTGGCAAATCGCATTTATAAGCGTTTGCGTGTAAATTTTTTTTTTTTTTAACTCTTCCAGTTCCCGATGCTGTCTAGAACCTTTTTTCATTATGAAAAATGCATGCAAAGCGTTTTCAAGGTACTCAGATGGACAAAGCACTGAAAACAGGATGTTCCTACCTAGCTTGTCACACATTGTAATGACCAATTCACACCTCAGACCTCTCCCACCCTTGGAAACAAAAGATATGTAAATGACCATTCACACCTCAAATTTCTCAGGAAGACCCCCTGCCAGGTGGCCTTAATGACTCACTCCACCAGACACCTTTCCCACCCTTGGAAACAAAAGAAATGTTAATGACCAACTCACACCTAAGCTAATTTCAACACATACTGCTGTCTCTGCTTCTACTCTGTATTTCTCGGAAACAGTCTGAAAAAGTTAATAATGTACCACTTTACAGTGCATTCTGGGCATTTGGGTGGTTCTCCTGTGCTTATCTTTAAAAAAAACGCACATAAATGCAAATGCTCATAAACGCGTTATGCAAATGCGGCTAAACAGACATTTTTTAACCTACGTTTTCCAGCAGTCAGTTTCCATCATTCAGAAGTGTCTCGTGTACATGGGGCCTTACAGTAGCAAATCCTCAGTTTAAGAAAAAAAAAATTCCAGCACGTTTAGTTATATCCGAGTTTTGCACATATAGTTCAAAATAAACAAAACAGCAGTATGTTAATTGTATAGTTATAGTTACAGCCTCGTGCTAGCTGGACTGATGGATGTCTATAGACCCTTTCACACAGCATAAGAACCTTTTCATGCTGATGCACTTTTAATGCATTCCCATTGACTTACAGTGGAAGGTTTTTGGTGCACTTTTGAAAAACTGCACCAAAGATGCAGCATGCAGGACTTTTCAAAGGACAGCGCACCTGCAATGTGAACAGTTGGATTTAATGGGGAATAATTATAATTGTTCATGTATTCTTGTTGCCTTGGAAAAGTGCAGTAAATGCACACCAGTGTGAAAGGGACCTTAGAATATTCACTAATTTGTCATCTGCTGTTTACATGAATGAGCCCCAGGTGTCAATGTGGTGATCTTTCAAACCAAGCTAATGGACAGATTAAGAGTACACATGGTGACAGCTGACCTAATTTTCTATAGTATCTGCTAGTTTGTACAGATATCCAGGATACAGGCATTCACATATTCATTAAGTTAAGACCCAAATTGGCTAAATGGTGAGACATTTTATTCCTAGATTACTTTTATCATAAGGGAAATACTGTATATCTTTAGGAAACTGCTGTAACAAAACCTTAATATTCTGTGTGAATAACTGATATTTGATAACTCCCCTATGTGCTTTAAGAACTTGTTTCTTCATACAGTAAAAAAAACATCTGCAACATTTCTATTAAAAGTTCACGGATTATGCTGCCTATGCAAATTTCTTGATGCTGATAAATCTCATAGTACTAAAATTCTTTGTATTATGGTATCATAGTTAAAAAAAAAAAAAAAAAAAGACCTTTTTGGAATATGGGTTGTTTAAGGGGCATGTAGTCTGTTAGGGTTGCATGCAGATTTGGAGCTGTATCACAGAAAAAAACTACAACTCTTCTTTTTGAGTTTGCTGCGATTTCTGTGCTATTTATCACGGCAATACAGCACTGCATTTGAGATGCCATTAAAAATGATGGCACCCAAACACACTTGGTGCGTTTTTCCATTATTGTAGTGCGATTTGGAATTGTGGCAATTTTGTTTGTGATCCCAAACCTCTAGATGTGAATGGGGCCTAAAATATTTTTTGAAACAAATGGCTGTGGTGCCTGTAGAAATCTTAGATTGCCATTTCAAGGGCAGAAAATAGGAGAGACACTGGGTTCTTTTGGTTTGTGTGAAAAATGCAGTAAATTAGGAAAGCTTTCAGAAATAGACATTTTAATTTATATTAGTCAATTAACAATATGACTAAAAAAAAATAAAATAAATGAACAGAAGAGAAATACAAATCAACATTTGGTGTGACCACCCTTTACCTCTTAAAAGCGCATCAATTCTTCTAGGTACACTTGCACACAGTTTTTGAAGGAACTCAGCAGGTAGGTTGTTCCATACAGCTTGGAGAACTAACCAAAAATGTTCTGTTGGTTCTAAGCCACCTAAAATCCTTCTGTCTCTTCATGTAATCACAGACAGACTTGAGGATGTTAAGATCAGGGCTCTGTGGGGTATGTTTGGGGTCATTGTCCTGCTACAGAATAATTTGGGGTCAGTCACATGCCTCCCTGATGGTATGGCATGATGGATAAGTATCTGTCTGTATTTCTCAGTATTGAGGACACCATTGATCCTGGTCAAATCTCCAACCCCATTTGCAGAAATGCAGCCCCAAACATGTAAGGAACCTCCACCATGCTTCACTGTTGCCTGCAGACACTCATTATTGTACTGTTCCTCAGCCCTTCCTGAACAAACTACTTGGATCCCACTGATTTCTGACAATTTTGTGTTGATGGCAATGCCGTACATCTTCCGATGTCGAAGGGAAGTAAACATGATGTGTCTTTCTTCTACTGCATTGTTTCCTTTGCCAACCATTCTGTCTATGGTTCTCATCACTGCTGGATCAATGGAGGCATGTGATTGGTCTCAAATTTATTCTGCAGCAGGACAACGACCCCAAACATACAGCCAATATCATTAAGAACCATCTTCAGCGCAAAGAACAACGAGTTCTGGAAGTGATGGTTTGTTCCCCACAAAGCCCTGAACTCAACATCAAGCCTGTCTGGGATCACACAAAGAGAGAGAAGGAATTGAGACAGCCTACATCCACAAAAGATCAGTGGTTTGTTCTCCCAAGATGTTTGGAACAACCTACCTGTCAAGTTCCTTCAAAAACTGGGTGCAAGTGTACCTTAAAGAATTGACGCTTCTTTGAAGGCAAAAAGGGTGGTCACACCAAATACTGATTTGATTTAGATTTCTTGTCTGTTTATTTACTTTTTTTTCTTTTTTTTTTTTTTACTCTTTGTTAATTGATAAAAATAAACTATTAACATTTCAAGCTTTCATAATTTGCAGTGTTTTTCACACCTGCCTAAAACTTTTGCACAGTACAGTATATATTCATACCTTTAAGATGTTTCTAAGGAAAATGTGTAATGGTTGATTTCTAGCCTTTCTCAGCTGAGTCTAGCTTTCATTAACATACAACAGAGAAGCCTAGCTCCTAAACCTTTAAAGTTTTGTTAAGACCGACCATGTTCAAATCTAGTACAATTCATGAGATATCTGCCTCCAGACAAGGTTAATTATAGCAAACACAGCTTCTCAGCCCCCTAAAAAAAAAAACACGGAACTTGTTAAAAATTTTCTTTGCTATAAGTTTCAGAAATAAAGTTTCCAAAAATGTAAATAAAGCCTTAGATGATGCAGTTTCTTTCCTGCAACCATGGGTTGTGTTAAAGAAAATCGCTCAATTTCTATCAACAGTGTTGATGGAGGAATCCCTTTAGCAGAGATATTGTGTTCTGCTGGCAGAGAGCCTTACCTGCTGGAAGAACTCAATGATTACTGCTAGTGGCTATAGTCGCTGGCAATATTTGCATGCAAAACCATCAAAAGGCTGATTGCACTGAAGTTGATTGACTTCAGTACAAACCGCCTGTCCATAGGTGGATCGAATCTCAGCCAGTCCCTGCTGAACTGACTGAGATTTGATACATCTATAGCCAACCTAAGCTGCAGATTTGAGTTTTGTTTTACATTTTGCTATGGGAAATATCACCCCAATGTGGCTGCAAAAGTGCAACCTGTGATGACATTGTATAGAGGCTGCAATTGCTTATCTCTTTAAAAATGCTGAATTTCTGTCATGCAGATTCAGTGCTTCAGTAAATTTCCAAACCACTCAGACGTGATCTGTGGGTAAAGCGATTTTAGTTCATTCTTTGCTGAACTCATGCTTGTTCCAAGTCTATGTCTTGAAGTCTTAATCGGGCAGCTTGCATTTTCAGAAGATGTTGGCCATGGCAGCCGCTGTATCGCTCTTTATGCAAGTTCATGTTAAAAACTGTTCACACTTTACATATTTTTATTGAGTGAGGGAGATAGCCTTACAAAAAAAACTATATTACCTATTAAATAGTTTGATAAGTCATATTTGGTCACACGTGAAATTCAGCTGATTGAACTTAAATACTATGTTTTTTTGGCACCTTTGCTGTGTGAATTGTGTAAGTTAGTTGGTGGCACCTGCTTCTGACCTCTTTTCTGTTCAAGTCCACTGATTGCATAGTTTGAAACTGTTTAAATTTTTTCCCTGGTTAGGTCTTCATTTAGAATAAGGTTGTTAAATGAGACAGAGTACATGCTTTAACCACTTCCCGACTGGCCATTGTATATAAACGGCCGGACGGTGGCACTGCAGAGTCGGGTGGCCATTTATAAAAGGCCTCTCCGCATCCTGCTTGTGCACGCTCCCTGGGAGCGCGCAGCACCGCGATCCGGTGCCCGCTGTGTCCTCCGGACACAGTGAAACACCGATGGTCGGACGGGACCTCTCTACGAGGTCTCGATCATGTGATCATTGACTGGCCAATCAGTGATCAAATGCAAAGTAGTAAGCAAGATGTCACTTGTGACATCATTGCTTACTACATGTGAAATCTGTGAATGATCACAGAGGTTACATGGTACAAGGCTATTCACAATAGCCTTGTACCATGTGACAAGCTGTGATCAATCACAGCTCACTCAGTAGTTCTCAATGGTTGCAAGAATGCAGACGGAGAGAGAAATGATTGCTTTTACATCCTATATGGGTGTAAAAGCAATCAGTGTAAAAAAAAAAAAAAAAACTTCATCACCCCCCAAAAGTAGTACAGTGTCACCATGCTGACACTACTGCTAGGGTAACCGTATGTAAAAATAAAAAACAAATATAAAAATGTAAAAAAAAATGTTTAAAAATTATAATTTTTGTTTATAAACAAATTTGGCTTTTTTTTTTTTACTAAAAAGATAACGGAATAAATTTTGGCCAATGTTTATGATGAAATATTTAGTTGCAAAATTTTATAAGAAAATTTTGAACATTTTCATTTACATAGCAAAAAAAAATCCCAGCAGTGAATAAATACCACCAAAATAAAGTTTTATCTGTCTCAAAAAAATGGTAAAAAAATCATATGTGTACAGTGTTGCATGACCGTGCAATTGTCATTCAAAGTGTGATAGCGCTGAAAGCTGAAAATTGCCCTGGTCAGGAAGGGGGTAAAAGTGTCTGGACTGGAGGTGGTTAAACATGAAATAAAACTGAAAATGTTGAAATGGCACCACAGCTGAACATGAAATCATTCTTGTACTTGCCATTTAAGTAACTGATTCTGCTGTTTAGTGGTGCTGCCTTTTTTTTCATAAATTTTTTATACCATTAGTATGGTTTTTTTTTTTGTTTTTTTTTATGCTTTTTATCTTTTACAATATTTTGACTTTTGAGCACTCTGTTAAAGCATTTGCATACTGCGTTTCAGGCAGGCTGTAAAAAGTTTTCTTTTATGGCAGGCATATAAATTTTTGCGTTTGAAGATACCAAGCTTCTCCTTTAAATAGGAAAGTAAAATGAGTCCAACAAGTACAATAGAGTATTACCTCCAAATTAAAAGTTTGGGTTTTGGCTGTCCAGCATACAATAATTTGTATATTTAATTTGTTTTATATTTGAGAGTGCTGTCTGCCAAAGAGTCAAACTGAGGTTATTTAGAACTATTCCCCAGTCCTTATACAAAATGTTTTTCATTCTCTTACCTTAATTAAAAAAGAACCCAATCCTAAGATCCAGTTCACACATTAGCTTGTAAAGACTACTCTGAGGTGCAATGTGCAAAGGAAGCATTTACAAATTTTTGAACAAGCTTCAAGCAGCTTTCTTGATTTGCTTAAAATTTCTCGTCAGCCCTAGAAAGGTAGTATGAAATACAGATTCTGTTGGGAATGCCATCTACAGCTTTGAACAAGCTGATGCACGGGTCTTTTATCCTTTTTCAATTCTTCCTTCTTAACATGTTTAAGTAACAAAACAGTTGGTTTAGAAAATACGTAATCATTTCATTTGTTCAAAGTGTATCAATTTTCCTAGCATTCAGAAGTGTGCAAAAACAAGTGATTAAAATAGTTATTAAAAGCAATCATAATTGTGATTTGTAGTTTGGATCCAATTGAAAAAGAATAAATTGCAAGCACATCTGTGACACAATGTAAAGAAACAACTCGTAGCAAGTATCTAGAATTTCTAAAACAGAAGCAAGTGTGACCAGCATTTGAACATATCCTAACAAAAGATGTAATGCTTGCATATATAGCAAGCACTAAACAATCAAACTCCTAGTAAGTGTGCAAGTTGCTTCATTCTGGAAGAAACAGTCATTAGAGAATCTGCACAAATTGCCATTTACTTCATGGGTGTTCAGAAAAGTAGTTGTTAGTGCAGCATACTTGTCTACTACAATCATTTCAAAAAATCTTTTATGCAAGGATGGTAAAAGATTTGTCAGAAAATAAATATCAGCACTAGTCATGCTGAATTGTATCTGGCAATGCAGCCTAAAATATTGCCATCCTCACCCTTCATTCACTACTTGGTGTGTCAGTCATCTGAAACAAACCTGAGTATGTCCGATATTAGGATACCTACTGGGCTTCAGGTCTGAATTTATCCAAGTAGTAAAGCAAGGATTCAGATGGACCCACCCTAGGATTTACATTTTTTTTTTTTTTTATATAACTAGTCGGTAAAGGTAGATTTATTATTTGTTTTCTGACAGATTCCCTCTAAGCACTTTAATAATTTATGATCACCGAGTTCTGGGTTTTGATCATTGCTAAACACAAGTAACCCTCAGCTTGAATACAACTTTTCTGTCACTATCAACACATTATTCCATTTTCTTTATTAAAGCGGATGCATGTCTCCATAAAAAAAAATCAATTTGCTAAAACCGCAATAAATACATTTTTGTATTTATAGTTATATTGTTCCACAAGTGTGCTCTGTCTATAAAAAAAATATGCAAATGTTACTGTTTATTTAGCGCTTCCTAATACTTTATTAGATGTAACCTGACTGTTGAAATATAGTGCTTAGTAGCTGAGTGAATACTTTTTAAACAAAGTGGACAGCCTTCTTTCTGAGAAATGTGATTCTTTTGTTGTGTTGTGCAAAGGCCACTAATTTGAGTAGTATACATTGAAATGGGGGGGAAATGTTTAAGTTTATTGATCAGTTAATTCAGAGTAAATACTTTTCTGTATTAATGCAGATAAGCTGAAACAAGCTAGGGAACTCTCATTATAGGCTCCCCCTGACCTTGGAGGTTTATCACTTGGAGAAGCGTCTCTTCACCTAGCCTTTGATTTGATAATATAAAATGACTGAGCCGCAGAGAGACCTTATGGGGGGAGGATCTAGTAACTTTACCGCAGTTATCTCTGCAGTGGTAGAGCACGGTACGCTATGGCACTTCTGGTAAGAGAAGGTAACATCATCCCAGCTGAATACAGAATGGATTCTGACCATGCTTTTTCTGCATGCCATGTGAGTGGATTCTAAGGTGAGTTCTTGATGCCAAGGACAACTTAGCTATTTGGTTCAATTCAGAAACCCACAATGCATGCAGCATTTTCTTTCTTCCAGTTTTCCCTCACAAATGCATCAGAAATAGGTTTTTCATTTCACTACTGCACAAAGAAGCAAAATTTTATTTTGATTAGGTTTTTAGGAATTTTGAGTGTAAGGGTCAATGCACAAAGATGATCACAGGGTTGTCATTCTGTAAAATAATGCTAGCTTTAGAGTTTCAGGCTGACAATGTAATTAAGTATCCTTTTTGGGAGCTGTAATGCATGGTGTGTAGAAGATTTATTGACAGAATCAAAAGCTTCCTCTGATTGTCTGAGGCATAGAAGCAGGTGGCAGGCAGGCCTTCTCTGCCTGACGAGAAGAAACTTTGTAATCATTGATCGAATACAAAGTTGCCTATGAATGGCTGAGCAGCGCTCAGCCCGACTCAGTTTTGTTTCAGGTGTGAGACGGGAAGTTCCTGTCTCACTGTTGGAACACAAGGTTGTATCATTTGTGTAGATCTATAGCTCTGTAGTTCTATTTTCTGCCAGTAAACCTGGAGATCAGCTTTCAATTCTTTGTATAGGTAACTCTTACACAGCATAGTTGTTGGTAAGTTTAGTTGACCTAACATTAACCATGAAACAAAATATGAATGTGTTATACCAGTATAAGAGTCCTTCACACCACGCCAACCCCTTGCTAAAATGCCAGAAGGTATGTAGTTTTATACTAGGTATGTTTTCAACCATAATATTTTCTGCAACTCGTATTATAGTTGAGACAAACAGACGATTTCACCTCCTTTTCCACATATTAAAAAAATGTAATTCATGTTCAAGACATGACCAAAGTGAACAAATAGCTACCACTGCAGAAAAATGTGTATGTATCTGTGTTATTTTCCTATGTACAGAATTATATATATCTATATATTGCAACAGTGTTTGTACTTGATTTCAAACACTGGGAATGCTATCTAGTCTCGACTACAGAGGGGAGCAGTACTACAAGAAACATGTTACATACAGTATAGGGACCAAACAAACTGCATTTTTCTAAATAGGTCCTTGGCCTACGTGCTATTAATAAAATGAGCAAACTGCTTTTCCTAATCCCTACATGTATTATTCCAGTTTTAGCTGCTGTTCAACTGCCTTTGTAGACATCTTAAAATTCAACTGTAATCACAAAATATTAACCAAAATTCCATATAACGATTGCTGTTACTTGCACAACTGCCAGGCAGGTCTGCCAGCAGCAAAAGATAGGCAGTGTAAATGTTTGACTTTACTAAGAAAACAAT
This sequence comes from Staurois parvus, assembly GCF_062004578.1. Classification (NCBI taxonomy): domain Eukaryota; kingdom Metazoa; phylum Chordata; class Amphibia; order Anura; family Ranidae; genus Staurois; species Staurois parvus. Next base: position 6,931,251 of record NW_028317860.1, read on the forward strand.
GTTGAAAAAGTAAAGTGAATTTTGTTTGTTTACATAATGTTTACAATGGCACAGTTTATTTTTTAATATACTGTATACAACTTTAACGTATTTATTGCATACAGTAAGAGATAAAACTATGTTTTGTGGTTTCACTTTGGAATATAATGTTACATTTCCCTGTACAGATTTTGGGTGGCTTTGTTATGTAGTTAGTAATTTTTATGACTACTCAGTGACCAGTTTTCTGTGCCTTTTGTTGGATGCATCATAACCTATTTACTATCATTATTGTATGGGAGTCACTGAGATGTGTATTTTTGTATTCTGCTGGAGGCGATGGATGTTTTTCCTCTTGTAAACAACTGAGCTGCTGCTTTTTGTCTGGCACTCAGTTGAGATCTTCCTTCTCAAATAAACTTAATGCATTCACTATACATCATGAAGTATGTGTCTTTTTTTGTCTTTTCCTCATCAGGAAGGCTAGTTCTATATTATAATCCATATTTATGTATTTGTGTGAAAAAAGATATATACATTTAATTTGGGCACAGTGTTGCATGACCAAACAATTTCCAGTTAAAGTAGCACAGTGCTGAATAGCATAAAAATTGTCTGGTCATGAAGGGGGTAAACATTTCTGGAGGTCAAGTGGTTAAGGTCTGGGTATTGATGAACCTTCAATAAGATGTTCTGTCTACAAATGGATGAAATACAATACTGTGACTGTGTGCCCTAGAACTGGGCATCCTCCATAGAGAAAAAGCACAGCATGCAAAGCTAAACAAGGTAAAATGATCCTAGGATACCAGCAAAGGAACTACAGCAAACTAGAAACTCTGTCACATTCTTATTGCAAGCAGTATGTGGGCTGTCATCGTTAATCTCGTCTGATCATGCTGGTTGCCTGGAAATACTTCCTTCAGGTCAATAAATGAGAAAGTATCAAAGTTCTGGATCAGTTTGAGAATTGGCATCTTCAGCAGGACAAGTAGTCTGACTATTCCATCTATCTTAAGCAGGGAATGCCGATATATTTTTTCAGATATGCAGATGACCACATGGGGGGAAACTGAAAAATTCTGTATATTCAGGTAAATGCTATGGCTTAATCTTACAGTGTAGGATTAGTATTTATAGACCATGAGTTGTATGCAGGCTACCTTCAGGTGATTGGGAACTTGCTAGGACTGCCCCGATACACACTCGTATAACCCTTCCCGGAGTTTTGATAGTGGGCTTAAGAAATTGACCTGTTCTCCTGGAAATTTTATATATATATATATATATATATATCTTTTAACCCAAACGTTTTTGCCTACTGACCCTCCTATCAAGATCTGACCATTTATTACCCTGGTTTATCTTAGGGGCTGTACTGTAGTCCACTGTGTGGGCCTGGCCTGTAAGGTTTGCTTCAGGCACTGGATCCTGTGTTAGGTGCTCACCTTGGCACAAAGTACAATCTAAGTAGTTAGTTGCAGAGTGCTATACAAATCCAGGGCCATAGTCCATTTTTAATACCAGTTCTTGGCTTTTACTGACATAAACTGCTGTGTGTAGCACACTATACAGCCCTATACACAGAGGAATAGGAAGTTACTAACTTTATTGTGGTGCCTCCTAATATATTTATCTCTGACATTTTCTCTACATGAACTGTTGAACAGTTTTTTTTCCTATCTAGATTTAGTCTCAAAAGGATGTGGCAGCTATGTCATGTCTCCAAGCTGATTAATTCCCTCCTGCTTTTTCTGCCACAAATGCACACAGCATATTCCTGCACTTCTGATGTCATCTGCTACACAGAGACAGCCACTGAACCGTGGTCCGCTTTTGGATTATACCTGCCCCTGTGTTCAGACAAGCAAATCTCCATCCAGTCTGATCTCCCTTAAATGAGTACCCTACTAGGGTTCCCCTCATTTAGCAATAATGTATCAGAGGCACAACAACCAAACAGGATGTGTCCTGCAGATGGCCTACAGGAAACTCAAAACACCACTCTGGTCCCTGGTCTGAAACAACATCGTATTATGATACCACTTCTTTTTTTCTTTGAATTCATCTGCCTCTCAGGCACGCACTACGTGGTCTATCTCACAAAAGTAGATTTGTCTGCCAGTAGGTCTGAACTCTTTTGAAAACCTTTGGCACTTCTAGAACCTTTGGCTTCCAAGGGCCAGAAATGCTATAGGTCCTCTATTGCCCCTGACCATGTTCAGGAATTGGAGACTGAACCTCCTTTACTTGAAAATAACATGGAGGAAAGTTTTGAAAACCCCGGTTTTCTATCATAAACCGCAGAGGGTTTTCCTCCTCCTTGCAGTTTGAGGCTTTGCACCAAATGCACTCTACCGTGAACACAATCAATGCAGAACACATTGACACTGGCTAAGAAAAAAAAAAATAATTTCCACATATATGGATTGATCTTATCCTTTGGAATAGGAGTTTAACCAGTTCATGCCTAAGGGTAAAACAAATCTTAAAGCCTCCGTAACATTTTACAACTTACATGTGTTAGTAAAACCATACATAACATCACAACTGCTTGCTACATCCAGATGAATTATACCTTGTTTTTTCAGGACAAATTGGGATTTCATTTGGTGGTAAAAGGTAATGGATATCTCCTGATTTTTTTTATTTTATTTTATCAAAGGAAAACTGGCCCAAATATAAAATATTTTTTTTAAATTTAGCTGTGTTTCTTGTTACTACCATAACCTACTACCAAAGAACAATCCAAAATAAATTTTCCCGCTCTTGACAATTGCAGCGATACCATATATGTGTGTTTGTACCTTATAAAATATGGAAAAAAAGTGAGCGCACTCCAGTGAGCGACAAGTGCACAAAAAGGAACTACAAGCCCTTCCAACCAAAATAAAACAATATAAGTGCAGCGCTACAAACAATATTCAAATGACAAAAGGTGTAAACGATTGTCAGATGTAGGAATGTTGAAGATGATAAACAGTTCAGTGCAGGGGGAATCACAGGGCATATAGGTGTAATCCAATCCCAGGAATAGATAAATTGCCTGCTTACCAGAAGCGCAATTTGAATGCGCATGTACAGATTGCATGTAGCCGGAATCCCATGTAGGCGCTGCTTTCTAGTACCCAGATGGTCTGTCGGTGGTGGGACGATGCTGGCCTGGTCGGAACACACTGCACCTTGGATCCACACAGAGAGCCTAAAAAATTGCTGGGGCTGAGGTATGGGAACTCAGTACCAGGTGCAAGGAGTGAAAATACTCATAGTGTAGTATGTTTTAAAATTATTTATTCAAAACGTAAAGCCATATAAATTTACAAAAACGCATGCCTGCAGCCTGTAGCCAGTAAATGCAGCTTCAAAAAAGATGATCCTATACACTGACCAGTAAAAACCATGGGTGGGCCGCCGGATCTCCTGACCCGGCGGCGTAACGTCAAGGCGTGCAAAGGCTCCTCCTACCTGTACTACAGCCCAGACACAATCGTATGCATTTGTTCTTTTTTTTTACCTAAAACACACTGACATTAACTGACACTGTTACCAATTAAAAAAAATATATATGTATATATAAGCCAGACATTTGACCTTGAAACAAACCCTAACCCTGTCACTGACCTAGATCAAGACTTAATCTAGGTAATTTTTCTTTATTTTTTCTTTTATTTTGTAATATTTTTATATTTTATTTTTTTTACAAACAGTCTTTTTTTTCTCTCTGCAAGGAGAGAGATGCAATGTATCTCTCTCATCCATTCAGAGGGGAAAACAAAGGGAGGCGGGCTTCACAGTTGACTAATCACTGTGATAGCCAATCAGAGGCCATCACAGTGATCATGTGACCCGGAATCAGAGTTCCGGGTCACGATCGTTAGAACGGGACCTGGGGCTCTATGACACCCCAGTCTTTGTGCTGGGAGCGTGCTGTATGACACGCTTCCAGCCCAAAGGCAGGGGTTGAGAAGAAATTAGTTGTACTGTAGTGGATCCTACCATATCAACTTTCTTTAAATACCTTAATGCAGAACTTCTCTCTCTCAATCAGCACTATTTTAAGCCAATTGCTGCTAGCATTAGTAAATAAGAAAGTATATCCTATTTACTTATATTAAATTATTTTAGTTTTAGTTTTTTTTTTTACATTTTTTCAGTTACTTCCTGGTTTTCAGGCCTAGGCAAATGATGTCAAACATCCCAGGAGTCTTCAGGAGGGGTTTTCTCAGCTAAGCATGCCCTTCTGCCTGCATGCCTGTGCTAAGGGCAGATGGACTACAGGAAGTAAATGCTACATCAATTGCCTGCACTTACTCAAGATGCTAGGTGGTGTTTTTCAAAGTTTTCTCAGCAAAGCATGGAGACATGGACAGATGGGTTAGTTTGCTTTGAATATTAAAAAATGAATTTAATAGTGTTTGGTTTCTGGTGCTCAGATGCAGTGTAGTTCCACTTTAAGTTCACATTGAGGATGTTCCATCCTTTAAGAATTCTGTTGATAGATGTTTGAAGCCCTCTTAAATGCCCCCCTTTTCCCTTGCAGGTCCACCCCTGCAGACAGCAACTGCTGTCAAATCTGTCAGACTTGCTAACTGGACAAGGCAAATGAACAGGGACTAGGGACTTGTCTTTGTCAGGTGTCCTCTATTCTTTTGACTGCAAATGCCATTTTAAGAAATCCCCTGATAAATTCACCCAGGAAGTTACTGGGGGAAGGGTGCTCCTACCCACAAGAAAAAGCCTGAATTTCCTACTCGTACTACTTCAGTTGAGCGAAAGAGATCTTTTGATTTTTCTTGGCTATCCAAAAAAAAAAAAGCTATTTCCTTTCATGGCAAGCTTTGGACCAAGCTTACCCATAAGCCCGCCTCACAATGAAGGGACTCCCCCCACTAAACAGAGTGGGGGGACAGCTGTCGATCTGAGATGTTCTGGACCTCGGAGTCCAATCTGTCATTTCAAAGGGCCCCCTTCCTAACCGTTTTACCTTCCAATCTGTCAGCCTCAGACCAAAGAAAAACAGATTTATTGCACCATTTTTAGGCATAAAGAGTGTGTGTACCAATTCCTTCAGGAGATCAAGGATTTTACTCACTTTTTTCACTGTGTTAAAATGAAATTGGTACCAACACAGATTTAAGTACCAAAATTCCAGATGCAATTAACTAGTTTTGCCATTGCTTCTCTCAGACAAGGTGATTTCTGGTATCAGTAGACATACAAGATACCGATCTATACATCCCCATCTTCCCCTCAAACCAGCGCTGTGTGTTTTGCTGTGGTAGACTAACATTTCCAATTTGTAGATCTACCATTTGGGCTCTCCACTGCACACCTAGTGCTTTTTGGCTCTGCTGTGGCCCCAGGGCATTCATGTCACAGGTTACCTAGATGACCTTACATGGGTAACCTTTTGCTGAAGGACTCTTTAGCCACAAAATTGTCTGCCAACATCCAGAGGATGATTGATTTCCTTAGAACGTTTGGCTAGATAATCAGTATTACAAAGCCTGGGTCTACTCTTAGACACAGCCCAAGCCAGGATCTTACTTCCTCAAGAGAATGTTGCTTCCCTATAGTCTCACAGTTGGACCCTTAAGTCAAAATGGCACCCTTCAGTTTGCTTCTCCATGGGGTTTTTTTGCCTAATGGTAGCCACCTCCACTTCTTCAATCCAAAACTCCCACATTGTGAAATAAGTAAATCCAATCCCTGGCTTGTCCAAGTCTTCTGTCCAGACAAAGCTCTCCCTGGTATGGTGGATCTCCAATTCTACCATGGAATTGGGAAAAATAATGCCTTCACCTTAGATGCCAATCTTCAGGCAAGGATGCAGTAAACAACTCACAAGGAAGTGGACATGGTTCCTTGAAGTCAAAATTCCCCATTAACATTCTGAAACTGACAGCCATCAGATTATCTCTACAACAATGGACCCTCCCTGCAAGGACACCCAGGCAGGGTGCAGTTGGACAAGTCACAGCAATGGCATACATAAACCATCGGGGGCAGCAAAAGTTAAGCTGCTCTAACAGAAACAAGTGTTGTGCACAGACATACACAGACTTCTGGCAGACAAGCCTTGGCCTCTTCCAAACAGACCAGACTTACTGACCCAAAGCACCTATTCTTTTCTACTTCTCAGTTGCTGACTTTACTGGCATGACTGTTGAAACCCAAATACTATAGTATATGAGTATTTCTGATTTCTGATGTATCTGTAAGACCCATTCAAATGAAAACTGCTTGGAAACCAAAAGATAGGTGAGCAGGTGCTGATGCCATTAGGTTCATTGCTCAAAGCAGCTGAGTTTATTAAATCATAGAAAACCCAACAATAACGCCACACTCACATGTATATGTGCATAAAAAACCGGAACCATGCACATACAGCACTTGTGGTTAAGATGGCTACAACCACCCCAAGACTAGAAGCTGGCATGCGCACCAGGAATGGGATATGATGTATCAGTTGGGGAATACTGCTTCAACAAGTTTCATCTTGGACGTCTTCAGGAAGACCCATGTAAGGTTGCCTTCCGGGTGGCCATTACATCTGTTAAGCGTATTTCTAAGCTGCCAGAGACAGCTTAGAGAAGGAAATTGGCCTACACTGCTTGTATGTGGACAGTACAAACAACCTCTTGCACTCAAGTGGTGATGCTCAGGCACTGATAGTCTTTCACTTGTCCACTCTTCAGACATAACTGGTTACAACACTTTGCTGCCCGCTTCGGACTTTGGAATCCCTGATAATACTAAAAAAGCAGAAAAGAGGGTGCACCAGCCTAGCGCATTACCTTTATTAACTTTAAGAAATAAATAGATGTATACTTACAAACAGCTGCATATCACAAACTCAACAGAATGATACACAATCCTTGCTATCAGAGCTTCTGCACATGTTCCAATGTTGGGAAGTTGCCATCCAGACCTGTATGGCTAACGTGCTTCGAGGGGAGAGTCCTCTCTTCATCTTAGGTCTAGATGACAACTTCATGAGATTGGAACACACGCTGCAGATCTGTAAGCATGTGTTGTGTATCATTCTGTTGAGCTTGTGATATGCAACTGTTTGCGTGTATACATCTATTGTATTACTTAAAAAAAAAAAAAAAAAGGTTAACAAAGGTCTGGGCTATCAGTGTGTACCTAGCAGCCATGGCTATTATTTTCAAAACTGAGTTCCTGTATGTTGTAGCAGAGGATATCCTGCTTCCTGCTCCACAATTGCCAGGTGGCTCAGATAATTTATTTTAGGACCTATGCCCTTAAGGAAAGGGTTTCTCCCTTTTCCATCAGAGCCTATTCCTCCAGGACTGTTGGTGTCTTCTGGGGTTTTCAGCATCAAGCATCTTTATCAAAGTTCAGCAAGGCCGCCATCTGGTCTTTCGTTCACACAGTCTCCAAGTGCTACCAGGTACATGTCCAGGCCTCAAATAATGCGAGCTTCCGCCACAAGATATTTCAAACTTCTGTGAATGTTTCTCAACCTGGCCTCTCTCAACCATGGTGCCTCTTGGGTTTTTCAGGGGTGCTGTGGACAAATGCCTAAAAATTGCTCCAAATTGCCAACAAAATGGCAGGGTCAAACATTTCTTTTTTTGTTACACAAAGCCGCAGGTTTTCCTTGTGTAGCATTAAAACCTTGGGCACCATCCGGACCAGCTGCTGGTGTCCTAACAATCATTGAGGTCATTTATTGATAAGGAACACATTGTGTGTCCTTGATTGCCCCTCCCCTGGACTCTGTTTCAGCACTGGGATCATGTTAGCTGTATGAGGGAGAGAAACTGGGGGAGAAGAGAAATGTTGGAATACTAGTCAGTACCAGTAGGCAAAGGTATATTTGCTTTATGAAAATTAATTGCCTTTAATGTAGGGTGTCTTACATGTGTGGATACTTCTGTGTTATATAAAATTATTTGTTTAGTTTTTCACATTTTAAAATAGGTGCCTCAGAATAGTGCATGATTTTAAAGGGTGCCGTGACTGAAAAAGGGTTGAGGGACACTACTTTAACCATTTTGTGGGCATGTTGGCTGTTCTGTTTGCTATGTTGTTGCCCTTCCCTGAGTGTGGCTCCTTTTTCACTGAGCGGAATCCGCTCCAATCATTAAGGAATCTGTGAGCAAATTCTTTGCTGAATCGGAGCAGGATGAGATGGATGTCAGATTTTTTTTGTTTTTTTTACATCTGTGCCAATTCAGTGGCAGCTCTGTGGGCGCTCAGGTGCAAAGGACTTCTTTGTACATTTACATGTCTCTGATCCATCATGTTTAGTTCCAGTCTGTTAATTTGACAACTGACAGTTTGACAGTGGGGTTTGGGAACTCAAAATGAGCAAGTGTGCACATTCCTAGTTCCAAGCCACAATGTTAATTGATTTTCTTGTAACACTGGACATTGTGCATAAGGATTTAAAAAGGCACGCTGTGCTCACTAAATTGTTGTAGAAGTGTAGCCGGGGATGGGACAAGAGGTGGACAGGATTGTCAGCTGCTCTGGGCACAGAGGAGCAATAGGGCAGAGAGTGGGCACAGGGCAGTAAACCCATTCTATGGCATACATTAACAGAAGGGGAGAGAGTACAGTTCCTTGCCCTGGCCGCAAGATGAACTTGTCCCCCAGTACTGGGTGTAGTGCTACGCCTGAAGGAGCTGCTGGTTGCTTTGGATCCTCAGTTCTTACCTTGACCTCCTACAAAGACCTTTGCACCTATGACACCTTCAGGTATACATGTCAATAAACCAGGACTGATAACTATTGGCTAGTGCCTTAGGGTCATCCTGAAATGAGACTCGATACTTTGGAGTAGAGTTAACAAGATATATTGAGAATATGAATACTCAGAAAGGACAGGATGTGACAGTGTGGAACACTTTTTGCAATTTACAGTTTCAAATAGCAAACAATATAGTAAGAGTGCTGCCTTAGGTTCTAGGAAGGTCTGCATAAACTGTAGCTTTCCCCACTGAAAATTATCAGCATAAGGCAACGGTGAAATTGGTATCAAGAAGATATTGACTAAGTCACCTAGAGTCACTTATGGTGAGGAGGCTTGGGCCTAAGCTATATGTCTATAACTGCACAGTAATCTTAAACTCATGACTAAGCAGGATAGCAGGTAGTCTAACACAGTCCTTAACCACATCTTGACCGCGCTATAGCCGAATGATGGTTACAGTGCAGGTGTCATATGACCTCCTCCCAGAACATGCGCTCTGTGATTACTGTGTCCTTTGGACAGAGCTGATCACATGACATGGTAAAGAGCCAAGTACGGCAGCCTTTTACCACATGATCAACTGTGTCCGATCACAGCTGATCATCATGTAAATACACTTGCCAGTTATCGACAGTACTTTCCTCATGCTGTCAGTGCGAGGAAAGTACTGCCGATAACTGTCAACTGTGAAAGAAGACATCTATACTGATAATCAGGGCATTGATTATCAGTGCAACCACAACAGTGCTGCCAATCTGTGTCAGTCAGTGCTGCATATCAGTACAACCTCATCAACGCACATCAGTGGAGGAGAAAATTACCTGTTTGCAAAATTTTATAATAGAAAGAAAAACTTTTTTCATTTATAGTGCAAAAAATAAAAAACCCAGTGGTGAATAATACCACCAAAAGAAAGCTCTATTTGTGTGAAAAAAAGATAATTTCATATGGGTACAGTGTTGTATGACTGCGCAATTGTCATTCAAAGTGCAACAGTGCTGAAAGCTGAAAATTAGCCTGGGCAGGAAGGGGGTAAACGTGCCTGGTAGACAAGTGGTTAAAGGAATTCTTCAGTCAGGTACATTATAACTCTTGAAGACTTTGGCGTACTAGAGGGAGTAGTTTCTGCAACAAGGACACAGGTTTTAGAACACTAATTTCCTATGAGGACTAAGTGAAGTGTCCAGTAAGGGGTTAATTATCACAGGTATAATATTGGATACCTCTCAGATGTTCAGGGATACAGTCTGAGCAGCAGGACTATTGTGGAAAGTTAATGGATAATAGGTGATGCCTTCAAAGGGATAAGTTGATGTTGCCTTCCAAATAGATTTCACTACAGGGTCAGTCAATATGTCACAAAGGGTTAAAATCCAGTCATAGACTCCACAGTGTTTGTAGTAGCAGGTCTCCTTTAGTGATGAATCTGGGCCCCCTTTAACCTCCCTGGCGGTATGATTATTTCCGATTTTTGGTGCTCAAAGCGGTACCATTTTTTTGCATGGAAATATGTAGTTTTTTATTGTAGGCTGTAATTTTTAGGAATAACTCACTGAAATCTGTCCGAACAAGAGTCTAGTAAACATTCCGGATATGATAAAACTTGAAACACGAAATCATAAATTATAATTTAATTAATAATCATAAAAAATAATAATAATAAATTTAATTCAATAATATAATCAAACCAAAAACACTGAAATTTGAAATACAGAGGCAAATTCGCAGGGGGAGGGCAGGACAACTTCCGCTTCTGATCACCAAGGCAATCGCAGTGGAAGTGAGAGCGGGTAGCTGTCAATTTCGGGTACCTGCTCTCCCCCCGCTCCCCAGAGGTGCCAATCCTTTTTAGTCTTTAAAGCGTTTCTCTCTCTCATTTAATGCACAGTCTTTCGCTGTATGTTCCCACCTGTCTGTGTCTCCCAGACAGGGCCTTCCCTTCTACAAACAGAGGTGTCCCTCTCTCAACTGACCTCTGGTTTCCTGGGCCTTCCGGGCACCTAGGGAACCCCCCAGCATATAGACCTACTGGATTGTGTATTTTCTCGTCTGTATTAATATTGGAATAATTAATATCCTTCTGGCCAGGACTACATTTTCCATCATGCAGTGCTCTAAATAAAGCTGAATCAGAGTCCAAAAAGCTCCATCTAGTGGCAGAAAAGGGAACTTCTTGCAAGAATGTTAATTCTGACAATGCACTAATAAACCTGCACATTTCAGACAGTGGACAGATAGATGATTGCCATTAGCAAAACTGCTGGGTTTCATTCTCCCTAGTTTGTATTTTGCTTGGTCATTGGTTCATTGTCAAATGCACAAATTTAATTGAAAAAAAGCACTACCGCCCAAGCTCTACAGAACAAGATGAGCTAAGACCATGCTCTCCCACCAATAACAAGCAAGAACTTGTTCATGGAGACAAGCCTACCTGGGTTCAGCAGCCATTTAGAGAGAATAATGTCTGTACCACAAGATAATGTTCGCCAGACCCACTTAAATCATCAAAAGGCCAGCAATTAAGCCAGTGGCGTCCCGAGGCAGGTGGGGCACGGGGTGACACAGACTGCACAGGGTGACACCGGACCCGCTCCACAAAAGGTAAGTTGTAAAGCAAGCCGAAAATCCCCGCAGGATGGATCCATCCTGCGGGGATCATCGGCTTTCTTTACAACTTACCTTTTCTTGGAGCGGGTCTAGTGTCACCCCGTATAGGTTGCATGCCGACGATCCCCGCAGGATCGTCGGCATGCAACCTATACGGGGTGACACCAGTGTAGCGGCAAGATGTCTCCCATGTAGATGTCCCCCTGAAGCAACTGCGTATGTCCCAGTTTTAACCAGGACATGCGCAGTTGCTTCAGGGGGACATATCTACATGGGAGACACAGCTTGCCGCTACACCAGACCCGCTCCAAGAAAGGAAAGTTGGTGAACCCTGCAGGATGGATCGGATCTGCGGGTTGAGCATAATGAATCGGAGTCCGATCCATTATGCTCCATCCGCAGATCCGATTAATTCTGGGGGGATCGTCAGAGGGGGTGTCACCAAGTGTTACCGCACCGGGTGACACCAACCCTAGGGATGCCTCTGAAGTAAACACCAAAAGACTGGAGAACTCAGTTATGATAAAAGTCCTTTGCTTTTGTTGTGAGTTATCCTTTAACTCAATTCTTCATGTAATTTTTTTTTAGTTTATCTACACCTTCACTTTTTACACACATTTGGCTGAGGCCTTGTTCATAACATATGTGCAGAAAAACTGATGGAAAAATAATTAAGCTTTTCTAGCAGAAACACGCATTTACATTAGTTTTCGTGTGCGTTTTATTGAGTGAATACACATTGCAGATTCCTCTGCAGAAACAAAATCTGCATGTGATACCAGTGTTGTGGACAGGGCACATAAAGAACAATTGTTTTTTTTGTGCCCTTGCAGAACTCATGCCGAAAAACTCGCATCCATGGTGTGAACAAGGCCTTAAGCTTCTTTCCTCTGACTTGGAAGACTAATCCAGCTTTTGTCACAATAGACAACTGCCCTTCTCTTCATGGAGTCTCTCTTTTTAAACTGAAGAGCCACTATAATTTGATAGAACAAAAAACTACTTGTACAAGTTTTATTTCTTGCCCATAACTGGCATTATAGCTTTTGTGCAACTCTAGCTCCATCCAGTGGAAACTAAGGCTCATGACACCTGCATTTCTACTTGATGAAGACGCATCCAAAATCCTTTCACCCACTTCTTTATATTAAGCCCAGTGTTAAAGTTGCTTTTTCCACATTTTTCAGCAGTACAAGACTATTCAGATTTTGTGACTTCATAAGGATTTATTTCAAATACCTTAAACTGTGTCCTACATTTGGAACTTATTTCTCAAAGAGGTATTCTGGATGGTTAGATATTTCTGGACGTAGATAATTCTATATATCTTCTCCAGTGTATACATAAGGTTATTTCTTACATACAAACCTCTGTTCTCAAAAGCTCATCATGATATTTTCATTCCACTTTTCCATGTGCTCTCACACAAGCCACACATAGCATACTGTCAGTTTTTGTGGTATTTTGGATGTAAAAGTCAATTCAAAAAGATTAATGCACTTCTTTCTGCTCCTAAATACATCACTAGCATCTGGCTAAGGGTAACATAAGGATCTAAAGTATTTATTGAGAAGAGCAGAAAAGAGCCATTTGATTGATATACAATTCTGACAATGTACCACTTCTCAAAATCTTTAATAAACCACTAATAAATATAAAAACCAGTCAGACCCCTTATTTCCATGCTAAACAATGCCACTTATAGTAAACTTCCATCTGTCTAAAAGTACAAAGACAATCTAAACTGAACATATATTGAAATGTAGACAAGCAGCGATAGCTGATAGCTGTCAGTGAAAACCTCATATCAGAACGACCAGTTGATTCAGAGATACAGCCAGATGAATTTGCATGTAAATCTTGGCGTAAATAATATCCCAGTATCCATGCAAAGGCTGGGACAGTGATAATAATGAGGGATTTGAACTACCCGGTAATTGACTGGAGTAATGGTACAGTTTATAGAGGTCCCTACTAGGGATGATACTCTTCTGGATCTGGTAATCTCAAACCATGTATAGCTTATTACGAATGTCCATATAAAAGAACATCTGGGTAGCAGTGACCATAACATGATTTCATTTGTTAGCTGTAAACAGCAAGGACATACGGGAAAAATAAAAACGCTCAATTTTAAGAGTGCTAGTTTTCCGAGGCTGAGTGCTGCTCTACAAGACTTAGACTGGGAGGGAATATTGGCATCAATGAACACAACACAGAAATGGGAGTTCTTCAAAAAGACTGTATGTGAACACACTGCAAAATATATTCTCATGGGCAACACGTTTAAAAGGCTAAAAATCAAACCTATGAGGCTTACGGCCAAAGTTAAAAAAGCTATAGATAATAAGAAAAAAGCTTTTATTAAATATAAAAATGAAGGAATGCTATAATTGTTTAAACATTACAAAGAATATAACAAGAATATGCAAAAAGGAAATAAAGGCCACAAAAATTGAAAATGGACGACAGATTGCAAAGTATAGCAGGACCAACCCCAAAAAATTCTTTAAATATATTAATAGTACAAAGGTCCTGTCCAAGCATACAGGCCCTTTACAAAAGAATCTAGAGTGGGTGACTTGGGACAAAGAGAAGGCAAATTTATTAAATACCTTCTTCAGCTCTGTATATACAAAGGAGCATGGGGGAACTCCTGTCCATAATGGGCATGGTATTGACACAGCTCCAGATGATCCACATTGGCTCACAATTGATATGATCCAAAAATATTTAGACAGAATAAATGTGACTAAAGCACCTGGACCAGATGGCATATACCCACGGGTCCTTAAAGAATTGAGCTCTGTCATTTTTTAATGCCATTGTTTCTAATTTTTAGGGATTCTTTAATGACTGGCATAGTACCACTGGATTGGCGTAAGGCCAATGTGCTGCCTATATTTAAAAAGGGATCAAAATCTTTACCAAGTAATTATAGACCTGTTAGTTTAACTTCTATAGTTGGGAAGATACTGGAGAGTTTAATAAAAGACCACATAGATGAGTTCTTGCTGGAAACAAATATTTTAAGCAACAGACAGCATGGATTTATGAAAGGCAGAAGTTGTTAAACAAATCTGATTTCTTTTTATGAGGAGGTGAGCAAAACCTTGGACAGAGGGGTGGCGGTGTAAGGTTAAGTCTACAGGCTTGGAAAAATCAGTATGTAAATGGATAGAAAACTGGCTAAAAGATGGTATTCAAAGAATAGTGGTTAATGATTCATACTCTGAATGGTCTAGGGTTGTCAGTGGTGTACCCCAAGATTCAGTGATGGGACCCTTACTTTTTAATATATTTCTAAACGATATAGGGTCTGGGATTAAAAATCCCATTTCAGTCTTTGCAGATGACACCAAGCTGTGCAGTGGAATAACGTCCTACAGGATGTCTTCAATTTACAAGCCGACCTCAATGCACTGTTTAATTGGGCAACTATGTGGCAAATGAGGTTTAATGTTGATAAATGTAAAGTTATGCACTTGGGGACTAAGAATATGCATGCATCATACATACTAGGGGGGAGTACAACTGGGGGAATCAATGGTGGAGAAGGATCTGGGAGTTCTGGTAGATCACAAGCTTAATAATGGCATGCAATGACAAGCTGCAGTTTCTAAAGTGAGCAAAATCCACTCTTGTATTAAAAGAGGTATAGACTCCAGAGAGAGAGAGATCATATTTTGTGGCACCAATCCACAAAAAGAACATTGGGGAACTGGAGAAAGTACAGAGAAGGGCAGCCAAACTGATATGAGGCATGGAGGAGCTCAACTATGAGGAAAGATTACAGGAATTGAATGTATTCTCTCTTGAGAAGAGGAGATTAAGGGGGCATATGATCAACATAAATATAAATACATCAGTGGTTCATATACTGAACTCGGTGTAGAGCTATTCACTCTGAGGTCATCACAGAGGACAAGGGGGCACCCTTTACGTCTGGAGGAAAATAAATTTTATCTCCAAACATGGAAAGGTTTCTTCACAGTGAGAGCTGTGAAAATGTGGAATAGACTCCCTCCAGAGTTGGTTCTGGCCAGCTCAGTGGATATCTTTAAAAAAGGCCTGGATTCTTTTTGGATACACAGAATATAATTGGATACTAACATGTATAGGTAAAGTTGATCCAAGGAATATCTGATTGTCTCTCGGGGGATCAGTAAGGAATTTTTTTCCTTGCAGGAGCAAATTGGATCGTGCTTTGCTGTTTTTGTTTTCCTTCCTCTGGATCAACTGTGGGTGTAGGATTATATATATATATATATATATATATATATATTTTTTTTTTTTTTTTTTTTTTTAATGTTTGAACTGGATGGACTTTTGTCTTTTTTCAGCCAGGCTAACTATGTAACTAAACAGCATCCATCCTACCACTGAGATTATGTGAATAAAAACTTTTAGGCAAAAGTTTTTATTCATTTTGAATAGAACAAGAGAGGGTAATAACCCCTGTCTGATTTCTTTTTTCACCATCGGTGTCCCATTTCAGAGATTTCCTTTCACTATCACTTCACCCGCTATTCCTTTTCCAGTGACAACTCAAAATGTGGGATTTTCTTTACCTTCACCTTCAATAATAACGGTAAACAGGACAAACAGAGAGGGTGAATCTCAGGGGCACAAACAGCAATAAAAACTGACAGAGGTTCCAATCCCTTTCCACTCTATAACTAAAAGCAAAATTTTTTTTTTTAGTTTTGCTTTAATTGTGACACAGCACACCACAATGCAAGTGCACTGGGGTGCCAAAAGGCATAAGTATGAATCTATGCTCAATGCTCTCTGCGCCCCTGTTAAGGATATTCACCATCTTAGTCTCAGCTGTAGCAGATGGAAAATCCTCCATGCAGGCACTTGTAGCGATGACAACTATCTAAAAAGGGATTTCCCTCATTTTGGAGAGACTTTCTGTTAAAGTGACACTAAACTCAATTTTTTAATTAAATAAAGTTTGGGTTTTTTTGCTACTCTGACTTCTCTTCTAGGGTGGCTATGTTTGTTTTCCATGTCCCTCTTGTGTATGTGAAGGTAGCCATCTTTTTCTGCTCATCCCTGAGATGGACTACACATTTACCTGCAGACACATTCAGCTGCATGGGAATTGTAGAATGCATAGGGCGGAACACGTGACCTGAAATAACAGCACTGCTCACGCTACATTAGTAGCTGTGAAGTGCATCAGTGGAGGATAGGGAGTGTGCACAGGACAAAAAAAGAAGCCTTAAAACTTAGTAAGAGATGTAAAAACAAAACAAAAACGAAGCCATGGTATACTTGATGTTTTGGAACAACTGATGTAAACAAATTGAGTTTAGTGTCACTTTAATTCCTGTGTGTCCAGAAAGCACAAAGTGAAGTAAAATCCCCCTAGTGGAACAAAGATGGCAAATACAAAGTGACATGGGCTGTAAACCCTTTTTTAAAACAAAACCAGAAAAAGCTTTGACTTTATATAGACTTTAACCCCTTGTCTACCATTGTACGCTTATAAAAGACTTTGTATTCAAGGGGCTGCAGCTGTGAGCTCGATATTATTCTTTACAGCTGGCGATTGACTTTCAGGTAAAATGGATCGAGGTCTGATCACTTCTATAGCTGCTTGTGATAGCAAGAGAGTTATAAGAAAAAAAATAATGGGAAGAAGTGTTTAAACAAATAGATTATAATAAATGAAAATAATTAACCGTTCTCACAGCTATACACATACAGTATATGTGGTGTCATTGAAGTGGGTATTCTTTCAAGGTGCCACTTATATGTTCACTAGTGTTTGTGCTGGAAACTCTGTGCCTATGTCACTGAGTCCCTCCTAAGCTATCCCTCCAGGAATCTGTCACTGCACAAAGCCAATCATAAACGACTGAGGCATTCGCTGCCTTACAGCCGTATATACACATGCCCCATTCCCCCTTCAGGCCTCAGATCATCCTCTCTTAGGTTTCTAGTGTGGATTTTCAGGGGGACTCCAGGTAGTAAGTGCATGGGGTCAATCCAAAATACATACCAGGCCATCATGCAGGTATGTAATCTGGCTGCCAATGAAAGGAAAGGCAAGATGCCTTCAACATTGGCAAGGTATTTTTTGGGGGAGTGGGCTTACATTGATCATTGATGAGGACAAAGGCCTCATCCCTACACCATGGGCCTGATGGATGTGGGGATCTGAGGGAGAAGGGGGATCGGGATGCCCCCCCCCCATTGTGAATGAGTAAGGCTTACATGGTAAATAAACAAATTGACACATAAAAAGAGATTTTCACTTTAGTTGTCCTCGAAGAAGGAAGAGAGGCCATTTCATTTTAGCCCATATCCTGGAAATAAGCCAGGGCATTGGAATGTAAATATTTGAATTAATATGGCCAGGCTGTCTGGGTAACAAAAAAGGTCTAAAGGTATGGCATTTGTATTAAATATTTTTACAAATGGCACACTGCATTTTAAACTACTGGGACCCCTTTTCTGCTTGGGCCAGTGTATGTAAAAAGTGAACCTCATAGAAAATAAATCATATTGGTTCCATATTTTTACTATAAAAGTCCAGTATGAAATGTACTTGTTTTTTGTTTCATTTTATACTCCTGTATAAAACACAGGAGTGGACTGACAACTCATGGGGCCCCCGGGCAATAGGGGATCATGGGGCCCCTGTGCCCTTGCCCAAACTCAAAAATGCCTATGAAAAAGGTGCCAGGGGCAGCTCATGGGGCTCCCTACTGACCCCGGGCCCTCGGGCAGTGCCCGAGTTTCCAAATGATCAGTCCGCCCCTGCACACACATGTATGCATTACAAATCACACATGCAGAACAACACTCTAAGGCAGTGGTTCTCAACCTTTCTAACGCCGCGACCCCTTAATACAGTTCCTCATGTTGTGGTGACCCCCAACCATAAAATTATTTTCGTTGCTACTTCAGAACTGTAATTTTGCAGTGGGAGGAATAGTGCCCCATCATTGGTATCAGTGGGAGGAATAGTGTCCCATCGTTGGTATCAGTGGGAGGAATAGTGCCCCATCACTGATGTCAGTGGGAGGAATAGTGTCCCATCGTTGGTATCAGTGGGAGGAATAGTGTCCCGCCATTGGTGTCAGTGGGAGGAATAGTGCCCCATCATTGGTATCAGTGGGAGGAATAGTGCCCCATCATTGGTATCAGTGGGAGGACTAGCGCCCCATCACTGATGTCAGTGGGAGGAATAGTGTCCCATCGTTGGTATCAGTGGGAGGAATAGTGCCCCATCGTTGGTGTCAGTGGGAGGAATAGTGCCCCATCATTGGTATCAGTGGGAGGAATAGTGCCCCATCATTGGTGTCAGTGGGAGGAATAGTGCCCCATCATTGGTGTCAGTGGGGGGAATAGTGCCCCATCATTGGTGTCAGTGGGAGGAATAGTGCCCCATCATTGGTATCAGTGGGAGGAATAGTGTCCCATCATTGGTGTCAGTGGGAGGAATAGTGCCCCATCATTGGTGTCAGTGGGAGGAATAGTGCCCCATCATTGGTGTCAGTGGGAGGAATAGTGCCCCATCATTGGTGTCAGTGGGAGGAATAGTGCCCCATCATTGGTATCAGTGGGAGGAATAGTGCCCCATCATTGGTGTCAGTGGGAGGAATAGTGCCCCATCGTTGGTATCAGTGGGAGGAATAGTGCCCCATCGTTGGTATCAGTGGGAGGAATAGTGCCCCATCGTTGGTATCAGTGGGAGGAATAGTGCCCCATCATTGGTGTCAGTGGGAGGAATAGTGCCTATCATTGGTGTCAGTGGGGGGAGGAATAGTGCCCCATCGTTGGTGTCAGTGGGGGGAGGAATAGTGCCTATCATTGGTGTCAGTGGGGGGAGGAATAGTGCCCCATCGTTGGTGTCAGTGGGGGGAGGAATAGTGCCCCATCGTTGGTGTCAGTGGGGGGAGGAATAGTGCCCCATCGTTGGTGTCAGTGGTAGGAGGAATAGTGCCCCATCGTTGGTGTCAGTGGGGGGAGGAATAGTGCCCCATCATTGGTGTCAGTGGGGGGAGGAATAGTGCCCCATCGTTGGTGTCAGTGGGGGGAGGAATAGTGCCTATCGTTGGTGTCAGTGGGGGGAGGAATAGTGCCTATCATTGGTGTCAGTGGGGGGAGGAATAGTGCCTATCATTGGTGCCAGTGGGAGGAATAGTGCCCCATCGTTGGTGTCAGTGGGAGGAATAGTGCCGCATCGTTGGTGTCAGTGGGGGGAGGAATAGTGCCTATCATTGGTGTCAGTGGGGGGAGGAATAGTGCCCCATCGTTGGTGTCAGTGGGGGGAGGAATAGTGCCCCATCGTTGGTGTCAGTGGGGGGAGGAATAGTGCCCCATCGTTGGTGTCAGTGGGGGGAGGAATAGTGCCCCATCGTTGGTGTCAGTGGGGGGAGGAATAGTGCCCCATCGTTGGTGTCAGTGGGGGGAGGAATAGTGCCCCATCGTTGGTGTCAGTGGGGGGAGGAATAGTGCCCCATCATTGCTGTCAGTGGGGGGAGGAATAGTGCCCCATCGTTGGTGTCAGTGGGAGGAATAGTGCCCCATCGTTGGTGTCAGTGGGAGGAATAGTGCCCCATCGTTGGTGTCAGTGGGAGGAATAGTGCCCCATCGTTGGTGTCAGTGGGGGGAGGAATAGTGCCTATCATTGGTGTCAGTGGGGGGAGGAATAGTGCCCCATCGTTGGTGTCAGTGGGGGGAGGAATAGTGCCCCATCGTTGGTATTAGTGACACAAATGATGGGGCACTATTCCTCCCACTGACACCAATGATACTTACCTTGCTGACCCCTGCTCCAGCCTGGGCTCGCTCTCTCCCTCTCCCATCTACAGCCTGCAGAAGCAAAATTTGCACTTACCTGTCAGCTGTCTTCCTTCTCTGGCCTCTCTCCTCTTCACTCGGTCCTGCAGCTCCCTCGATCTTCTTCGATCTGCGCGCTCTGCCGCTCAGCTCCTCCTCTCCAAGCTCCACCTCCTCGCCGGTGATTGGCCGCCTGTGTGCCTCACCTGAGCTACAGTTCCGGTGGCCAATCAGCGGCGAGGAGGCGGAGCTGTTGAGTGATCCCGGAGGTGTGGCCAGGTTACAGGGGCAGCATATCATCCCGCCCACAGATCGCGAGACAGAGCAGCGGTGTCTCGGTTCCTAAGACCATCGGAAATATGTGTTTTCCGATGGTCTTAGGCGACCCCTGGGAAATGGTCGTTCGACCCCCAAAGGGGTCGCGACCCCCAGGTTGAGAACCGCTGCTCTAAGGGTTTGTTCACATATTGTGCGGTGACTGGCAGTTTTCTTCACTGGATAAACATCAGACACTGATGGGCATGTAGAAAACGGTTGTTTTCTCTGTGCCCCGTTTGCACTGCAACACAGCCCAGAGGTGCGGAGTAGTGAACTCTGGTAAAATGCAGACATGCTGTGTTTTACTGTGGTGCACAGTATGTCACAGCAGCACACCATACAGTTATGCAGACACATGAATAAAGTGTCACTTGGTGTTCTTGTTACCTACACGCAAAAACGGAACATGTAGCATGCGTGTGAACTGGCCCTCATCATGGGGATTACAGTTCAAGCGAGCCTCTAAGTCTAGATTCACAGCTATGCAGATTGCGTTTGAGGAGTTTCTGCATTGCGTTTTTGATGCATTTTGTTTCTTTCTTTTTCATTTTTTTTTATTTCTAGGCAGATTTTAAATGCAAAATGCATCAAAAACACGGCAAAAACGTAGCAAAAATGCAATCCATGCTTTTCTGCAGTGTTTCCATTGAAGTCTATTGAACCAAAAATGTAACGTTTTGCGTTCAAAATAGTCCCTGACCCTTTCCAAAAAATGCACCAGGTGAAAACGCAGAGATGTGAACCTGTCCTATAAGAAATCATGCTAATAGACTACTGCTTTTCTGAAAAATATGGTAGAAAATGCTTAGGTGTGAATCTGGGGTAAAGAGGAACTAAACATGCAATGTAAAAAATGCTAGCAGATAAGACGTTTATAGTAGAAGCTACTCTGTATGCCTCTTTCCCACAGTCTTTTTCCCTTCCTGCTAGCAGTTATTATTATTATTATACAGTATTTTTATATAGCGCCAAAAGGTTTGCTCAGCGCTGTACATTATAGTGGGGGACAGTACATGAGACAACACAGTAACAGAACAATACACGAGGGGTTCGAGGGCCCTGCTCTTTCGAGCTTACAATCTAGGAGATTTTTCAATGAATAGTATACTGACAGCTGTACACACCAGCAGTAAACTGTGGGATGAATGAACTCCCATGCGCATGGCCAATCAAGAAGGCCAAAGACTCCTGACCTCAGTAAAAAGCGGGGAGAAGATGAAAGTGCCAGCAATAAAGTATTAACTGAAAATCTTGGAGTCCATGGCCTGCCCCCTTCTGCCCTCGCCACAATTTCCACATTACATATTACTACACTTCCATGATGCACTGTGTTCTCTGAATGAATGAATGAATGACAGGATCTCCACCAGTCACAAAAGTTGATGCATTGTGGGAAAGGCCACACAAATTATAAGGTGGCCCCATGGGATTGTGAACCCCTAGAACCCTTTAATTTAGGCTTAAAGTGGGCAGCACAGTGGCTAAATGGTTAGCACTTCTGCCTGGCAGTACTAGGGTTGTTGGTTCAAATCCCAACCACAGCACCACCTGCCTGGAGTTTGCATGTTCTCCTTGTGCCTGCGTGGGTTTCCTCCGGGTACTCCAGTTTCCTGCCACACTCCAAAGACATGCTGGTAGGTTATTTGGATCCTGTCTAAATTGCCCCTAGTATGAATATGTATGAATGTAAGTTATGGACCTTAGATTGTACGCCCCTTGAGGGTTAGGGACTGATGTGAATGTACAATATATATGTAAAGCACTGTGTAAATTGACGGCGCCATATAAGTACCTGAAATAAATAAATAAAGTGGAACTAAACTCCTCAATAGACTCCCCTCCACCCTCCATAGATGTGGCAGGTTTCATCCCTTGCTGGCTGCTGTCATCTTCTCCCCTGATGCTGGTTTTTCAACCTTCTGATTGGCCGACAGGGGCTGACATCATCCTGTGCATGCGCATAGTTACCAATTATTTGGGCACTGCCAGCAATGCACGGTGAGCTGCATCCATGCAGCTTAGTGTACATTCAATAGAAAACTGTGAGCTGCCTGTTTGCAGTTTTCTAAAAGTTCTAAAACTTAAACATTTTTTACCTTCATGCACCTACTGTGGAACTTTACCCATAACAGTTTGATAACATCTAATGTTAACAAAATGAACATTTATTCCACATTAATAATTATGCTACCACCATTAGTCTGTGCTGTAAATTGCCTCCAGCATTGTTCCTTTTTCTTCTTGCTGGAGGCCACCATTTTGTTGGAGCCCAGATCAGTCGCTTCCTTCTTGGCAACTCCTTGGTCTCAAAAACGACAGTATATGATACTTTCTCAAGAGTTGGTTCTGGCCAGCTCAGTGTTTTGCTTCAAAAAAGGTCTGGATTCTTTTTTGGACACACAGAATATAACTGGATACTAACATTTATAGGTAAAGTTGATCCAGGGAATATCCGATTGCCTCTCGGGGGATCAGGACGGAATTTTTTTCCCTGCAGGAGAAAATTGGATCATGCCTTGCTGGTTTGTTTTTTTGCCTTCCTCTGGATCCGCTGTGGGTGTAGGATTATAACTTTTTTCTTTTTAATGGTTGAACTGGATGGACTTTTGCCTTTTTTCAGCCAGACTAACTATGTAACTATGTTACTTTCTGCAATTTAAAAGTATGCATTTCCAGCCTTGATTGTATGTTTTGGCTCAATTCGAGAAAAAGGATGAAAGAAGCTTTACATTGCTGAAGTTCACAGGCTTCCCCATAAGGCAGAAAGTGGAGAATATCAAGGATATAAGATAAGACTCTCTGCTTGTAGGTTTAACTCTTCTGTGTCTCCCTGGCAGCAGAGTTTGTCCTGTCACCTCTCCTGCTTTTCTTTTCTATTTAATCTGTGTTCTCTCCACACAGTCTATGTCATAACTGATGCTTCCTCCTGCTCAGAAGCAGTAAATCTTAAAGTGACCAACTGAGCATGTGCAGAGCAGGGCAAGACAGGGCCTTACTGGACTTTTACACAGTATAGACACTTATTTTTAATGTTTTACATAGCTACACCTGTAAAATGGGCCAGCCTGGAGTGATCTATCAGGACTTATGACTAAACGTTCCACTTTAAAGCGGTATTAAACCTCAAACCAAAAATGCAATGTATTGTAGCTTACCATTCATTAGATGTGGTGGCTGCATTATGTTTTTACTTGAGTTTTTTTGAGTTTCCCCCCTCTGTTTTCACGTGGTGATCTGGCCAGTAGCATACCTCCTATATAGGAGTGCCCTGACTCTGGATGAAGTAGTACAGGGGACACATTTGGACAGCAGTATTGTCAGTCTGGGGGGAGGATAGTGTTAAATGTATTAGCAGATTTACATACACTAACAAACTAAATCCAAACTTCATCTCACACTTTATAATCAGTTACAGCAATTAGTTTTTCATTTTCAGAATAAAGGTTTTATGTGAATAAAGAAAACTGATCTTAGTAAGCACCCCTCTCATTGGCAAATGGTTTGTCTCATCCATGTAAACTGATACATCTGGAAGAGAGCTTGTTCATTTAAGGCTCCATACACACTAGTATTTTTTAAGCTCCTAGAAGCTGTTATTAGCATTATTTTTCTGCTCTTAGAAGCTAATAGAGTTTTTTGAGCTTCAGCACCTAGGAGAAGAAAAAAAAAGATTTTTTTAGAGTTTTTGGAGCATTTTTCCAGCAGAAAAATTCTAACTGCTACTAAAACACTAACAACTTTTTTTTCTACATGTACTGTAAAAACACTTTTAAAACGCTATTACCATTGTTTTTTATCCAGTGGTTTATCCAGAAAAAATAGGAGAAAGCTACCTTCCTAAAGATGATCTATTGGTCGAAACGCGTTGAGGGCTTATGACGCAACTTCCGGTATTTGGAACGCACAGTGGCCATCTTAATTCCCATTCATAATGCACAAAGCTGAATACACCTAGTGCCAGGAAAGGCACTTTTGTTTGTGAGTGGCGGAGAGGAGTTGCCTAACATTGATGCAGATCTTGTAGAACATTATTGGTTACTACCAGCAACCACGGTTATAAGGGCGAAGGAATATCTGCCATCAGGACCGGATTGCAAACTGGGATAATCCCAAAAAGTGACTGTGACTTACCTAGAGATAGGTGGTCATGAAATGACGGTGAGTTTACATCTATGTGGGGCACCAGTGTGAACACAGTGAAGCACTTGTCATTTCAGTATGGAGTAGCACTGTTAAAAATACAGCACCGTTGCACCAATTATTCACATGTTGGGACTGAATATTAATATTTTATTTGTATTTTGCTAGGTAATTAAATACCACCAAAAGAAAGCTCTATTTGTGTGAAAAAATGATAAAAATTTCATATGGGTACAGTGTTGTATGACCGCACAATTGTCATTCAAAGTGTGACAGGGCTGAAAGCTTAAAATTGGCCTGAGCAGTAGGGGGTAAAAGTGCCCGGTATGGAAGAGGTTAAAGTGTAACTAAACTCAGAACTCTGCATGCACTATATCTGATCTCCCACAGTACACATGGAAATGCAATTATTTTAGTAAAAATAAACTGCTAAATACCATTTCTGATCAACAGTATATAGCAGTGTTGTGGCTTCTATCTGTGTCTAGCCCAGCACTAGCTAAAGCTTGTAGAAGGTGTTTTCTTTCTGCTCTAGGAGGATGCAGAACCCCTGATCTCTGTCTGGACAGTGCTGATTGGCCCTGTGCTGATCACATGCACTCTCCCAAGATAAAATAAAAAACCTCACTAGCAATACACACCAAACTGAGCATGTGCATGCCTATGGTTCAGTCTGGAGATAAGTGGTGGTCTCTTGAAAAAGGGGAGGAACAGAGAAGAAAGAATCAAACATGCTTTTTACACAATGTGGGGGATTAACCCCTTAGGTTCCACGGTGAGTATAACAAGCATGCTTTACTGCATATACAGACTGATTTTACTGTTGTAGGTTTAGTAACACTTTAAGTCTGGACTCACACCTGTCCATATCCGCTTCCATCCACTGTTAAAGCGAAGTTCCACTCATGGTGTAAAAAAAAATAGTCAGTGGCTACAAAAACTGTAGCCGCTGACTTTTAAAAAACAGCCACTTACCTGTCATTCGGAGTGTCCCTCGCAGCCCGTTTCACCCGCCGTCCTGTATTCCAGGAGGCCGGCATCTTCAGTGTGGGCACCCGGCTGTGACAGCTTGCGGCTTCAGAGCCGGGTGCCCACTGCGCATGTGTGAGTAGCGCTACGCTTCATGAATGGTCTTGTAGTCTTCTGGCACCTGTCACGTATTCCAAAAGACTACAGGGAGGGAGGACACTTTCCGCTTCTGATCGCCTAGGCCAGTGGTGGGCAACCTTTTTTTTCAACTGAGCCAAATCTTGCCAAAACCACGATTGAAATTTATTTTGAGAGCCACATTTTTAAAACTGAAAATACATCCCCCATATAGTAATTCAACCCCCATAGTAATTCATCCCCCATATAGTAATTCATCCCCCATAGTAATTCATCCCCCATATAGTAATTCATCCCCCATAGTAATTCATCCCCCATATAGTAATTCATCCCCCCTATAGTAATTCATCCCCCATATTAATTCATCCCTCATATAGTAGTAGTAAGTAAGTAGCAAGTAGTAAGCCAAGTCCCCCGTGTCAATTCACTTACCTTTGCTCCACGCGTTCCTCTCGCCGTGTTCCCGCGCCGTTCCGGTCTTTAGGGCGGACTGTGAGAGGAGCCTAGCTCCTCTCACGTTCGTCACGCTGCCCCGCCTACACACATCCTGACAGCCAATCACTGGCTATCAGGATGTGAGTGGCGGCGAGACTGGCCAATCATTGCATTTGAGCACGCTGCCCTGGCTGTTTTTTTTTTGGATCACGCTGCAGAGTCCCTGCCGCCCGAGAGGAGGGAGGGGAGCGGGCGCCCAGCACACAAGAGCCGCATTAAAGCGTGTAAAGAGCCACGGCTTGCCGACCACTGGCCTAGGCAATCGGACCGGAAGTGGGAGCGGGTACCTGTCAAATTCGGGTGCCCGCCCCCCAAAGGTGCCAATCCTTAATGGGGAGCGGGGGAGCAGTCCTTAAAGCAGAACTTCCCCTTTGGGTGGAGCTGCACTTTAACACTCGTACATGCATTTTCATGCCATTGTCTTATTGTCAGGAATCACATGGCAAAGCACAGAATACGGTCCTTCCTCATGTTTGTGACGCAGCACGACGCGCAGATGTTGATGGCCTCATTGGAATGAAGGTATGTTTGTGACACATGCGGGTTTATGGAAAACGCTCAGGTGTGCCCCAGGCCTAACTCTCACAATGGAGGGCAGACCCTCCGGGCAGTATCTGGGCTGTGAGCTGACACTACAGGGATGAAGCAGCTCATAGGATACACTCCATTACATTTTACCAATGTGCCTGGTGTGTGTTCAGCTCATACCCTATGACAGGGATAACACAGCCCCATGACTGACATCCTGTAAGGCGGTTATCTCCTGGTTATGATGTGCTTGTAGTGTATTGAGTAGCAGAGGCAGCTCCTCCTGCCCACTTGCCAATCACAGCACTCCTTTGCCAATCAATGCGTCCCAGGGAGCGCGCCGGATGATGACGTCAGAGCCGTCAGTGGCTGGAACCACAACACCTCCGTCAGCTGCGCAGCTGAGCCTGCCCGGGATCGGGCTGTGAGGGGGATGGAGATGCTGAGTGATCGGACTCCGGACTCCTGAGCTGTCGCGACCCTGGACCGGGGATTGGAGTCACGAAGGATCCGCTGGGCCGCAGCTGTCCTCCGGGAGGAGCAGTAGTCAGTGGGGGGCCTGAATCTGGTAATGACGGCTGTCCTGGCACTTGTTGGCTTCTCATTAATCTGTGTGATCATGCTCTCTGTCATGTGTCCTCCAGGATTTCTGCACACCTGACAGATGCCTTGTGTTTTATATGTAATTCAGTGTATGGATTTACTATGACTAGAACAGCTGTGCATGGTAGCCAATCAGATTCCAGCTTCAGCTTGGTCAGTTAAGCTTTAGAAATGAAAGCTAGAAGCTGATTGATTGCCACACACAGCTCCTCCAGTCTTAATAAATCCCTCATTGTATTGCAATGCAAGTTGTAGAGCTATGCTTGTGTATCAGTGTAAGATCACCCTTGTGTCCGCCTGCTCTTCTGTATAAAAAGGGTATTTGTTTAATCCCCTCTTCAATCCCTTTCCAGGCAAGACATAAAGGTGCCACTTCCTGCTGGATGGTTTATACTAAGGCCTCGTTCACACCATACGTATAGAAAAACTGATGCACAGATTTCACTTGCAGAGACATCCGTTTACATGCATGCTTCAATGAGTTTTATACATGTTGCAGATTCTTGTGCTGAAAAGATCTGCATGTGATGCTAGTGTTGTGTGAACAGAGCACATAGAGAACAATTGATTTCATTGTGTCCTTGCAGAGCGCATGCAGAAAAACTGACATCTCTACACCATGGTGTGAATGAGCCCTTAAGCCCCAAACACATGATGAGAATATTGGATGAATGATCTTCTGTTTTGTTTGTTTTTTTGCATGCTAATCTCATATTGTAAACAAAATTATGAAAATCCTCATACAACAGAATCAAAATTCTAAAGTGATGTTATGTATTTGTAGGAAAACTGTACTGATTAACCTCTCTAGCGGTCTGATTATGTCAGTATTTCTGTGCTCAAAGCGGTACATTTTTTGCATGGAAATATGTCGTTTTTTTATTGCAGGCCTGTAATTCTTAGGAATAACTCACTGAAATCTGTCCGAACAAGAGTCTAGTAAACATCCCAGGTATGATAAAATTTGAAACATAAAATTATAATATAAATAATCATAAAAAATAATAATATAATAATAAATTTAATTTAATAATATTATCAAACCAAAAACACTGACATTTGAAATATAGCGCCAAGTTTGCACATCGCTGAGTTCAGTCACAAAATTGTTTTCAGTGTCTGATGACGAATTTCCCCACAAACCATTATCACTCAATTCTAAAACCACTTTTGACCTAAAGGGATGCCATGGATGCTTCTCAGTGTCCAGGCAGAAAGAACAGTAAAAATGCAGGCAGGGCACAGGACAAGCACTACGGACAAAATGTATGTGAAATGGTTTGATACAGTAATGTTATACTATCAGAATTTAGTGTATTGAGTGACTGTCGCTTTTAAAATGTTTGAATTTCCTGCCTGTTCCGTCCCCCGTACGTCCCGACGCTCGCAGGGAACGGAAGGCGGATGCCGGCATCGGTTGGAGGACATGGCTGGGGACGCTGCAGGGGGGACATCGCGTGAGCGCAGGACAAGGTAAGTGCTGGAGGGATCCCAGAGCAACTCTGCAGTGTAATCCTGAGTGTAGCTCGGGGTTACCACTTCTGGTACTGAAAGTTATCCCCGAGTTACACTCGGGAATACCTCCAGGGAGGTTAAACAAAAATCATACGATCTGGTATCGTACAAGAAAAATCCTTGTGCTTGTCCCTTCGAATGATTTCAGATGAAAGCTGTGTACTAATGATCAGATTATTGTACAGTCACTTCGAA
This sequence comes from Staurois parvus, assembly GCF_062004578.1. Taxonomy (NCBI): domain Eukaryota; kingdom Metazoa; phylum Chordata; class Amphibia; order Anura; family Ranidae; genus Staurois; species Staurois parvus. Next base: position 6,960,265 of record NW_028317860.1, read on the forward strand.
AGCAGTATTTTTCGTACGATTTTCTGATCATGTGTAATAGGCTTAAAGTGGAGTTCCACCAAAAATAAATAAATAAAAGTCAGCAGCTACAAAAACTGTAGCTGCTGACTTTTAAAATACAGCCACTTACCTGTCCCTCAGTCCAGTGGTGTCCTCACCACTGCTGGTTTCACCAGCTGTCTTCTCTCCCTGGCGCTTGCATCTTGTGTGTGGGCACCAGGCTGTGACGGCTTGCCCACTGCGCATGCGTGAGAAGCGCTGAGCTTTGTGAATGTTCCCATAGTCTTCTGGGACCTGTCACGTGTCCTAGAAGACTATGGGGAGGGAGGGGAGGAAAACTTCTGCTTCCGATCGCCTAGGCAATCGCAGCACAAGTGGGAGCGGGTACCTGTCAAATTCAGGTACCCCCTCCCCCCGCTCCCCAAAGTTGCCAATCCTTAATGGGGAGTGGGGAACAAAGGCTTAAAGTGGAGCTTCCCCTTATGGGCAGAGCTCCGCTTTGTCAGCCTACCTCCTCCTGAGCTCAGCATGGATCATGCCCCCCCCCCAGTATTTTGTACCTGCAATATTGATTTGTAGAACCCTCATTATAGAGGATCCAAACAGATCAGTTTAACAGTTTCCTAAAATGGTTCCATTCCAAACATTTTGTGAGAGAGAACTGTCACAGGTGCTTGTGATAAAAACCCAACTGTCAAACTGTCATGCTTAAGGCCTTGCTCACAGCATACATGCAGAAAAACTGATGGAAACTGACATGCAGATTTCACCTGCAGAGACATCAGTTTTCATGCGCACTTGTTGCAGAAACAAATCTGCACGTGATACTAGTGTTATGGTGTGAATAGGGCACATAGAGAACAATTGATTTCATTGTGTCCTTGCAGAACGCGTGCAGTAAAACTGATGGCCCTAAACTGTCGTGTGAACGGGCCCTTAAAGTGGTAGTAAAGTCTCATTTCTGTTTTCACCTACAGGTAAGCTTATAATATAGCTTACCTGTAGGTAAAATTAATATTTCCTAAACGTGAACCATTTAGGAGATATTCTACAGAGCAGCAGCCGCTGACATCACCAATGCATGTGCTCTGAAGGAACGGCATACCCATGCCTTTCCTTCAGAGCACTGTGCCATGGCCGAAACTCCCACGCACATGCACACTCAGCCATTCAAGCATCTGCAGCCCGGGAACCCGGAAAGAAGAGCAGGTGAAGATGGAAGCCCTGTCAGCAGTGACAGTGTCCCCCTGGAGCGCTTTGTTTTAAGGAAAGTTTCACATAATGTGCTAGTATACAATGCATACTAGCACATTATGATATTACTTTGCAAGGGGAAACGTTTTTTTTTTTTTTGGGAACAAGTTTACTAGCCCTTTAATAATATATACAGACCAGGAGTAAGTTTTGCTGGATGAAGGAGGCAATGCAGAATTTATTTGAATGTTGGCTGCCAGGGTAGTGTCAAAGCTGAAGATAACAATGACTTAGTATGTGACTTTTCTGTCTGATATTGTGTACAGATTCCTCCGTTCACCATATATAATAACCACTTGATGCCAAATCACAGGCATGTACGTCATTTGCTGTTAAGTGGTTGTACTGGATTGATGGGGGGGCGGTGCAACAGTCGTAAAAGCAATCTGAGTGGCTTACTAGTTGCTGTATTGCAATTACAAAAAATGGGAGAGGACATCCCCCTCCTCCCTTGACCTTCCATGTCTTCAACAGGCTGTCCCATCCCACTGGGACACCTGATCGACCAGCTTAATGATTAAAGAGCCGAACAAATCGGAACCGCTTCGTTTGGCTCTTTGATATAGGGAACTGGAAGCGATAACCTTCCATCACTTCCGGTTTACCTGGAGCTAAACGGCGCCATTTTCATAAAAAGAAAAGCTTTTCATTACACCGACCTTAGTGTGATAAAATGCTTTTAAGGGCAGAAGAGGGATTTGGGATCTTATTGACCCCAGATCTCTCCATAAAGTGTACCTGTCACATGCCTATGTTTACATTCCTTGTGACAGCAATGAAAGCGATTTAAAAAAATATTAAAGGTTAAATTCACCTTTTTAGACAAAAATAATAAATGCTGATTTTTTTTTTTTGCAATTAAAAAAATATGCATTTATTATTTTTGTCTACAGGAGCCTGGAAAGCATTGCACCAGAGATCAGTATTATTATTATTATACAGTATTTATAAAGCACCAATGGTTCGCTCAGCGCTGTACATTACAGAGGGGGACAGAACATGTGACAGAACAATACCAATACAATGCAAAACATGAGGGGATTGAGGGCCCTGCTCTTTCGAGCTTACAGATCACTGATGCCATGCAGGTCTCCTGCAGACCTGTCAGAATATCTGCTTGCCATACGGAATGTATGAGCAGTAGATCTTCTGATAGGAAGCTTCAATGAACTATCAAGCCTCTCCACAGTACTATGGTAGTTTATTGAAAACTACAAGCCCAAAGCCGCTGAGGCTGTCAGGACTTGCAGTTCATTCATTCACAGAAGCCCTTGAATGAATGATGCAGCTGTGTAGGCGGAGCCCAGCACAGCCACTAAGTTTTCAAATTTGACAGATAGTACAGGGAGACTTCTCCCCATGCTATCTGTCAGAGGGAGGGGGGCAGCTGCAGCTATGGGAACATGTTACATGTTCCACCCTAAAATCGGGTGGAACATATAACATGTTCCCAAAGGTGAACTTATCCTTTAAATTGAAAGTGTAAAAATTATTTAAAGGAAAAAAAAATAAAAAAATTCCCCGCAAGCCCCCCAGCAATCATCCCACACATGACCACGGTATAACCACGAACAGTAGTTCATGGGCAGTAGTTCTAGCACCAGACCTCCTCTATATATCTTTAGTGGTAACCTGTAAAGGCTTTTAAAGCTTCGCCTATGTATAGTAAAATGTGGTTTGTCGCTGTTGCACAGGTGTGCGCAGTTTTAAAGTGTGACATGTTTGGTATCTATTTACTCACCGTAACATCATCTTTTATATTTTGCTAAAAAATGGGTTATGTATTGTGTTTTTTTGCATTAAATTAAATTTTTTTTAATTTTTTTCCAAAAAATTGCATTTTAAAAACCTCTGCGCAAATATTGTGACATAAAAAATTGCAACACCCACCAATGTATTCTCTAGGACCTCTGTTTTTAAAAAAAAATGTATAATGTTTGGGGTTCTAAGAAATTTTCAAAGCAAAAATACTGATTGTTACATGTAAATAAAGAGTGCCAGAAAAGTCTTGGTCTTCAAGTGGATAAAGCATATGTGCACATTAGCTGCACCTCTCCTTAGAAAAGCCTCTTCTTCCTCAGCATTCTTCAGTTAAGCATACTTTACAGCCTCCTTTGAAATGGTTCTAAAGCCTGAAGGTTTTTTTACCTTAATGAATTCCTTTATACTTATCTAAGCATTATCTCAATCCAGCAATGTGCATGAGAGCAGTGGCTATCCTGGGTCTCTTCCTCCTTATTGGGCATAGCGAAAGTAGTACGAACCATTGGCTGCTGCTGCTGTTAATCATAGTAAGGGAGGAGGGATCAGGGGTGGGGCTGAGACAGTCTCTCTGTACCTGTTGACACAGCCAGCTTGAGAGCGAGCACACAATAGTGCCCCATAGTAAGCAGCTTGCTTTGGGGACACTCAGCAGAGGGGAGGAGAGGACCGCACTGGCAAGGGATCCGAGAAGAGGAGGATCGGGATTGCTCTGTGCAAAACCAATGTATAACATGTTTGGTATTTAAAGAACAAAAAATCTAATTTATTAAGTTATTTCAGGTACTTATATAGCGCCGTCAGTTTACACAGCACTTTACACATATATATTGTACATTCACGTCAGTCCCTAACCCTCAAGTGGCGTACAATCTAAGGTCCCTAATTTACATTCATAAATGCATACTAGGGCCAATTTAGACAGGATCCAATTAACTTACCAGTATGTCTTTGACGTGTGGTAGGAAAGCAGAATACCTGGAGGAAACCCATGCAGGCACAGGGAGAACATGCAAACTCCAGGCAGGTGGTGCTGTGCTTGAGATTTGAACCGACGACCCTAGTACTGCCAGGTGGGAGTGCTAACCATGTAGCCACTGTGCTGCCCATATAATAAAATATTAAGCTTTAATATCACTTTAATGCATAGTGCAGCAGTCCCAATGATGTCTATTGGGACACAAGTGCTGCTCCCAGTTTGACACCCTGTCTACGTTCAGGGTTAGTGTCCCCACACAGATTTCAGCAGCACCTGTGTCCATGTAGCCACTGCATCCCAGTTGACCTCAATAGCACAGGCACACATGGAAACTCTGTGCGGGTAAACACGTCCCTCACATGGGGTACACAATAATTCACCCTGTGTAAATAAGGCCTAAATGTAAAGTTTAACCTGTTTATATATGGAACCCCCCCCCCCCCCCAACATGCAATGAACTTGTTAAATAAAACCTTTTTCTTTTCATTACATGCCTTATTTTAGACTCAGTGATGTTATCACTGGGTCTCTGTGCTTCTCTGTGCAATGCAGGTACATCGTGGCTGGTGGGAGGAGCAGGTAAGGTGCTGTAGATAGCTTCCTGAAAGCATCACTGCCCTATGCCTCAATAGTCCTTTCAAAGTCTTTAGCCCTGATACAAGCAGTGTGCTGGGAGAAGTTGTGCAAAGATCCAAAAGCCTTGATGGGTGGATGTCAGTCTGGAGGAGTGGGCATCCCTAGGCAGGATGTATTTGCTTGCAGATGATTTGCTGCCAAGGATAGTTCAACTGGGGAGTAAAGGGCTAGATGACATTGGATGCTTTTCCTTCTTATTAGTGTAAAAGATCTTCCAATGTTAGCTCACATGATTCCTTCTAAGACTTCTGATCCCTGAGCCTGGACCATTGGGCAGAGAGGATAAGAACCTTTTTGTGTGTCTGTGTCTTTGCAGTGCCGGTATTGTGACATTTCTATTAAATAAGAAGACCTTTTTGCCAATCGCAGGGAGTGGCTGTTAATCAGGAGGGTGCATTAGCATGCCAGTGACACTCCTCTAGTAGAACTAGTAGTGTGCTGATGTAACCCCTGGGCACAATGTACTTTACACCTTTATGATGACCAGGACAGAGGACAGAGGAGGGGGCTGCGAGGTGCAGGGCATCAAAGGGCCTACAAGTCAGCAAGCAGAGTCCAGATTTCCCATTGATGTGGAAATGATATACCTGGACATCCAAGGGAAAGGGATCTGGTGAGGCTGGAACTGGCCTATAAGTAGTATCACTGGATTGCCACCCCACTCTGTCAGTAAAGAAGCAGCCGACTGTCTGTAACTCATAACTGTAAAGCCTGGTATACATGGTAGGTTTAAAAAAAAAACTGAGGGTCTCGCCAGGAGATCTTGTACTAACGATGCGATTTCAGTACAGCGATTCCCCCTCCCTGCCAGAATACACTGATTAGCGCTCGCAGCCATTGGCTGAAAGCACTGAGCGGCTGTCGGTTTTCCGGTGACAGAAGCCAGCCAAAAGATCAACTTCTGTCAAACAAGGACTTGTACACACTGGCTGAATTTCAGCCGGTATCTACTGAACTAGTTTTGACTATTTTTGGCCCTTGTGTACGGGGCTTCAGTCCTGTCAGCATGTTAGCACATGAGCTGTGCAATATAACTGATTGGCCATGTGCTGCTTCTGTGCTGTACAGGCACTGCAAGAGGCTGATACCAAGTCACCTTCACGGACTTACACTTGTTGCTTTTAAAAAATCTTTTTAATATACTTTTATTTTTATTAAACACATACCAGCATATGTTTTCTGTTTTTATGTGCCTAGAGTTCAGTTTTAAAGGAAGCTTATAGTAAAGAACCTGGGGGGGGGGGGCTGCCGTTTCTAATACATTAATGATACTAAAGGCTTTAGTATTCTCTTTTTTTTTTCTTTTGTAATAGAAAAAAGGCCATACAAAACTTTTCTGTGCACTTACACTGCACAGAGCTGTCTATTACCTCCTCTTTCGGCAGTCTTCCGCTGACGTTGTCTGCTTCTCTCTGCTCTCTGTGAGCCAGGTGCTAAGGAGGCACCCGTGTGCGCTTCTGAGCCAGGCTGTATGCATCCATAGACACACACACAGTGCCAGTAAGCCACAAAAAAAAAAATCCTCTTTAGCAATACACACCAAACTGAGCATGTGCAAAGTGACTACACACGATATGTATTAACAGGAGATAAGAGGGGGGCACTGGAAGAAGGGGAGGATCAGACAGCCTTTTTACACAATGCAGAGGATTAACCCCTTATGTTCCACAGTGATTATAACAAGCATGCTTTACTGCATATACAGACTGATTTTACTGTGGTGGGTTTAGTAACACTTTAAGGGCCGGTTCACACCATAGAAAGTCAGCAGTCCAGATGCATTTAAGTATGCACATTTTGACGCATTCTGGTTGTGTGTTCCAGTTATTTTTTTCCCCTCTGGTTTTCCTCAACCTAATTAAGGATATAAGCATTCCGGTATGTTTTTGCTGCGTTTCTGGAACTGACCAAACTGGTGTGAACTATGCAATTGGAAACCATGTAACCTACTATCAGTGTGTTTTTGATGCAGAAAAAATGCACTGGACTGCATGTGGTGTGAACTGGCCGTAATTGCATTTTTGGCTATAAAATTACATTAAACCCCCAGGATATTATATAGTTTCTGAAAGCAGTGAGATTTCCTTTCACTTCCTGTCTCAGAGTCAAACCAGGAAGTGAGAGGAAATTCCTCTAAAGTGAGGGAATCCCTTGTTTTTTTCCTTCTATTTCTGTTCTAAGGACAACCTAAAATTTGGGATTTTCTTTTACTGTCACTTTTGATGATAACAGTAAACAGCACAAATAGAGTGAATCTTCCTAATGGGGGCACTGACAGGGGTTCTAATTCATTTACAAACTATCCCCCCAAAAAAGCCAGAGTTAGACTTACCGGTAACTCATTTTCTAAAAGTCTCCTTTTGAGATGTTGAGCTCCTCCTTCCAGGACAGGAAACACAGAACCCTAATGGGTGGACCTCCAGGCCTCACTCTTCAGTTTTCCCAAGAACCACAGGAAGGCACTAAAATACATAACCATTTATGCATAAATCTACATTACCGTACAATACTAGGGTGGGAAATCTCGGCTGTCCTGGAAGACTTATAGAAAATGAGTTACCAGTAAGTCTAACGCTGGTTTTCTCAAAAACGTCTTCCAGGACAGTCCATTGAGACCATATTCAAGACCTTGCCCACTAGGGCTGGGCTACTGCCTGTAGGACTTCGCTCCCAAACGCCTGATCCTCACTAGAAATGAGATCCAGGCGTTAATATTTTGCAAAGGTAGAGAAACTGGACCAAGTGGCTGCCTTACAAATCTGTTCTGGCGAGTTACCAGCTCTCTCTGCCCAAGATGCTGACAAGGATCTGGTTGAGTGCGCAGTCTCTAATAAATGATACGATTCCATGATAGCCATCCTAATCCATCTAGCTACGGTGGATTTGGAAGCATTGAAACCTTTCCGCACTCCCATGAAAAGAACAAAAAGAGAATCTGATTTTCTGATCGGTGTGCTTTACACCACTGCATCCGACGCTTTGCAAATTGATCGAAAAAAGTAAAATAATTATGTTTCAAGTAGAATTCAGTACTGTCAACTAAAAAGTGGGCCTGCCTAAAATTCATATTAAAATTAATAGACTAATACTAATACAGTAATACTGTAATGCTGATAAGCCAACTTTATGTGGGATGGATGTATACAATGATGTATACAATGATGTCTAAAGAAGCCCAATTATACCCTTCTTCCCAGTTATAATGTTTCAAGACTTCAATGACATGACCAGAGTCTCTAATATATAATGGAAGTTGACAAACCATTGGTTGAAGAAAGATATCAATGTATTTGGATAGACCATTAACCTCCCTAGCGGTCTGATTATGTCCATATTTCTGTGCTCAAAGTGGTACATTTTTTTGCATGGAAATATGTATTTTTTTTTATTGTAGGCTGTAATTTTTAGGAATAACTCACTGAAATCTGTCCGAACAAGAGTCTAGTAAACATCCTGGGTAGGATAAAATTTGGAACACGAAATTCTAATTTAATAAATAATCATAAAAAAATAATAAATTGAATTAAATAATATAATCCAACCAAAAACACTGAAATTTGAAATATAGCGCCAAGTTTGCACATCGCTGAGCAAAGTCGCAGAATAATTTTCAGTGTCTGATGGCGAATTTCCCCACGAATCATTATCACTCAATTCTGCAAATAGTTTTAATTTAATTAGACATTTATATATAGAGACCATATATAAGGTGCAGCGCTATAATAACATATAAAACACAAAACACAAAAGTGCCAGTATCAAATCACACTGCGGTGAAGCTAGGTGAGATGAATAATAGTCTCAAAATTAATCAGAAGTGGGGATCCAAACGATCCTGGTAGGTGCGTGGGATAAGATTCTGTGCAGCACACGGTGAATCGGAGGTAAGGATTACGCACTCACCAGAAGTGCGTCAAAAAAACGCATGTAGGTTTTATCCTGTAATATCAGAAAACGATCATCCGTTGCCAAGATAGGGATAGAATCCTACACCTTCCAGATCGCCCCTTGGGTATGTGCTTCAAGTTTCATAAGCGCATCTCAGGCATATCACCATCCGGGGTCCCCTTTTAAGGCAGATTCTGCAAGTGGGGACTCTCATAGAAGAGAGCCCAATAAGGGACACCACATAGTGTAATACCGTATGAGCTAGGTTTATTCAAGATGAAGCATGAGAAAAATACACAGGAGTAAAGTGGAACACTGACCAGATACTGTAAAGGATGACCACCAGCGGTGGTCGGACGTCCAGATAATGCAGCCCCGCTGACGCGTTTCGTGCAGTGCACGTTATCAAAGGGTCCTGGGCTTGCATCGTCGCAGAATAATTTTCCCACGAATCATTATCACTCAATTCTGCAAATCGTTTTAATTTACTATCGCTGTTCTCTAGCTCGTCTCAAACCACTTTTGACCTAAAGGGACGCTGTTTGGACACCATGGACATTTGTCAGTTTCCAGGCAGAAAGAACAGTAAAAATGCAGGCAGGGCCCAGGACAAAGCACTAGGGACAAAATGTATGTGAAATGGTTTGATAAAGGAATGTTTTACTATGTGATTTTAGTGAATGTCACTTTTACAACTTTCAAATTTCCCACCAGTTCCGTCCCCTGTACGTCCCAACGTCGCAGGGGACGGAACCCAGATAACAGATGCCGGCATCCGCCGGAGGACATTGCCTGGGACACTGCAGGGGGGACATCGCAGGAGTGCAGGACAAGGTAAGTGAAGACGAGATCCCGGAGCAGCGCTGCAGGGTATTCACGAGTGTAGCTCGGGGTTACTGCTTGTGGTACTGAAACTTTACCCCGATCTACACTTGGGAATACCGCCAGGGAGGTTAATGAAGCTGTTGGTGCTTGCTACCATTGGTCTTCCTGGAGGATGATCTTATGATTTGTGAACTTTAGGGAGACGGTGAAAATAAGGGGTTATTTTCTATCTAGTTTCATTTTACTTTCTATATATTTGTTTAATTCTTATTTTTATTTACATTTTCATATGTTTTAATTTTTGGTATCTAATGAATTTTGTGTAACAACAATTTTTTACATTTTTTTTTTTAATAATCCAATGCTTACTAACAAATGTCATCATTTTTAATTTTCAGTTTTTAATTTTGAGTTTCTATAGCCCAATACCATTTTATGTATCTTTTCTAATTCTTGTTATTGTATAAGTTCCTCTATACATAATCTTACTTATGGATGATTATAATATAGACAATTGTGTATCTGTTTATAATGGGTTTTACAAATGTAGTGGTGGATTATCATGTTTTGTTCCGCCCCTTGTTAGCGCAGGCCCATTTGTTGTGTTCCTCTATGTAAGCAAGCTTGTGGCCACTGAGATCCATGACTTGAGAAAGCGCATGCACGCATTGTCATTACCAGCGATGCTTGCGGTCCAGCCTGGCTTAGCGGTTCGTTTCCATTTCCAGTTGGGACAGCTGCATCACTGTGATCACTTTTACCAAACATCCCGGCTCGGGGGGTATAGGTGAGCGGATATTCCACCTAGCCAGGCAATGGGTTCACCGCTGTTTCTGGATGAGTTTCCTGCTTTTAATGAATGAATTATTTATGGAATAAATTTATACCCCTTATGAAGCATATTGTGGGGTCATTATTGAACATAAGCTACAGCTTCTTCAGCACTGGTCTTTTTGAAATTGTTTATCACTGTGGTACTAGCAGCCAAGGGCAAGTGGCTCCCATACATTTGGACTATTAGCGCTTGGACTTTTTGCTTCCCTTGATTTTATACACTTGTGGCCATGGAGGTGATTGGAACACCTGAATCCAAAGATTTGGAGGGGTGTCCATTACAGTGTATATGCAGTAGGTGGTCTTTAACCTTTTCACGCCTGGCCGAACGCAAATGCGTGGCCTCCCAGCGTCTGGGCCTAGGCGATGAGCGGCCGCACATTTGCGTTCTATTAAAACAAATATATGTGCTGAGAGAGCGCGCCCTGCGCGCTACCAGCACACCTGTCTGGTACTCACGGAAAGATCCCGATCTCCTCTTTCAATCGGGACCTTTCCTGATCATGTCACGGCGATCACATGACCCTAAACCCCGCCTCCCTGCTTCTGAAACCTGGGAGGCGCTGGCGCCAACGGATTAATGTCAATTCCCTGCACATATGCATCCATGGAGAATGACTTCCTTTGCTGAGAGCATGCTCATCCTCAGCACAGCGACTAAACCATAGCAGGTAGCTCTGTTCATTAATCACAATCTGGAGCTTCCAGTTATGTGACCTCTATAATAGCCAATCACAGCAGTCACGTGATCACAAAGCCCACATCCAGCCCTGGCATTCAGATCCTGTTAAAGGGCAGGGAGGCAGCAGCAAAGGGTTAAGCTAGCTGTGTGAATGGGAACATGGAATAATTATAAAGTAGATGTTTGGCTTCTGGAATTTTGGCTGCAAAAATGGAAATCCACTTTAAATCTAGGACTGAAAAGAAAATGAAAATAAGAACCACATTGCGTACTTTAGTTCTGACAAACCATTTTTCTTTTCTACATGGTCAAACACTAGACTCGCAGTGTAAACAAAGGGACATGTACTTACTTTAATTAGGCTGTCCATCTTCCCTGCTGGATTACTGCAAAGTGTTATATGCTAGAGACACTTCTAGAAGGTTGTATTACTTTTACCTTTTGTAAAATGTACTCTTTCCCCAGGCACATGTGTTATAGTCTCTTTACATTCAGAGAAAAACAATACAAAATTTCTTTCAACCAACATGCAAGGCGAAAGTAAAAATGAAGGGGTTACCTCTTATGTGGCTATATATTTTGAGGTTCACGTTTTTGGAAACACATTCTATTTCCTCTGCAGTTCAGATGATCAGCTGATGGACTTGTAGTTTAAATGGACCATGCGTGTACTGATCAGCATGCTCATAGTCCATTTCCCTCCAGCTTACAAGCGGACAGCCAGTACACAGGTACAGCTGAAATTGCAGTGCAATACTTTGCAGACTCCAGTTAAATATAATAATAATAAATGCACATTTCTTAACCTGCCAAAATGTGGCTTTATTATTTTTTTAAGTAAAAGGTCAAATTAGCCTTTAACCTCTTCTCGCCGTTAGCTCCTAGCCCTTTAAGAGGATCTAAATGCTGGGAGGCAGAGGCGGGCATTCTTATAATGTGACCGCTTTGATTGGCTGTCACGGTGGTCACATGATTGGAGTCAGTAGATGAGCATACTGTTTGCTGAAAACAGCTTTTTAAACAATAGAGTATGTTTCGTATTGTTGAAGAAACATTACAAATATTTGCAGGGTGACGTCAATAGAAAATGCTCAGCCTAAATTTTTGAAAAATTTTTGAAAAAACTACTTGTCCAGGGACTAATCGGTGCCCCAATCTACTTGTCCGGATAATTTTTTTTTTAACCAAAACTGTATTTAAATCGGAGGTGATATTAGGAATATCTGGGGCTTTTAAAAACAAAAGGGGCTTTTTGGCGACTTAAACTTAAAATATTTTTAACATTGCGCTTTTTATCTCCTCCTCCCCTCCCTGCCTGTCTCCAGCACCGCCCCCGGGAACTAGCAGGGAAGGAAGAGACCTTGCAGTATAATGAGCACCGATTGGCTGCTCCTCAGGAAAGGGCTTATCCTTTATCCCTTTCGTTGCCAGAGCCCTTTTTGCATTTTTTGCCCAAGTTTAAAAAATAATTTTAGGCCTGAAGATTACACAAAACCCCCAAACATATATTTTCTGAAATCAGAGACCCTAGAGAATAAAATAGTGGTAGTTCCATTTTTTTATGCCGCATGATATTACCGCAAGATTTCAGTAAATAATACATGTAAGTTAATTTTAGGGCACAAAAAAAACAAAATACCCTATTTTTTTTGTAAACATAAAAGACGAAGTTGCACTGAGTAAATAGATATCCAGCTTGTCAAACCTTAAATTTGCGTGTTCGTGAAATGGCAACGAACTTCAGTACACTATATTTTCTATAGGTCGACATTTTTAAAGCTCCTTATAGGTCATCAGTTTAGTGTTACGGAGGAGGTCTGGTGCTAGAAATATTGCTCTCTTTATTGATTACTGCTGCTGAATGCTTCCACCTGACAGGTGAGCCCGCTGCTTGCTCGCAGCAGGGCTAATGCAGGCCATAGATGGGTCGAAAATCGGCTGATTTTTCGGCCAAAAATAAAATCGGCCAATTTTCGGATCGTTAGTGGGCTAATTGTTCGGCCGTTTTTTGGTATTTTGGCAGATTTTTTTTATCGGTAAAGTTGGAAAAAAAATCGGCCGATTTTCGCGGCAATGATGGGCAAATCGGCTGATCTTTTTACCGATAAAAAAATCTGCACATGAGCAGTGACCTGCAAGAGGAAGAGGATGAAGAAGAGGAAGAGGATGAAGAAGAGGAAGAGGATGAAGAAGAGGAAGAGGATGAAGAAGAGGAAGAGGATGAAGAAGAAGAGGAAGCGGATGATGAAGAAGAAGCGGATGATGATGAAGAAGAAGAAGAGGATGAAGAAGAAGAGGAGGAAGAAGAGGAGGAAGAAAAAGAAGAGGAACTCCAGTCCGGCAAAAAATGTCCCTGCAGAGAGCTCCGCTATTTCTTTGACAGTTCCTTGACATTTACAGCGGTTGCAACAATGTATCTATTTGTTTTCGAATAAAAACATCTGTATCCTAAATGGATACAAATACATTGTTGCAACCGCTATAAATTTCAAGGTACTGTCAAAGAAATAGCTGAGCTCTGTGCAGGGACACTTTTTGGTGGCTGTAGATGGGATGAAAATCGGCCGATTTTTTTATTTTTATTTTTACCGTTGCTGGTAACGTCGGCCGCTTGAACGACCGATTTTTCGTTTTTTTTTTTAAAGAAAAATCGGCCGATTTTCGACCCATCTATGGCCTGCATAAAGGTAGGAAAAAAACTACATGCCCGACGCCCAGAACTACATGTCCTGGGCATTGGGCAATAGGAATCAGACATCCCTGTATATAATATAGCATTGGGTATATTAATCCATTTTTATTTTCTACATCTTAATTTGTTTTTTATTCTACCTTTACAAGCAGGTTGATGTGTTCAGAAAAGTTACAGCACCGGGTACTTGTGTCATTAGAGTAACTGTTTTCTTATAGAAATGGCTTAAGGGTTTGTGTAGATGAAACATGCTTTCAGGTGCATTTATGATCCTTCTGCAAGGGTTTTTCTGACCTTTTTAAGCTTTTGTATTCCCATTGACTGTTATGCCTTCTTCGCCCTAACTGCTGTTGCTGTCATTTTTGAAGGATAGCTTGGTTTGCTTGTAAATGTGTAGAGGCCTAAAGACAACAATTAATAGAATTGCATGCATTGACGGTGTACAGTTATTAGAATTGTTTCCTTGCTAACTCTGCTTCCTTCTTCATTTGTCTTGGGTTGCACAGCTGGAAGTATAGGCATTTGCACAAAGTAAGGTACAGAGATGGGTATCTGGATTAGAGATATAAAAAGGTGTACAGAGAGTTAGAGGAATTACATCCCCCATTCCCCCCTACATTTTTTTGCTGGGTCCAACAAATCCAGGGTTTTTTTTTGGGGATGCACTGCTGCTCACCTGGTCCTGCGTCACCTTTTACAGATTCTTGTACCTGACTCCCTGATGATGCATGTCCTGCGCCGTGTCAGGGGGGTGGCTGCAAGAACTAGGAAGGGATAGCCAGTGTTCTGATGAAGTGCTGCGGCACATGCACTGTGGAGTACCAAGGGTTCTCCTGGGATTTGTGGCATAAAGATCCCAGGAGGCTACGGGCAGCAGAATGTCATGCTCACACTTTGATGTAATCAAGAATAATGCACTCATGAACTTTTTTTCCCCCCAAAATAGGTAATAAGAAAAAAACAAAAAAAAACCATGATTGTGGAAGAGGGGGTTATGAGTGGAATGGCAGACTGAGGGTGCGGAGGGTAAAAGTCTAATTTAAATAGCCACAGATGAAACAGTAACGCATACATGCATACACAAGCAATTAACCTGAAACTATATGAATTCAATGATGTAGTCCTTTTTGATGGTTGATGCATGCTTCTGCATGATGGAGTCCTTGCTTGGCAGACTGCGGGAGCAGACTTCACATGATCAAGTGAACTATTTCCTCCCACAGTTTTACTTCTGCCAACTGAGCATGCGCTAGCCGTGCTGCGCCCCGTGATTGGTCCCGTAATCTCTTGGGATCTCTGACATGTCCCAGGGGGCAGCGGGGGAAGAAGAGAGGAGGAACTTTCACGTAATTCGCCTAGGCAGCTGGAGCAGAAGTAGCAGCGGGTATCTTATTTTGCCAGATACCCTCCAAATACGGCGAGGGGGGGGGGGGCGCACGAGGCAAAAGAGCGGAACTTCCCCTTTTGGGTAAAGTTCTGCTCTAACACTAAATGAATAAAGCTTTCATTCATATGTTTGCCTGGAGTGAAATCTATGCACTGTATAGGGATATACCAGTACCAAGTATTTTCACAACTAAATACGCCCCTGATACCCGAGACCGATATTTTGCAGTACAAAATGAATGGGTGCAAATCACAGTGCAAAGAATAGCATGCAATTTGAACAAGAATGCGGTGCGATTCCTGGCAAAATCGCATGTGGTTTCGCCAATGCTCCTGTGTGAACCCAGGTTTGTCATAGCCAGAGTTCACACAGTAGCAGTATGGGAAACCTCCCTGCAGGCATCCCATGCTGTCACATGAGGAAAAGCTACTTCATAGGTCTGGGGTTTCAAAATCCCAGCAGCTTTCTCTGCTCTCCTTGCAGCAGGTTAGACAACTTCTGATTGGTCAGCACAGCCACAGTAACCAGTCAGAAGCCATCTAGCCCATACTGCCATCCTTGCAAGAAGAGGAGAGAGAGCCACAGGGATTTCAGATCCCCAGACCTGTGAAGCGGCTTTTTGTTGTGACAGCATGGGATGCCTGCAGGGAGGTTTCCTGCACCTCTCCTGTGTGAACTCAAGCTATGACAAACCTGGTTTCACATACGAGCGGTAGGGAAATCAAATGCAATTTTAACAGAAATTGCACTGTATTCCTGATCAAATCGCATGCTGGTTTTTGCAGTGTAATTTGCGCCTATTTGTATGGACCCATATGTACTTGTTTGACAGAAATCACTTTGATATTTGATGTCACAAAAGATGTCTATTGTTGACTGTACTATTTTGTAGTTATAGTATGTTCACCATTAACAAGAAGACATAATAATGCCCCCAAGGTGTATTTCATATATATCGTAAAAGGTCGGTATCCGATAACCAACATAGTGATGTTAATGGGTGCAAGGGCGAGTCGAGAGCAGAGGAAAGGCACCAAGCCTTTGATTCCAAGTCTTTCCTTGTTCTGTTCACATCAACAAGCCTTTCATTTGCCGAGTTGGAGCTGACGGAGCTAGCACAGAGTGCATTGCTGATGCCATATCATTCAGTCAAAGGGTATTGATACACAATGACTTGGGGGCACAAGTGGAGGGAGATGGCCTATCACCCTAAAATTCTTCTTGTGCTGCTTTGCACTATTGTTTGGTGTCAGATGATTTCCCACCAAGCTTGTACTGTTGGGGTAGGAGACTGGAAGGAAATTTGCTGCAAAGATTTGCTCTGCTCTTATTTATATTCCCCATGTCTGCAGTCCAATTAATAATAATAAAAAAAAGGCATGATAAAACGTTAAAGCGATTACTGAAGTTTTTTTGTTTTTTTGGGGTTTTTTTTTGTAAAATAACAAACATGTTATACTTACCTGCTCTGTGTACTGTTTTGCACAGAGCAGCCTGGATCCTCCTCTTCTTGGGTCCCCCGCAGGCTCTCCTGGCTCCTCCTTTCTGTCAGGTTCTCCCAGCAGCTTGCTATGGGGGCACCCGCTGCTCCGTGTGTCCATTCACACATTGGCTATGGCTTGGCCCACCCCCTCTCTCCTCATTGGCTGTCTGGCTGTGATTGACAGCAGTGGGAGCCAATGGTTCCTACTTGCTGTCTTCGCTAATGAGGAGGCAGAGACCCGGGACAGCTGAGGCTGTTGTGCACATCACTGGATCTCAGTGGGGCTGAGGTAAGTATTGAAGGGGCTGGGGGCACTGCTGAACACAGAAGGTTTTTTACCTTCATGCATAGAATGCATGAAGGTAAAAAAAACTTGAGCCTTTAAAACCACTTTAACTACCAACCATCTCTCCATGTTATATACTCATTTATTGCTGTCACTTTCTCACACCTACGTGTGAATTTGGGGCAGCTGTTAGAAACCATGGGGCCCTGTACAGCCTGCCTGACAGGGCCCCCCTTCCCCCAGCAGTCACATGCAAACATACAGAGGATGACAGCTATCACACAATACAAACAGAGAGGATGAATATACATTCAGATGTGCAGATATCTTACACAGTAATGGTGGGAAAATATACAGGTTAACACACACATAGACAAGAGGGCGCCCATCCTTCACACAGCAGGACAGTGACAGGATACACAAATGATTCCCTCCCTGGCCTCTATATTACATACCCATAAGACCTGATACCCTGCTGTGCTTCCTCTGGGGATCTCCACACTTCAATCCCCCAATGCACACCCTTCTTTGGGCGGTGACCCCCTGGCTGAATGCTTCTGTACTTACTGACAAAAGTCCTTGCAGTGGCAGCTTCTTCCTTGGCACACAGCCAAGCCCATGGAGTACTGAAAGTGCACAGTGCCACCGCACACTCCAGTCATGGTGATACCTTCTTGGCACCATGCAAGTTGAGTCTGTGCGGGGTAAGCTCTGCACCATGCCACCTTCTGGGTGCGTCTCCCGATTTCCAGGGACTATCATAACATATGACTTTATGAGTCCTCTACTTCACAGCCAAACCTTTCCTTCCCTGCTGACCTGATGGGGCCCAGGCCTGGTATGTGAATTATGCCTGTACCTCTCTATTGGTGGCCCTGTTTGAACCTAAGTATTAAGTGTCTTCACAGATTTCTGGTTTGGGTGTTTTGGGTAATTGGCCTTACCCAGCTTTTTTTTTTTGGTTTAACCGCTTCCCACCCAGCCACTATACATAAAAGACAGGTGTGACGGGAGCGACTTTTGGGGGTGGGGGGACCTCTGTATCATCTCCCCAAATCATTATGTTTAACCCACCCTGTGCCTGTTAAGGGTTACGGGGTGTGTATGTGAATGTCTGAGTCCTGTGTATAGTGTGTGTTACTTTGTCTAGGCCACATGGCTGACCATTGTCTGTTTACCATGTGCTACCCCCCATGGTGCTGTGTCTTCCTGTGCAGCGAACTATTATGGGATGTACTGTTTGTGTATTGGTGTGGGGGTTGGTCAATGTCCTTTGCCACATGGTTGCATCCCATTGTTCTGTGTCTGGTTGGATGGGGAGGGGTGATGAGGTGTTTCCTGCCTATACTGTAGCCCTTCCCACTGAGAGGGTGGGCTGATGATGTATTTCTTGTTCCTGGTTGTGTTTCCCCGCCCTCTGTATATATTCTGTGTTTTGTGTAAAATAAAGAGTAGTTGGCTTCCTGTTTTAGTAAGAGTTGGGTGTTGTCTATTTTCCTGAGGGATTTCGAGGGTGTGGTCCGTGGATGGTGTTCGGACAGGGGAAGTTGTGCTATAACGGAAAAACTCAGTGCGGTCTGGGTTCCGATTCCGTTACAACAGGGTAGGACAAGCACCTTTCTGACAGGACGTACTCATACATGCTGACCGTTTCTAAGC
Source organism: Staurois parvus (assembly GCF_062004578.1). NCBI lineage: Eukaryota > Metazoa > Chordata > Amphibia > Anura > Ranidae > Staurois > Staurois parvus. The sequence continues at coordinate 6,978,631 of NW_028317860.1, forward strand.
CTGTGCGTGGCCTCACCGCTGCACAGTGGCATAATCCTGTGATGGCTGTATCCCTCAGACACAGCACATCACAGATCGGGATATGAACACTGTGATTGGCCCTCCTGATCAAGTGATGGCTGTATCCAATCATAGCCATCACACAGTATAAACAGATGCATTTGCCTCTGTATCGGTTCTCTTCACTGACAGCTCACTGAGGAAGCAGAGAGGGGGCTCACTGCAGCCAGTCAGAAATCTGTGTATAACTGCTGATGTTACTGTGCAGCTACACACAGATCACACAGAGTGTAGCCATCCCGCATATGGTGCACCAAGCACCATCTGTCCATGTCCACGTGCACATCAACATCTGTACCAGTGTCCCAACCACATCTGGAACAGTGTACTAGTGCACATCAACATCTGCAATAGTGTCTCATTGCAACATCAATACTTTTTTACTGTGTCCCCAGTGGACCGCCAACACTTGTCATGGTGTCCCCAGTGGACCGGAAACACTTGTCACGGTGTCCCCAGTGGACCGCCAACACTTGTCACGGTGTCCCCAGTGGACCGCCAACACTTGTCACGTTGTCCCCCGTGGACCGCCAGCACTTGTCACGTTGTCCCCCGTGGACCGCCAGCACTTGTCACGCTGTCCCCAGTGGGCCGCCAACACTTGTCACGCTGTCCCCAGTGGGCCGCCAACACTTGTCACGGTGTCCCCAGTGGGCCGCCAACACTTGTCACGGTGTCCCCAGTGGGCCGCCAACACTTGTCACGGTGTCCCCAGTGGGCCGCCAGCACTTGTCACGCTGTCCCCAGTGGGCCGCCAACACTTGTCACGGTGTCCCCAGTGGGCCGCCAGCACTTGTCACGCTGTCCCCAGTGGGCCGCCAGCACTTGTCACGCTGTCCCCAGTGGGCCGCCAGCACTTGTCACGCTGTCCCCAGTGGGCCGCCAGCACTTGTCACGCTGTCCCCAGTGGGCCGCCAACACTTGTCACGCTGTCCCCAGTGGGCCGCCAACACTTGTCACGCTGTCCCCAGTGGGCCGCCAACATCTGTCACGGTGTCTCCTTGCAACATCAACATCTGTCGGTGTTCCAGTGGACCATCAATATCTGTGTGTTAGAAATATCTTGGAAACTGACAACTTTGTGTAAAATAAATAATTTTTCGTATTTCCCAAAAAGCCCAAAATGACATGTTCGCATTTCCCAAAATAACATGTTCAAAAGACTCATTATGCCTCATAGAAAATAGGTTGCAGTGTTTATTTTCGAAAATGTGGTAATTTTGTGGGTGTTTCCACTGTCTAAGTGCTCCAGGGGCTCTAAAAATGTGATGGGTAGTCAGGAAATTGGATGTGTAATTTATGTACGTATAATGCCTGAAGATGCTCCTTAGATTCTGGGCCTCTATATATGGCTAGGCTGTAAAAAAAGTCTCACATGTGGTATCGCCATTATCAGGAGGAGTAGCAGAATGTATTTTTGGGTGTATTTCTTAGCATGTCCATGCGGTGTATTAGAAATATCTTATAAATTGACAATTTTGTGTTAAAAAAAAAAAAAAAAATCATTTTTCTTGCCACATTTTTCAAAAATGTGGCAAAAAAATTACTTGTTCAAAAGACTTATTAAGCCTCGTAGAAAATACATTGGGGTTTTTGCATTCCAAAATGTGGTCATTTTGTTGGTGCTTTAATTGTCCTGGTGCTCCAGGACCTTCAAAAGTGTGATAGGTATTCAGGAAATTTGATGCATGATTTATGCTCCTTGAAAGCCCAAAGGTGCCTCTTGGATTTTGGGCCCCTCTATGTATCTAGGCTGTAAAAACATCTCACATATATAGTATCCCCTTACTTGGGAGAAGTAGCAGAATGTATTTTGGGGTGTAATTGCAAGTATGCTAATGTCGCGTGTGAGAAATAAGTTGTTAAAATGACAATTATGTGGGAGAAAAACACAGTTTATTTATTTAATTATATTGCAAAAAGTTGTGGGAAATTTTTTTTACCATGCCTCTGACTAAATCCTTCAGGGTGTCTACTTTCCAAAATGGGGTCATTTGGGGGATATTTGTACTGTCCTGGCACATTAGCACCTCAGTAAATGAGATAGACCGTCAGTACATCAGGATTGATCGATTTTCATATGTATGTACAATAGCTTGTAGACTCTATATCTTTCCCACAGAATTTGGGTTATTTTTACCTAAAAAATGTATCAGATTGAATTGTGGCCTAAAGTTATGAAGAACAATTATTTGCAAAATTTAAAGTGGTTGTAAAGCCTCAAGGTTTTTTACCTTCATGCATTCTATACAACTTTCTGTGTGCAGCCGTGTCCCCAGACGCCTCAATACTTACCTAAGCCTTGTCGCAATCCAGCAATGTGTAAGATAGCCGAGGCTGTCCCGGATTTCTGCTTCCTCATTGGCTGAGATTTTGATTGGCTTCTGCTACTGTCAATCACAGCCAGTCAGCCAATGAGAGGGGGCGGGGCCAAGCCACGGCTCTGTGTGTGAATGGACACTCAGAGCAGTGAGTGCCCCCATAGCAAGCTGCTTGCTGTGAGGCACCCAACAGGAGGGAGGGGCCAGGAGAGCCTTCTGAGGACCCGATAAGAGGAGGATCCAGGCTGCTCTGTGCAAAACCACTGCAAAGAGCACGTAAGTATAGACATGTTTGTTATTTTCCACAAAAAAAAAAGAAAAGAACCTTTAGAATCGTTTTAATAACAGAAACTAAGAAAACATTTTTGTTTATATAGCAAAAAGTAAACATCCCAGTGGTGATTAAATACCAGCAAAAGAAAGCTCTATTTGTCTAAAAGAAAGAAAAAGATACACATTTAATTTGAGTACAATGTTGCATGACCACGCAATTTTCATTCAAAGTGTGATAGCACTGAAAGCTGAAAACTGGCCTGGACTGGAAGGGGGTGAAAGTGTTGATGTGGTAAAATTCTTAATCATCTTATAGGTATGTATAGCATTATCGTACATACATACATACATACATACTGTAGATAATGCCCCACAAGATGTCATTTTGGTAAGGTTTTCTGTAAAAGGATTTTTTTCCTGACCCATGTTACCTGTATGTACAACATCTGATGAAAACAGCTATTCTGTGATTCCTACTCAAGTTCTGAGTGATGTTCAGTAGAAGATTTTTATGTCTATATTGAAATTGTTTCAGATGTGTAAAACGTGGAGCTTGTGTGAACGTATGGTGCAATAAATTGTGCTGCTTATGTCCATTGTGCACAGGTCAAAAACTAGGCCAATCCAGCATCAGTGATGAGATCTGTTTGCAGGATTACTGATGAATCCTTCTGTAGTGGCATATCTTAGATTTTTCTTTGTCATGACTTAAAGTGGTTGTAAAGGCTTATGGTAAAAATGCATTAAGGTAAAAAAACAAACAAAAAACAACTTTCATGGTCAGCTCCCCCATCCCTAAATAGATACCTGAGCCCGATCCAGCAATGTGCTTGTGAGCAGAGATCTGCTCTCTCTCCTCACTGGACATGGAGGCAGCAATGAGAGTGATAGGCTCCTGCTGATGTCAATAAAATCCTGTGAGGAGGGAGTGGGGTGCGAGTCCAAGCTGCGCTGTTGCCTATGGATGCCAGGCTTGAGGTTGAGCTTGCACGAATACCCCCATAGCCCCCTGCATCCCTGTGCAGATTGAGTGCAGTGTGTTTTCAGCCCCTTCATTTGAATGGGTTGAAATCACACTGCACTGTACCAAAAGCTGTGCATGTACTACTTTAAAAAAAAACAAAACACACACACACTGAAACCAGAAGTACCATGGTGCTGGCAAACTGCCTGTGTTTGGGCATCGTTGACAATACATTGACACCCGCCACAGATCACAAGGGCAGTGCATTTTGAATGCGGGCTTCCCACACCGCATTCTGGTGTGATTGGGCTGTAACTGCTTGTATAACTGCACTGTGAGCTGGAATTTGGCTTCAGTTTGTTATTGTATCTAAATCTGCTAGTCCATCTAATACTTTCCTCCCCGCAGACTGAAAATGCCGCTGTCTGCTGTACCTCTGTGCTCCTTCATCCAGAGTGGGGGAAGCCTAATATAGGAGGTGTGTTATTGGCCAGATCATTAGGTGAAAACGGGGAAGGAACTAAAAAAAGGAAATAAATGCAGCAACCTCATCAAATGATTGGTAAGCTGCAATACATTACATTTTTGGTTTTGCATTTAATACCACTTTAAAGCAGAGCCTTTACCTTATGTGAGCAAACTGAAAATGTGATTTCATTTGTTTTACAAATTTGAAGTTTATTGAAACAAGGCAGCAACCATAACAGTTAACCACTTGCCCTCCTGAGGATTTACCCCCCTTCCTGACCAGGCCATTTTTTGCGTTGTGTTATTTGAATTGACAATTGCGCGGTCATGCAATGCTGCACCCAAATTACATTTATGTCCTTTTTTTCCCACGAATTGAGCTTTCTCATGGTGGTATTTGATTGCCTGTGCAGCTTTTATTTTTTGCGCTATAAAAAAAAAAGTCAATTTTGAGAAAAAAAACATTTTTGACTTTTTGCTAATAAACATGTCCTGTAAAATTTTTTTTAAAAAGTCAGATGTCGTCATAAATTTAGGCCAAAATGTATTCTGCTACGTGTCTTTGCTAGAAAAAAATCCCAATATGTGTAAATTAATTGGTTTATGTGGAAATTATAGCGTTTACAAATAGCGGTATATATACTGGGATTTATTTTTTTACTTTTACTAGTAATGGCGGTGATCAGCGACATATAGTGGGACTGTGGCGGGCATTCTGACACTGGAGGGGGGAACTGACTTGGTGTCACTGACATCCCCAGTGACACCAATACAGTTATCAGTGCTAAAAAAAAAAAAAAAAGCACTGACACTGTACTAATTGCACTGGGCCATTAACAGGGGGCGATCAAAGGGTTAACCGTGTGTTGTTTTACTGGGGGCTGTGTTATTGCTTTCCACTGTAAGCACACTGCTATGCATGGCTCTGCTATACAGAGCCATACAAAGCAGTGTGCAGGAGCTGACAGGGGAGAGAACTATATTGTTTACATACAGTTCTCTCCCTCCGTCAGTAATGCTACTCGATCACCGGCTGCCAGCGTCTGGGACCCGGTGATTGATAGCCGAGGCCGTGAATAGCAGCGCGGGTAAGTGATTTTGCGCACACCTGCCGCCCTGTAGCAGTATATCTGCTATAGGGTGGCTGGAAAGCGGTCAACAGTGATGTATCCAGATACAAAGGTTAAAATCAGTGTAACTTCAGGATATACAGGGCAAAAGACAAGATAAAACGTCCAGCTGAAAACAATCCGGGCCCATTTACCAATCCCCCAATCATGGCTTACTAAAAAAAGAGGCATTGAAGTCCGAAAGATAAGTATATTATCAGAGAGGGTCCACACGCGTGACCCAAACCACCAGAACTTTGCATAGCATGGAACTGTAAGTCCCTGGGAGGGGGGAAACTAGTACTGCCTCACAGTCATTTCAGTGTGTATTATAAAATAAGCACTAATAGCAAAACAAGAAAGAAGTAGAAAGAACAAAGGGAAGCAAGAAAATAAAAGACAAGGGAAGGGGGAATGGGAGGGTTAGGGGGGAGGCAGAAAGAAAGAGGAGGGGGGAGGAAAAGAAGATTCTGATCCAAGGGGTTGGGGGGACAAGGGAAACGCCCTCAGTCGGCAGGGCCCGGTTCAAAGAGAGCTTTACCCTCCTTGGAGTAGACCAACATATTCCACAAACCCCACGTCTTGGAGTATATCTCTCTTTTGTGTTGTGAGTTCAGGAACAGATCCTCCATCTGGTTCAACTTTTCCACTTTCATGAGCCATAGGTGGATGAACGGAGGGCTTATACTTTTCCATTTGAGAGGAATACAAGATTTGGCAGCGTTAAAGAGATAGCGAAGGATCAATTTTTTGTATAGTTTGGCAGGGATGTTGGAGGCATGTAGAAGGAAATAGGCCAGGTCATCCGGCACCGCATAATCGGTGAATTTTTTAATCAAACGCCGAACCTCTCTCTAAAAACCAGTCAGTTTAGGACAGGACCAAAAAATGAGTAATAATATACTTCGTTCCCTTCAGCAACGTCACCATGTTTCTATGGTATTTGGGAAAAGTTTACACAAGAGGACCAGGGTCTAGTACCATCTGGTGAGAATCTTAAAATTCGTTTCTTGAAACTTTGTACATATGGAAGATTTTAACGCAAATTGAATTATGTTTGTCCTCTGGGGGGTCGGTAAAGGGACGACTCAGGTCCACTTCCCATTTGTTCAAGAGGACCATGGTATTTGGGAAAAGTTTACACAAGAGGACCAGGGTCTAGTACCATCTGCTGAGAATCTTAAAATTCGTTTCTTGAAACTTTGTACATATGGAAGATTTTAACGCAAATTGAATTATGTTTGTCCTCTGGGGGGTCGGTAAAGGGACGACTCAGGTCCACTTCCCATTTGTTCAAGAAGGGAGGCCAATAATCCGCTGGGGTACGATCAGAAGAGCATACATTTTATAAAGCGTATAAGGCAAAGCACCTTGTTCCAAACAGATATCCTCAAAAGAAGTCCGGTCACATCTGAAGGCAGGGGAGGGAGGCAAAGAACAGAGGTCACGTCTGAAGGCAGAGGAGGGAGGCAAAGAGGTCATGTCTGAAGGCAGCGGAGGGAGGCAAGGAGGTCACGTCTGAAGGCAGAGGAGGGAGGCAAGGAGGTCACGTCTGAAGGCAGAGGAGGGAGGCAAAGAGGTCACGTCTGAAGGCAGAGGAGGGAGGCAAAGAGGTCACGTCTGAAGGCAGAGGAGGGAGGCAAAGAGGTCACGTCTGAAGGCAGAGGAGGGAGGCAAAGAGCATATTGCAGTTTCATTAATTTTTAATATTCAAAGCAAACTTACTCATCCAGCCCCATTTCTATGTTCTATTTTGTTGAGAAATCACTTTGAAAAATACCCTCCTAGCACTTCTAGCTGGTGCCATCTTGAGTAAGGGCAGATGATTCTTGTAGCATTTACTTCCTGTAATCCGTCTGCCCGTAGCTCATTCATGCATGCAGGAGGATATGTTTAGCTGAGAAAGCTCCTCCAGATGAAAAAATGCTCTTGAAGACATCTCGAATGTATGACATCATTTGCCAAAGCCAGAAACCAAGAAGCAACTGAGGAAATGTCAGATGAAGTTTAATACTAGTAAATATAATCTACTTTCCGATCTCTTTAGTAAGGCTAGGATTAAAAATAGATCATGTCGCTTGAGAGAGTAAAGTTCACCTTTAACGAGCTTACACTGGTCTGTCTTTATTTGGAAAGGTCCTTGGAGACCTTATTAACAACTCACCTGGTGAACATTTATTAATAGCTAGTGTTTTGTCATACTCTCCTGTAGTTAGCATATCTGGTATAGCTTTGAAGTCCTCATGCACACTGGGCGTTTTAAAAACGCCAGTAGCATTGGCTGTATAACACCCCGGTCACATCGATCCGACATTGAAATCTTCCGACTTCCAGTGAAGTCACACGATTTTAAAGTCGGATGTGTTCCGACTTCAGGTACAACTAGCAAGACATCTGCAACTTGCAAGACACAGATGTCTATGCAAGTTGCACCTAAAGTAGTGCATACACTACTTCAGAAATTGGTGCGGATCCAACCAAGTTGGAATCGCACTGATAAGACCGCTGTAATTGCGGGTAGTAGGGTGCGACTTGCCATGCCATTTGCAAGAATCGTGGCATGGCAAATTGCATGCACACTTGCACCTGGTGTGACCGGGGTGTAATTTGTGTTAAAAACGCACCTTTTTAGTGCTTTTGCATTAGCATTTAGCCACGTTTTTAGGCATTAGTGTTTTTTATTAAAAAAAAAACACTCAAAAACTGGTTTGCAGCGTTTTACCAGCGTTGGAGCGTTTTTACAGCTAAAAAAACTCTAGAAACTCCACTAGTTCTGGCAGGTTTTTCCAGCCAAAAAACACCCCTGAAAAAAACGCTGATTAAAGCCTATGTCTGCATGGACACATAGGATAACATGCTGGGGAGTTTACTGGCTGTAGAAAAAAAAAACTAAAAAAGCCAAAAACAGCCGCTGTAAAAACATCCAGTGTGCATGAGGCCAAACTGTTGTCCAGATTGTGAGTAAAAACTTAAATTCGATCATTTATTGATTCATACACAAACACCAACTATATGAATAAAGCTGCTTCAGAAACTCTTGCAGGTGTCCTGAAATAACAAGATGTCCACAGTCTTCTGGACTTAACAACATGGGGTTCATAGCTCTGGATCTGCTGTTCATTTTGGTAAATGGTTTTCACTGATGGCCTCCACATCTGTCTATTTATCATATTATATCAATTTGTAAGATGTTACCTTCTATACAGTTGTGTTCAAAATAATAGCAGTGTGTTGAAAAAAGTGAATAAAGCTCAAAATTCTTCTAATAGCTTTTATTTTCATACACACAAATGCATTGGGAACACTACACATTCTATTCCAAATCAAAACATGAAGAAAAATTGATCAAATTTGTGTTGTTCCTCTAAAAAAATTGAAGAAAAGTGAATATTAGACTGTTCAAAAAAATAGCAGTGTTTGTATTCTTCTTTACAAACTCAAACATTCACTATATAAACTGAAAAATGTTTGAAGATTTTGCTTTCCTTTGAATCACTTAATTAATATTTAGTTGTATAAGCACTGTTTCTGAGAACTGCTGTACATCTGTGTTGCATGGAGTCAACCAACTTCTGGCACCTGTGAACAGGTATTCCAGCCCAGGATGATTGGACTACATTCCACAGTTCTTCTCTATTTCTTGGTTTTGCCTCAGAAACTGCATTTTTGATGTCACCCCACAAGTTTTCTATTGGATTAAGATCCGGGGATTGGGCTGGCCACTCCATAACGTCAATCTTGTTGGTCTGGAACCAAGATGTTTTGCACGTTTACTGGTGTGTTTGGGGTCGTTGTCTTGTTGGAACACCCATTTCAAGGGCATTTCCTCTTCAGCATAAGGCAGCATGACCTCTTCAAGTATTCTGATGTATTCAAACTGATCCATGATCCCTGGTACACAATAAATAGGCCCAACACCGTAGTATGAGAAACATCCCCATATCATGATGCTTGCGCAACCATGCTTCACTGTCTTCACAGTGTACTGTGGCTTGAATTCAGTGTTTGGGGGTGGTCTGACAAACTGTCTCCGGCCACTAGACCCAAAAAGAACAATCTTACTTTCATCAGTCCACAAAATGTTGCGCCATTTCTCTTTAGACCAGTCAATGTGCTCTTTGGCAAATTGTAACCTCTTCAGCACGTCTTTTTTTTCAACAGTGGGACTTTGCGGGGGGCTTCTTGCAGATAGCTTGGCTTCACATAGGTGTCTTCTAATTGTAACAGTACTCACAGGTAACTTTACACCTTCTTTGATCTTCCTGGAGCTGATTGTTGGCTGAGTCCTTGCCATTTTGGCTATTCTTCTATCCATTCCAATGGTAGTTTTTCGCTTTCTTCCACGTCTTTCAGGTTTTGGTTGCCATTTTAAAGCATTTGCGATCATTTTAGCTGAGCAGCCTATCATTTTCTGCACTTCTTTATATGTTTTCCCCTCTCCAATCAACTTTTTAATCAAGGTACGCTGTTCTTCTGAACAAAGTCTGGAACGACCCATTTTCCTCAGAATTTCAGAGAGAAATGCACTGTAACCAGCATGTACAACATTTTCTGCCTTCCTTCCTTAAATAAGGGCAATAATTGCCACCTGTTTTTAAAAGAATGAATGACCTCACTAACAGAACTCCACACTGCTATTATTTTGAACATGCCCCTTTCAATTAGTGATTCAATTACACAGAATCAGCAGCATGCATGTCATGACTGTTGGGTCTGTTGGATTTCTATTACTCTACTACACCTGCTAGTAAATTATTTGCCATGTAGAAATATCATTTCTACCAAAAACAGTGATTGATCCGGTTAGTGATGTCTGACTGCTGTTATTTTGAACACAACTGTATATCCATATAGCCAAAGTTTGGAGATGCAACCTTGCGTTTTTTTTTCCTACTGTTGTTTTTTTTAGAGTTGATTTGAGATCATCAGGGGTCCTGTCTGTTTAAATTTTTCTGTGTTTTTTCTTACAAAGATGTATGTGGACAGATCCGTTTCTGTGTACGGCATATACTCTATACTCTAAGCCCTGGTTCACACCACTGTGACTTCAGATGCAACATGAGATTTACAAATCGCACCTGAAGTTGCATCTAATGTCTTTCTAAGGTACTGTCCCCCTGCCCCAAAGCACCCCCCCCCCAATGTTGAGGGCATGTGGCCTGGAATGTTTCAGGAGGGGGTGGGTAGGGCGCTCCCTCCCCCCCCTTTCCTGATCTGCCAGGCTGCATGTTCGGATAAGGGATTGGTATGGATTTCGGGGGGGACCCCCTCACCATTTTTTTTTCCAGTTTTGGCATGGTGGTTCCCCTCATCCTAACCAGACCCAAAGGGAATAGTATAGATGGAGGGGGGACCCCACATAATTTTTTGGATTAATTTGTAACTGCCTGCTTTTTTTTTTTTTTTTTTTACATTCAGCTGTCAGTGGGTAAACCCGCTGACAGCTGATTACTCATAGGTCGTTAGGGACTCGGTGGCCCATTTTTCTCTATTGGCTAACGAAAAAAATGCTAAAGCTCAAAAAACGGCTAAAAACGCTGTATACAAATGCACAAAAATGCGGAAAAATCACTGTAAAATTTGCATGAAAAAATGCATGAAAAATGCTACACTCAGATATGAATGGAGCCTTGGCCTCATGCACATGGGCACATGAGGCTGTATTTCCACCGCCAGGATACATAGCTGCCGTGTACAACCACCCACAGTAATAAATGGCTGTATGGGGGTTTATGTCTCTACTTACACAAACCCTTGCATGCGTAAAGCTTTATGTCCCTGGATGCAGACTGGCTGTATGCAAACCAAAGAACAACCTCCTGCACTCAAGGTAAATGCTCAGGCAATGTTGGACCTTGGATCTTCAATCACTTGCGTTTTGACAAGACTTTGCAGCCCTCTGAGGACTGAGGAAGCCCAAAAGTAACAATGGAAAAACAAAGACAGCCTTGCGCATTACCTTTTGTAGTTCCTTTTACTGAAATAATAAAATTGATGTACAGTATACTGACTGATGAGCTTGAGATTGTATGCGGTTTGTGAGTATACATCTATTTTATTATTTGAATAAAAAGATGTACGAAGGTAATGTGCAAGGCTGATGCGCCCTCTGTCTTTGTTTTTCTAGTGCAGATCGGCTGTGTCCAGGGTTTAAGCCCATATTAAGACAAATTACGTCTACAGGCACACTGTCCTAAAAAAAAATCTACAGGCGCAGGGCTCAGATATAAATGTCCTAGAAATGCAATCTACATTGGGCGGGCTATATGCTTTTCATTCTTGGTTACAGATGCCCAGAATTGCATGATATATGCTCATCCACAATAGCCAAATGTCATTGTTGCTGACACTTGGCACTTCATCCCCTATTGTGAAGGGGGCTATAATAAAGTCACACTCATGCCAATCTAGCCATTGTGTGATTGATCCTTTCATTCCTGTTGTTCAATGTCTGAGCAGATGGCTTTCGGCCTGGAATGTTGGAGGACGTCCATTCACTGGTTAGTCATTGAACAATTATGAAATGTGCCATAATTGGAAAATTGGCCTATGCCCACAGCCATCAGTTAGATTATTTGTATTCAGGCATCTTATGAGCAGTGCCTATTTACCATAACAAGCACACTGACACCTATGACTGCACCCACCACAACAGCACTTTGTGTATTACCAGATATGTTGGTGAAACAGGACAGACATTGCAAACAAGGATGAATCTGCACAGACATACCATCAAGGAACATAAAGAAGGTGACCTTTGCATACCTGTGGGACACCATTTCACGCAACCAGGCCACAATATGGAAGACCTCAATGTCTTGGTTCTGAATTCAAATCCATCCAGGAAAGAAAAACATTTGGACTAAGAATGATAATTCTATTTGGCACAAAAGATAACGGCCTTAACTTGGACATGGGATTCCTCAACCATTATCCGACAGCTTTATGACTATCTATTACAGGGGTGGGCAAACTTTTTGACTTGAGGGCCGCAATGGGTTCATATATTGGACCCGGGGGCCGGACCAAGAGTAGATGAATGATGTGTATGTGTGAATTAATCTAAATTAAATTAAAATTTGTAACATTAAATGTTTAGATTAATTTAAGGTAGAAAAGCATAAAAAGAGTTATTTTACAAAACTTTTATGCAATGTATTTCATAAAATAGAGCCTTCAATTTTAGTGGGAACAGTGTTGTTGGTCTCCCTTTTTTGTTAAGGCATCAAAGTCAGGAGTTAGGAGTAATTAATCCCCCATATAGTAATTAATCCCCCATATAGTAATTAATCCCCCATAGTAATTCATCCCCCATATAGTAATTCATCCCCCATAGTAATTCATCCCCCATATAGTAATTCATCCCCCCTATAGTAATTCATCCCCCATATAGTAATTCATCCCCCATAGTAATTCATCCCCCATAGTAATTCATCCCCCATATTAATTCATCCCCCATATTAATTCATCCCTCATATAGTATTTCATCCCCCATAGTACTATTCCCCCCCAAGTAGTAAGCCAAGTCCCCCCTGTGTCAATTTACTTACCTTTGCTCCGCGCGTTCCTCTCGCCGTGTTCCCGCGCCGTTCCGGTCTTCAGGGCGGACTGTGAGAGGAGCCTAGCTCCCCTCACGTTCGTCAAGCTGCCCCGCCTACACACATCCTGACAGCCAATGTTTGCCTGCCCTGGCTGTTTTTTTTTTTTATCACGCTCCGCGGGCCGGATTAAAAGGTCCGCTGGGCCGTATACGGCCCGCGGGCCGTAGTTTGCCCATTGCTGATCTATTAGCTGAAGCTTGACCCCCTCTGTATGAGTGTAGTATTTCCCCCTCCCCCCCTCGCTCTTGATGTATCTTATCTGTAGCCTTTTTTTTTTTTTTTTCTTCTCAATCCCTTCTAACATTCTGCTTAAACTTTGTGATTTGTAATAGTACTGTTTGGACTTTGAAGAAGGGGACATTCCCCGAAAGCTTGTCCTCAAAATTGTATGTTAGTGCAAATAAAAAAAAGTATCACGTCATTACTCAATTGTTTCTGTCGCAAATGCACTAATACGGCTACAATCACCTCAACCAGATATGTAACAAAGGTATAGAAAAAAAAACAGGCCTTGCTAATCTGTTTCTGAAATTCTAGATATCTGTAGTGCCTCTTGACCACTAGTCAGATTTAAAGCGATTCTAAACTCTAAAGCAGCCTTTCTCAACCAGGGTGCCTTCAGGCTTCTTCAGGGGTGCATTGATAAGGAGGACATGGGGTGCATGCACATCATCCTTGTTTGCCCCTCTCCAATCAGCACTGGAGTCACATTAGCAGAGTGAGGGAGAGAAACTGAGCGACACATTGGAATACTAGTCAGTACCAGTGTGCAAAGGTTTATTTGCTTTGGAAGGATAACTTACCTCTAATGTTGGGTATCCTACATGTGTGTAGAATAGTTTTTGACATTTTAGATTGGGGTGCCTTGCGATTGTGCAGAGTTTTAAAGGGTGCCTTGAGAATATCCATAATTTTAAAGGGTGCCTTGACTGAAAAAAGGTTGGGAAACACGGATCTAAAGGTGTTTTTTTTTACCTTAATGCATTCTGTGTTAAGGTGGAAAAAAAACCTTCCATTACTAGTCCCCCCCCCCCCCCCCCCCCTTAAGGCTATATGTACACTGTAACGTTTACTGGCAGGAGAAAAATCGTAAACATTTTCCCGTATTTAGCGCTTGGATGTGTATTCATTTCATTGGCCAGAGTACTTGCAATTGAAATAATAAACATCCAAGCGCTAAACATGGTTAACGCTTAGGTTCGTTTACACACATTTTTGCAGCTTTTGACTTCTTTTGCCAAAAGATTTCTCTCTTGAACGCGATTCTTTTGCATTCAGGAGAGGGATGTTGAACTTCTCCTAAACTCTGCTGCTGCTGAACTCTGATAAAAGCCTGGATACACACTTGTGCAGTGCGGTATATCACATGTGATTCGCACAGGAACCGCACCGCATTCCTGTGCAAATTGCATGCGAATTCTGTGCGGTGCGATTTGAGCCATACATTTTTTATGGCTCAAATCGCACCGCATCCACACCAAAAAAGGTGCAGGACCCTTTTTTTGGTCCGCACTGGAATCTGATTGCATGGGTATTTATACCTATGCGATCCGATTCTGCACATCACATCGCGTTTTGCGGACTGATTTTGAAGGGTTGTTAATTTAACATACACACCTGCAGCAGTTCGCATGAACGGGGTGCGATTGTAATGCAGTGCAGAATTTGCACAGAAACCGCTGCGAATTCTGCACCACATCAGTGTGAACCCAGGCTTATTGAATTAAGTTTAGGATCTTTGGCAAAAATCACACCATAAGCTCCTAAACTCACGTAGCAGCAATGTGCATGAGGCCTCACACTTACCTAAGTTCAGCTGCAGGTTTTCCCCAAATTAATGGACTGCCTTGCACATGCAGATATGGGCTGCACGGGCCGCACTAACGTGAACCAGGGCTTAGATGCTTACCAGTTCTTTCAATTAAACTGCTGCTTTCTTCTAACTGGTAATACTTGTTTCTTTTGTTTGTTCTTACAAATGTGTCTATGGTTTTACTCACTCTGTATCTGGAGAAGGATTAGCTTTTTTAGCCTTTTGAGTTTTTTTTTTTTTTGCATGCAAATGTTATTTTTCAAAAAGCAGTATAAAATGAAAGGGCGGAGATTAAATTGTTTGTTTGGTAAATGCAAACCCGTCTTAGTAATGCTGAGAAATGTGCAAGTTATCACGGCCCTATCTTGCCAAATCTTTAAGTGGATTGATTTACTGAAGGAAATAGAAGATGTGAATGCTTGTCATGTACTCTGGAACAAAATTGAAGTGGGTTTAGTAGTTTCCTGTACTCTTGTAAACATTTCCTTTCCACCGATCAAAGATGAGTAAAGGTCTTGCTGAGCATGTAAAATAACTGCCATATCGGAAATGCTTCACAGCCTTATTTCATGGTAGGGCCTTCATAGACAGAGTAGCCAAACAGCTTATACATTCACTTATTTATAGAAACCGTACAGTACAATTTTACCTAACGTTCGGGCAGCCTCAGATCTAATGACTATGTTTTAAACCCCTGAAAAAGCCTTAACGTGCTCATTCCTTTTCCACACTTGTCATCTATTGTTTGCGGATAGAGTGTATGGTATCTCTTTTTTGCACACATAGTCAGCAAACATAGGAAGATCATACATTGTGCAATTTTCTTTCCTCCAGACACAAGCTGAAGGAATTAAAATTTGCTTGATTCCCCTTATTAACACAGTCAGTGCTGATGGAGAAATAGCTCCCACAGCAATACTGTGTTCTGCCAGCGGGGAGCGCAGAGAGCATTCCTCCAGCAGAATATAATGATTACTGCTGACTGCTGTAGCCGCCAGCAGTGATTGGACGAAAAAAACCTTACAGGCTAGCTGTATTGAAATCAGTCGATAGATCAACTTCAGTACAACCAGCCTGGCCATAGATTGATTTGATTTTGGCCAGTTCAGCAGGAACCAGATGAATTTCAATCCATCTGTGAACGGCTTTAGAGCTTCTTCATTTATCACAATTTGTCTTTCTAATACCAGCAAACAGTCCACTGCAGTAGTGGGTTGCCAATTTTTAAATCCTGGAAGCTCTAGCTCACTTAGATATTAACAGATTGTATGGATGTATTATATGTAAGATGGATATCGAAGATGACGTATTTATTCAGATTTCCTGATGTAAACTACATTGTGCAAAGTGAGCATTAAGTGGGAACACACAGGTATATCAAAAGCACATTGTTATTAAAATAGGCGTGCAAATTTGATCAAACAAGTTAACAAGGATAAAAGCTTTTATTGTGTTTTTTGATTTGTTTTTTGTTTTTTTTTGGTTTTTTATTGATTTACCACATATCTAGTTAGTTACTGTGTATTATTTCCTTATCTGCAACATTTTTCTCCAGAAAGGGTATGTGCGTTATTGTCCAGGTTAGATTACTGTTCCAATGAAATCTCCAGATCAGCCTTTCTCATCCTTTTGGCCATGAAGGAACCCTTGAAATGCCTCCAGTAGATAGTGTTGTTTTTTGTTTTGTTTTTTGGGGGTTTTTTTACACCCTCTCTCCTCTATACAACAAAAATTATTTTTCATGATGAATAATTATAATATTAAAAAAAAAAAAATAATGGCTGGAAAAGAAATTCAGAAAGTGAAGATTGCAGTGTCTCCTTATAATGGTCGTTAGTGGAAGAACGGTCCCCTTACATTGGCAGTCAGAAGGAGAAAGGTCCCTTACATTGGTGGTCAGAAGGAGAAGGGCCCCTTACATTGGTGGTCAGGCAGAAAAGGGCTGCTTGCACTTGTGATCAGGTAGAGAATAGCCCCTTACATTGGTGGTCAGTGGGAGAAGGGCCTGCTTACTTTGTTGGTCAGAGAAAGAAGGGCCCCTCAGACTTGTAGTCAGAGGAAAAATGGCCCGCTACATTGGTGGTCAGCTGGAGAAAGGCCCCTGATATTAGGGGCCAATGGTCAATGGTAGAAGGACCTACTTACATTGGTGGTCAGAGAAAGAAGGGCCCCTTACTTTGGTGGTCAGTGGAAAAGGGCCTGCTTGCATTGGTGGTCACTGGGAGAAGGATCCTGTTCATTGGTGCTCAGTGGGAGAAGTGTCCTGTTACATTGGTTCTACGGGGCCTCATACACTGGAGATCAGGGGCGTTGGTTTATTATTTTATTACAGGAACTTATATAGCGCTGACAATTTATGCAGTGTTTTACAAATAGTTGGTTGTTAGTAGGAGAAGCGCCCCGTTGCAGGAATCTATGGAAAAGAACCCTCCAACATTGGTGTTCAGTGTAGGAAGAGAGCGCAAACCATTTCTAGAAACCTCCGGATTCCAGGTTCATTGGAGCCCTTATATTTTTATTATTTATTACAGATATTTATATAGTGCTGCCAATTTACACACACACACAATTACATTTACATCAGTCTTGGTCTTCAAGGAACTTACACTCTAAGGTCCCTAAACTCACATTCAAACCCTTGTTGAGAATAACTGCTTTAGGTTGTATTTCTGCTTTTTTTTTTTTTCCCCCTTGCTATATGAATAATAGTGTGAGTATATGCATGTAATTGTATAGCTTTTCAATAAAAAAAATCTGGCTGGTGGAACTCAGTTGTGTACATTCTTCTCCCGCAGGCATGCCCTAGTGGACTGTCTTTTTTTTCCATATTGCATCAAATATGGACACGTGTACGAGAAGCCAGCTTGGCCAAATGAAGCCTAAAATATCGGTGAAAAAAGAAGTAAGTTGCTATGTTTATGTGACATTGTATGTCCTGCACTAAATCAAATTTTTGTATATATGTCTGTGTGTGTGTATGTGTGTGTGTGTGTATATATATATATATATATATATATATATATATATATATAAAATTTTTTTTTTTGGTCTAATGTGAGATGTAGTAACAACTGACACTTATAAATGACCTTATTGAGATGTATACCCACTATTTATTCTTGGATGTCAAATGTGTTTTTTCCTTGTTTAAAGAAGAACTCAGCCAAGCAGTATCTGACTCTCTTATGATTAGTTTTGTCCGATGGAAATGTTTTTTATCCTCATTGTCAATAACAATTTAGTATAATGTCTGTATTTGCTGTTTATGCGCAAGACAAAATACATGACTTAGGCTGGCCATACACTATACAATTTTCTGTTCAATTTCTACCCAATTTCCTTTAGATTTACCTTCAGCTGTGTAGTGGAAGGTCTTGCCTAATTGGATACAATTGAAAGAGTTGTTTAGGTTTGACCTCATATTATATGGTTTTTGGTAAATCTAAAGCCCTTTTCTAAAGAAAATTGTATAGTGTATGGCCAGCCTTAGTTCTTGCATCCAACACACTAAGGGTTCGTTCACATGTGTCTTGATTATGAAGAATGAAGCAATGCTCAATAACGCGCCTATACTGTAGACTTTATGACATGTTTTTGACCTGTTTTTGTGTTGCTTTTCTAGTTGGAGGTGCTTAAAGGGGAATTGTTGTTGAAGAAATTATATACTTTGAGGCGTGAATTGGTTGTGGTGTGATGGCGAGCGTTTTTGTGCATTCTCTTCAAGATGGATCTGTATACTTTGATCTCTTTGACACTGTCAGCAAACTCAATGTTGCTGAAACAAAAAGAAATAATGCTCAATGCCTCTGCTCCTACCTGGCAGTATTGCTGGCTGGTTAACCACTTGCCCTCCAGAGGATTTACCCCCCTCCTGACCGGGCAATTTTTTGTGTTCCGGCGCTGCATTACTTTAACTGGCAATTGCACAGTCATGCAGCGCTGCACCCAAATGAAATTTATGTTGTTTTTTTACCCACAAATAAAGCTTTCTTTCGGTGTTATTTGATCACCTGTGCATTTTTTATTGTTTGCGCTATTAAAAAAAAAAAGACTGACAATTTTGAGAAAAAAAACTATTTTTTTTACTTTTTGCTATTAAACATGTCCAGTAAAAAAATTAAATCAAATTTCATCATAAATTTAGGCCAAAATGTATTCTGCTACGTCTTTGTTAAAAAAAAATCCCAATACGTGTAAATGAATTGGTTTACATAAAATGGCGGTATCTATACCATTAAATTTAAAACAACAGAGTGCAGCGCTAAGTAAGATGAAGAGTCAATAAGGTGATAATCAAGTGTCCACAATAGTACACTGTAGAAATACGGATTCCCACGGCCTTCACTCTGTCAGAATAACAGAAATGCGCACTCACCGGAAATGCATGGGTTATGCGCATGTGTGATCATGCATCACAGGCAAAATGGGTACATCAGAGGTTAGGTAGCCAGGCATCTCCCTCACGGAAGGTCATCACAGAATCTTTAGTCAGATCCAGGGGGTCCCCTTATGGTCAGCCAGGTACTTCATAAAAAACCTCTCTCAGGATGGCAAATTGTTTTCTCTGTGGGAATGAAAGCTCCAAACAGGAGCCCCAGAAAACAGATGCCAGAGATAGTGTAGTATGTCCAAAAAGGGTAAATGTTTATTTAAAAAATAAATACAAATACATAAATAGGGTACAGTCTCCCCTCTGATGATGTGCCTGTAGCACGAAAGGCCTAAGGAGGAACTGTGCAGAGCGTGACGTCATCTCACCGCCGGAGCCACGAGGAGGCCCGGCGGCCATCATAACTGGGGTCAGTACTGCTGTATATGTCTTTATATGGTGTATAACATGCATACTGCCCTGTTGCTTTTTTAAATAAACATTTTTATGAAGTACCTGGCTGACCATAAGGGGACCCCCTGGATCTGACTAAAGATTCTGTGATGACCTTCCGTGAGGGAGATGCCTGGCTACCTAACCTCTGATGTACCCATTGCCTGTGATGCATGATCACACATGTGCATAACCCATGCGTTTCCGGTGAGTGCGCATTTCTGACAGAGTGAAGGCCGTGGGAATCCGTATTTCTACAGTGTACTATTGTGGACACTTGATTATCACCTTATTGACTCTTCATCTTACTTAGCGCTGCACTCTGTTGTTTTAAATTTATTGTTTATGTTTGAGGCATTTTGGTTGCCTAAAGTGTTCTAGCTGCTGATATTTATGAGAGCGCTCACTATCTTTTATATTAGGTATCTATACCATTACTGCATTACATACCACCATTACTAGTAAAAAAAAAATTCCAGTATCTATACTGGAATTTTTTATTTGTAAAGGCAGTGATCAGCGGCATTATAGCGGGACTGTGGTGGGCATTCTGACACCAATACAGTGATCAGTGCTAAAAAAAAAAAAAAGCACTGACACTGTGCTAAAGGCACTTGGCAGGAAGGGGTTAACGTGAGGGGTGATCGAAGGGTTAACCGTGTGCTGGGAGTGTTTTACTGAGGGGCGGTGTGTTAGTGCTTCACTGTTCTGTGCACAGCCATCCACAGCAGTGTGCCAGAGCCGACAGGGAGGAGGACTGTTCATAAACAAAGCAGTCCTCCTCCCATTTGGAGATGCTTGGTAATCACCGGGGGCCGGCGGGGAATCACCGTCCAGGACCCGGTGATTCACAGCCGTGGCCGCGAATGGTGGCGCGGGTAAGGTGCGCGCGCCCCCTACCCAGAAATACAATATCATGTGTGTATATATACATGATTTTGCGCACCCCTGCCGCCCTGCAGCAGTATTTCTGTCATAGGGCGATCGGGATGTGGTTAATGCTTTTGCCTACACACAGAAGAAAATGGTGAAAACAGGAAGTGGCTGGAGTTGCTCTATACAAGCAGGAAGTGGCTGGAGCTGCTCTGTACAAGCAGGAAGTGTCTGGAGATTCTCTGTACAAGCAGGAAGTGTCTGGAGATTCTCTGTACAAGCAGGAAGTGTCTGGAGCTGCTCTGTACAAGCAGGAAGTGTCTGGAGCTGCTCTGTACAAGCAGGAAGTGCCTGGAGCTGCTCTGTACAAGCAGGAAGTGCCTGGAGCTGCTCTGTACAAGCAGGAAGTGCCTGGAGCTGCTCTGTACAAGCAGGAAGTGCCTGGAGCTGCTCTGTACAAGCAGGAAGTGCCTGGAGCTGCTCTGTACAAGCAGGAAGTGCCTGGAGCTGCTCTGTACAAGCAGGAAGTGCCTGGAGCTGCTCTGTACAAGCAGGAAGTGTCTGAAGCTGCTCTGTACAAGCAGGAAGTGTCTGGAGCTGCTCTGTCCTAATTCTTTATCATTTCCCAGTACATTCTGGGATACAGAAAGCTCCACTGCTTCTCCCCCAGTGCCCAGCTACCACTTTATGAAATGCTTCACTAACATGGGTATTATGGGTGCTGTTATGTGTCATTACAGAGCTTTACCATCAAAATTTAATGAAGGTGGCTGACAAGCATTCATGCCTCATGAAAGGGAAATTCAGCTTAATTTTTAACTAGGAACTGCAGCAGCCACCTCCTGGTTGTACAGAGCAACACCATTTGCTTCTGTGTGCAGCCAGCAATACTGACGGTGGTAGGCAGGAGCATAGGCACTGAGAATTATTGTCCGTGGCAAAGCTATTTGATCTGGACAATGCCAAGTGTAAAAGAGATCAAAGTATATGAATCCATCTTGTAGAGAATTCACTAGAATATCTGCTATCACACCACAAGCTAACCATGCCTCAAAGTAGATCATTTCCTCTACATCACTTCCCCTTTAACATCTTGACACCAGCAGTATGCATTTACATGCGGCCACGCGGCAGGAGGACCCTTACGCTGAGCGGCCAAATATATGCAGCCCTGTTAAAACAACTTACCTTGCTGAGAGCACTCTCCCTGCATGCTCTCCGCACAGTAGCCGGTGGAGTTTGGTAAGCTCCCAGTGCATACTTGTGTTTGGGAGCTTTCTGATCATGTGACCGCTGTCCCTCCTAGCTTTTTAAACGCTTAAAGGGCCGAGAGCGGTCGGTGCGAAGGGGTTAAGCACTAGAAAAGCAACACTTACATGGGCATTTATCAAGCATTCTTGAAGAGTTTTCAATTCTTCAAAAAAACACAACGAAAAACATCAGAAATGCTATAGGTGCGTTAATGAGCATTGCTTCATTCTTTATAATCAACACATGTGAACGAGCCCTAACCTTTCAGTCCTAGTATTACCTAATTCAAAGAGATTCTGTCATCAAAACAAAAAGGAATCTGCTTTGGTATAAAGTTGCACATGTCTACAGCAGCCATTAAACCCCTTCTCTCGGAGCCAACACCCAGGCTCTTCTTCCAGGCTGAATTCAAACACTTATGATTAGTTTGAAGCGCTAAACCCTTCCTCTACATGTTCTGATTGGTCCACCAATATCA
The DNA here is from genome assembly GCF_062004578.1 of Staurois parvus. Taxonomy (NCBI): domain Eukaryota; kingdom Metazoa; phylum Chordata; class Amphibia; order Anura; family Ranidae; genus Staurois; species Staurois parvus. The sequence goes on from NW_028317860.1 coordinate 7,000,664, forward strand.
GCCTTACTTGCCCAATAGGAATATACAGAAGGTAGGAATGCTCACAGCCATGTCATTCTTTCACAGAGATCAGTAAATGAATGAACTACAAGTCCCGTCTGCCACTTCAGTAGATGGACTTGTAGTTTTCAAAGGAAAACAAGTACTGTGACTTGTAGTCCACTGATGTCCGCACTTGTAGTCCACTGATGCTTTCTCCAGCCCTCCAACAGAAAGTCTATGATATGGACAGAGAAGAAGAAACTCCAGGTGCCTGGAATTACACTGGCGAGCCACTGTTTGTGGGTGCAATGCTCCTGTGAAAAATGTAAACACGCTTCTTCTTTTCTTTTTTTTGCTAAATTATGTGAAATTATTAGTAGGTAAACTTGGCCTTTTAAGGACTTTCCGATGCTTGTTCTGCTTTAAAGTGAACAGCAGCTTATCTGAATAATCCGATGATTTTCAGCTGTCTGTGTGTGCTTGTGTGGTTACTTGTTTCACTTCCGCTTTTTTCTTTTCCAGAATATCAGCGAGGGGCTGCTGAGTTCTATGAAATCAGTACTTCAAAGTAGGAAAGAGCTGTGTTCTGTCACAGACTGTCTGAAGAGTGGCAACAAAAAGGATTTCATTGAGGTCAGTTTTTTCCACTGCTAACAGTTCAGTTCTTTGTATTTGTTGCATAGTGTTACCACAACACTACACAGTACATTGCATTACTACGGAGATCCAAAGCCTTTGTCAGCTTGTGAGCTCCATCTCTATAGAACATGATTGTGAGCCATGTGAACAAAATAATATAAACCACTGTGACAAGCATATTTGTGTACGTAGGTGTTCTGACAGTTTGATACAGGCTTCTTGCTCAACTGCTGCTACAGTGAATGTAATCTGTATGAGCATCCTGAGCTGGACTATTTTTTCTTCTTCTTTGTTGTATTCTGAAAATATGGGAAATCAGCTGCTTTGGAAATGAGGTTTTACACAGTTATGGCCACCCAGGCTCCAGGCCATTGCATTGTTTAGCTTCTATACCTTGTAAATGGTGTGAACTTTTCAACTAAGAAATTGGAGGAAGTGTATTCTTAGCATACTGCTTGTTAACCGGTAATACTATTGTCTAAGCTTGCTGGATTCCTTTAGCTAAACGACATTTAAAGAACATTAGAGTATTATTTACATCTAAACTGGTAGCACAACCTAACCCTAGTTTCATTTTAGAAACCCATCCTTTAATCAAAACAAAAACTAAGCAAATTATAATTTTAAAAAAATGTGAACAAGCACGATTGCTATCATTACATTTTTCATAGAGAACAGCAGAAGTGTGGGTTCTATTAACTGGGGTGAATGTAGAATAGTTGCAGATGCAGTCTGTAAAGTGGCGGTGAGCAGAGAATGATGAGGCGGCGTAGTGCCAGTGAGTGCAGAAGTGCACATCAGTGCAGTGGTAGTGAGTGCAAAACTGCACATCGGTGAAATGGCGACAAATGCAGAGGTATACGTCTGCACAGCTGGAAGGAGGGCATAAATGCTTGGCCATGCAGCGGCGGTGAGTGCAGAAGTGAGCGTGGCCATGCAGCGGCGGTGAGTGCAGAAGTGAGCGTGGCCATGCAGCGGTGGTGAGTGCAGAAGTGGGCGGCCATGCAGCGGTGGTGAGTGCAGAAGTGCACGGCCATGCAGCGGTGGTGAGTGCAGAAGTGCGCGGCCATGCAGCGGTGGTGAGTGCAGAAGTGCGCGGCCATGCAGCGGTGGTGAGTGCAGAAGTGCGCGGCCATGCAGCGGCGGTGAGTGCAGAAGTGAGCGTGGCCATGCAGCGGCGGTGAGTGCAGAAGTGAGCGTGGCCATGCAGCGGCGGTGAGTGCAGAAGTGAGCGTGGCCATGCAGCGGCGGTGAGTGCAGAAGTGAGCGTGGCCATGCAGCGGCGGTGAGTGCAGAAGTGAGCGTGGCCATGCAGCGGCGGTGAGTGCAGAAGTGCGCGGCCATGCAGCGGTAGTGAGTGCAGAAGTGCGCGGCCATGCAGCGGTAGTGAGTGCAGAAGTGCGCGGCCATGCAGCGGTGGTGAGTGCAGAAGTGCGCGGTCATGCAGCGGTGGTGAGTGCAGAAGTGCGCGGCCATGCAGCGGTGGTGAGTGCAGAAGTGCGCGGCCATGCAGCGGTGGTGAGTGCAGAAGTGCGCGGCCATGCAGCGGTGGTGAGTGCAGAAGTGCGCGGCCATGCAGCGGTGGTGAGTGCAGAAGTGCGCGGCCATGCAGCGGTGGTGAGTGCAGAAGTGCGCGGCCATGCAGCGGTGGTGAGTGCAGAAGTGCGCGGCCATGCAGCGGTGGTGAGTGCAGAAGTGCGCGGCCATGCAGCGGTGGTGAGTGCAGAAGTGCGCGGCCATGCAGCGGTGGTGAGTGCAGAAGTGCGCGGCCATGCAGCGGTGGTGAGTGCAGAAGTGCGCGGCCATGCAGCGGTGGTGAGTGCAGAAGTGCGCGGCCATGCAGCGGTGGTGAGTGCAGAAGTGCGCGGCCATGCAGCGGTGGTGAGTGCAGAAGTGCGCGGCCATGCAGCGGTGGTGAGTGCAGAAGTGCGCGGCCATGCAGCGGTGGTGAGTGCAGAAGTGCGCGGCCATGCAGCGGTGGTGAGTGCAGAAGTGCGCGGCCATGCAGCGGTGGTGAGTGCAGAAGTGCGCGGCCATGCAGCGGTGGTGAGTGCAGAAGTGCGCGGCCATGCAGCGGTGGTGAGTGCAGAAGTGCGCGGCCATGCAGCGGTGGTGAGTGCAGAAGTGCGCGGCCATGCAGCGGTGGTGAGTGCAGAAGTGCGCGGCCATGCAGCGGTGGTGAGTGCAGAAGTGCTCGGCCATGCAGCGGTGATGAGTTCAGAAGTGCTCGGCCATGCAGCGGTGATGAGTTCAGAAGTGCTCGGCCATGCAGCGGTGATGAGTTCAGAAGTGCGCGGCCATGCAGCGGTGGTGAGTGCAGAAGTGCGCGGCCATGCAGCGGTGGTGAGTGCAGAAGTGCGCGGCCATGCAGCGGTGGTGAGTGCAGAAGTGCGCGGCCATGCAGCGGTGGTGAGTGCAGAAGTGCGCGGCCATGCAGCGGTGGTGAGTGCAGAAGTGCGCGGCCATGCAGCGGTGGTGAGTGCAGAAGTGCGCGGCCATGCAGCGGTGGTGAGTGCAGAAGTGCGCGGCCATGCAGCGGTGGTGAGTGCAGAAGTGCTCGGCCATGCAGCGGTGATGAGTTCAGAAGTGCTCGGCCATGCAGCGGTGATGAGTTCAGAAGTGCTCGGCCATGCAGCGGTGATGAGTTCAGAAGTGCGCGGCCATGCAGCGGTGGTGAGTTCAGAAGTGCGCGGCCATGCAGCGGTGGTGAGTTCAGAAGTGCGTGGCCATGCAATGGTGGTGAGTTCAGAAGTGCGCGGCCATGCAGCGGTGGTGAGTTCAGAAGTGCGCGGCCATGCAGCGGTGGTGAGTTCAAAAGTGCGCGGCCATGCAGCGGTGATGAGTTCAAAAGTGCGCGGCCATGCAGCGATGATGAGTTCAGAAGTGTGCGGCCATGCAGTGGTGATGAGTTCAGAAATGAGCGTGGCCATGCAGCGGTGGTGAGTGCAGACGTTCGCGGCCATGCGGTGGCGGGGAGTGCAGAAGTGCGTGGTCATTCGGGGGGGGGGGGGTGAGTACAGAAGCGCGTGGCCATGCAGTGGTGGTGAGTGCAGAAGTGCGCGACCATACAGCGGCTGGGAGTGCAGAAGTTCGCGGCCATGCAGTGGCGGGGAGTGCAGAAGTGCGTGGTCATTCGGGGGGGTGAGTACAGAAGCACGTGGCCATGCAGCGGTGGTGAGTGCAGAAGTGCGCGACCATACAGCGGCTGGGAGTGCAGAAGTTCGCGGCCATGCAGTGGTGGGGAGTGCAGAAGTGTGTGATCATTCGGGGGGGGGGGGGTGAGTACAGAAGCACGTGGCCATGCTGCGGTGGTGAGTGCAGAAGTGCACACCCATGCAGTAAGCATATCAGTGCAGTGGCTGTGAATGAAGAAATCTACAATTGCAGTGGTGGTGAGTGTAGAATAGGGCATCTGTACAGTGGGAATGTCTGTTCATGAAAACAGTTGACACTGCAGCTTCTAGGGACCCAGGCTATCAGCCTCATGCAGCTGCTCCTCAGTAGATAAGCCTTAATGGAAATTTACTGAAGCACAAAGCACAGACATATTGATGAACATAGCTAATGCCCTGAAGTATTTTGCAGTGTCAGGTGACTGATCGTGGCTGTAAGTGCATATGTATGCATGGGTGGTGTGGTGGCAAGTTAAAATGCCAGCATTGGTACAGTGAGCATATCATTGCACTGATGGACGGTGATAAAGTGCCTGTTCATTGACTGGGATGAGTACAAAAGTGAGCACTGGTGCAGTGGTAGACAATAGGGTAGAAGTATTCTTTGATGCTGTGGCAACAAATGCAGAAATATGCATTGGTGCAGTAGGCAGCATGTATATGAGTGGCAGAGAGTGAAGAGGTACACATCGGGAAAATGTGATAAAACCTAAAATTGCAGTGCATGTGTGTGTGCATGTGTGTGCGTGTGTGCGTACGCGCATGTGCATGTGTGTCCGCTCGCTTGTGTGGCTGATGTTGCAGCAAGTGCAGAAGTGTGTGGGGGCATGTAAGGCTCTGAGATCAAGTATGTTGCTGAAGATGGGTCACCTGGAAGGTTACGTAGCAAGTTTATAGACTGCATGTCCAGTATGGCAGCACACCGATGTGCGTATGACCAGTGCAAGTCTTTTGAATCATCTTCTCAATCTTCACAATAATTAACCACTTCAATACCGGGCACTTTTACCCCCTTCCTGCCCAGGCCATTTTTCAGGTTTCAGCGCTCTCACACTTTGAATGACAATTGCGCGGTCATACAACATTGTACCTAAACTCAAATTTTATAATTTGCTTCACAAAACTAGAGCTTTCTTTTGGTGGTATTTAATCACCACTGGGGTTTTTATTTTTTGCTAAATTAACAAAAAAAAGACCGTAAATTTTGAAAAAAAACACGTTTTTCTTTGTTTCTGTTATAAAAGTTTGCAAATAAATAATTGTTCTTCATAAATTTAGGCCGAGATGTATTCTGCTACATGTCTTTGGTGAAAATAACCCAAATTAGGATGTATTTTTTAGTTTGTAGGAAAGTTATAGAGTTCACAAACTATGGGATAGATCTGAATATTGATCAATCCTGAAGTACTGACAGCCAGTCTAATTTCTTGAGGTCCAAGAATGTCAGAACAGTACAGATATCCCCCAAATGACCCCTTTTTGCGAAGTAGACAATCCGACGTACTTCATAAGAGGCATTGCGAGTTTTTTGAAGTTGTGTGTTTTTTGTCATTTTTCAGAAAATGAAAACATTTTAAAAATTTTCACTATTTTTTTTTTTTTTTTACATACTGTCACCAGTGCAGTACAGCGTCGTCATATAACTGGCATGGTGGTGATCAGGGACACTGACTGGTGACAATATGGAAAAAAAAACAAAACGTATTTTTCGCTCCATAAGACGCACTTTTTTCCCCCAAAAATGGGGGGAAAATGTCAGTGCGTCTTATGGAGCGAATATGGAGCGGCCGGTCCGGTCGTCCACCACCGTCGTGTCAGAATACAGGGCTGGCCGCTCAGCTCTGCAGCGAGACCTTACCTGTTTCTCTATCCAGCGCCGCGCTGTCTTCCCGGCTTCTGTAGTGTGGGCGCTCGGCTTGACAACCGGGTGCCCAGTGCGCATGAGCGAGAAGTGGTGCGCTTTGTGAATGGTAAGGCGGCACCTGGGACACATGACAGGTCCCAGAAGCCGCCGGACCAATCACAAAGCGCACCACTTCTCGCTCATGCGCACTGGGCACCCGGCTGTCAAGCCAAGCGCCCACACTACAGAAGCCGGGAAGACAGCACGGCGCTGGATAGAGGATTAGGTAAGGTCCCACTGCAGAGCGGACACTAACCAAAAAACAACTCCGCGGAAGTAAGCGCGGGTACTGTACCTGCTCCCCCCCTCCCCAAAGGTCAGCAGTCATCTCCTGTACTGTCTGCAGTCTCTGGTCATCTCCTGTGCTGTCCGCAGTCTTTGGTCATCTCCTGTGCTGTCCGCAGTCTCTGGTCATCTCCTGTGCTGTGCGCAGTCTCTGGTCATCTCCTGTGCTGTCCGCAGTCTCTGGTCATCTCCTGTGCTGTCCGCAGTCTCTGGTCATCTCCTGTGCTGTCCGCAGTCTCTGGTCATCTCCTGTGCTGTCCGCTGTCTCTGGTCATCTCCTGTGCTGTCCGCAGTCTCTGGTCATCTCCTGTGCTGTCCGCAGTCTCTGGTCATCTCTTGTACTGTGTCCGCAGTCTGACCATCTCCTGTACTGTGTCCGCAGTCTCTGGTCATCTCCTGTACTGTGTCCGCAGTCTCTGGCCATCTCCTGTACTGTGTCCGCAGTCTCTGGCCATCTCCTGTACTGTGTCCGCAGTCTCTGGCCATCTCCTGTACTGTGTCCGCAGTCTCTGGCCATCTCCTGTACTGTGTCCGCAGTCTCTGGCCATCTCCTGTACTGTGTCCGCAGTCTCTGGCCATCTCCTGTACTGTGTCCGCAGTCTCTGGCCATCTCCTGTACTGTGTCCGCAGTCTCTGGCCATCTCCTGTACTGTGTCCGCAGTCTCTGGCCATCTCCTGTACTGTGTCCGCAGTCTCTGGCCATCTCCTGTACTGTGTCCGCAGTCTCTGGCCATCTCCTGTACTGTGTCCGCAGTCTCTGGCCATCTCCTGTACTACGTCCGCAGTCTCTGGCCATCTCCTGTACTACGTCCGCAGTCTCTGGTCATCTCCTGTACTACGTCCGCAGTCTCTGGTCATCTCCTGTACTACGTCCGCAGTCTCTGGTCATCTCCTGTACTACGTCCGCAGTCTCTGGTCATCTCCTGTACTACGTCCGCAGTCTCTGGTCATCTCCTGTACTACGTCCGCAGTCTCTGGTCATCTCCTGTACTACGTCCGCAGTCTCTGGTCATCTCCTGTACTACGTCCGCAGTCTCTGGTCATCTCCTGTACTACGTCCGCAGTCTCTGGCCAACTCCTGTACTGTGTCCGCAGTCTCTGGCCATCTCCTGTACTGTGTCCGCAGTCTCTGGCCATCTCCTGTACTGTGTCCGCAGTCTCTGGCCATCTCCTGTACTACGTCCGCAGTCTCTGGCCATCTCCTGTACTACGTCCGCAGTCTCTGGCCATCTCCTGTACTACGTCCGCAGTCTCTGGCCATCTCCTGTACTACGTCCGCAGTCTCTGGTCATCTCCTGTACTACGTCCGCAGTCTCTGGTCATCTCCTGTACTACGTCCGCAGTCTCTGGTCATCTCCTGTACTACGTCCGCAGTCTCTGGTCATCTCCTGTACTACGTCCGCAGTCTCTGGTCATCTCCTGTACTACGTCCGCAGTCTCTGGTCATCTCCTGTACTACGTCCGCAGTCTCTGGTCATCTCCTGTACTACGTCCGCAGTCTCTGGTCATCTCCTGTACTACGTCCGCAGTCTCTGGTCATCTCCTGTACTACGTCCGCAGTCTCTGGTCATCTCCTGTACTACGTCCGCAGTCTCTGGTCATCTCCTGTACTACGTCCGCAGTCTCTGGTCATCTCCTGTACTACGTCCGCAGTCTCTGGTCATCTCCTGTACTACGTCCGCAGTCTCTGGTCATCTCCTGTACTACGTCCGCAGTCTCTGGTCATCTCCTGTACTACGTCCGCAGTCTCTGGTCATCTCCTGTACTACGTCCGCAGTCTCTGGTCATCTCCTGTACTACGTCCGCAGTCTCTGGTCATCTCCTGTACTACGTCCGCAGTCTTTGGTCATCTCCTGTACTACGTCCGCAGTCTCTGGTCATCTCCTGTACTGTGTCTGCAGTCCATTGGTTTCGAAAAATACGGTATATAATTTTTTTTGTTATTTTTAATTAACATTTTTTTCTTTTTTTAGGATTTTTATTTTCATATTTCGCTATGACCAAAGTAGTACAATGTTACCATAGTAACATTGTACTACTTTGGGGAAGTGATCAGTATTTTTTTTTTATATACACAATTTGCTTATAGCAAAGAATTACTTTGCTATAAGCAAGCATTTACCTGAATGACATCAATTCATTCAGGGTTTTTTGTTTTTTTTTGTGCTTAGCTGAGATCTGGCCACGGCTAATCACATGACACAGCTGAGCTGTGATTGGCCCAGCTTGTGCATGTGATTGCTGTGACCATTCACAGCTAGACACACTAGTATACAATGGATGGCATGAATGAGCCATCCTTTGTATACAACTGTCATGTGACCTGCTGTGATTGGTCATAGCAGGTCACATGTTACCGGCAACGGGGCCGGTACTCAGATCTGTCATCCGTCGTGTCCGAGGTATGCGGCCGGTGACAGATCGCGCCGCTGTGCGGCTCTGCAGGCACGCAAACTGTGCATGCCCGAAAGGACGCCATATGGCGTCCACCCAGAACGGTGAGGGTTTTTGCCGGTCGCCATTTGGCCATAGTCAGGGCGGGAACCTGTTAAAAAAAATTGAGCCTCATCTGAACCCATAGAGAATTCAGGGCTGTGCATTAACATGGATTGCTATAGACAGTACAGTCACTATTTCATGCGTGAGTGTACCTCCTTCCACAAGTGATGTCACCCCCACAAAGCTAATTGTGAGTCCGACATGTCCCTGGTGAGAATTCTGTCCTGTCTGCTGCCATTATCTGTTAAAGAGTATGTCCAGCTAAATTGTTTTTTGTTTTGTTTTTTTAGTTTTTTGTTTTTACTGCTACTCAGGACACTAAAAGACAGATTTCCCCTCAAGTCCTGTCCTGCTGACATATAACCAGACAGGAAGTGATGGGAACTCTCCAACAGTAACAATGACAGGAATTAAAAAAAAAAAAAAAAAAAAAGATCTTTTGTAGAGTAGGGGAAGGCTAGAACCCCTATGGTCACATTTTTAGTTCTGGAGTTTTCCCTCCTTTCCTGCTGACAACATCAGATGGGAAGTGAGGGGAAATTTCCAACAACCCAAACTGAAATAAAAAATACTTTTGTTTAGTCAAGAAGGGAAAGGCCAGAGCACCCTGTCAGATTGCTACTTCTGTCCATGCCCAGGTTTTGTTTTTTCCTTTTTTGTTTCACTGACACCGTAAATGAGAAACAAAAGGCCCCTGGATAGCAGGAAGAATTCAACATTAGTTCTAATAATTAATTCTATCCAAGACTAGATTAAATAAAGTTTTGGCCTAGAATACATGTTTATAATACTTATAGTGAGTTTTAAAATTTAAATGTCTAAAAAAAAAAAACAAAAACCATACAGTGCTTTAATTGTGTCTCTAGATGGAGCTCTAAACTTGCGTCACGCCTCACTGAATGTGAAAAATGGTAAATGTGCTACACAGTACTATCTGCCACACAGCAACTCATACCGAACTATTTCCAGATATTTATGACAAAGTATGTGCAGCCCGAATCCTTTATTTTTATATTTTGGATAGAGTATGTAAATAATAGAACTCTTGTCGTGTTTTCATTGCTGCCTATGTCTCTGCTGGGGAGACTTGGGCCTTGCTCACATGGGCGTAAATCCAGGTTTGACAAATTTGCTTTGAACCTAGAAGCCAAGGAAAAAAGTTATGTGTTAGTTTTGTTTTACCACTTGCTTAATGGGCACTTTTACTCCCTTCCTGCCCTTCCCAATTCTTAGCTTTCAGCGCTGTCACACTTTAAATGACAATTGTGCAGTCATGGAACACTGTACCCATATGAATTTTTTTCACACCGATAGAGATTTCTTTTGGCGCTATTTAATAACTACTAGATTTTTTTATTTTTTTCTAAACAAAAAAGTTTGATCATTTTTAAATAAAAAAACCCTTTTCTTCATTTCTGTTATAATATTTTTCAAATAAGTAATTTTCCTTCTTTACTGATGTGCATTAATGAGGCTACACTGATGGGCACTGATAAGGTGGCACTGATGGTCACTGATTTGCTGCACTGTTAATCAAGGCACTGATGATCAGTGTCCTAATTATCAGTGTAAATGTCCCCTGTCACAGGATAGCCAGTTGTTGGCTGACAGCGCAGAGGAAAGGAAATGCTTATACCCAGCATTTGTTTACATGTGATCAGCTGTGATTGGACACAGCTGATCACATGGCAAAGGGCCGCTATGATTGGCCCTTTACCTTGATTTGTGATCAGCTGTATCACATGGGGTGCATGGGGGTAGGGTGGGGATTTTGGGGGGACATCAATAGATGCCCTCCAGGAACTGGACAAATGCATTGTAGCCATCTTTCGGCTATAGCACAGTCGGCAAGTGGGAGGTGGATGCGAACAGATGACAAAAGCCCAGGCGCCAGGATGCTATTTCTAGTCGCCGTGGTGACCTGGTGTCTGGGATTTGTCGAGCCTTGCCATAAAGAAGCATACACCCATTTGAGATTCATGTTTGCCTGTATGGGGATGTACAGATGTTCCATGCATCCCCATGTAGTCCCATTTATGTCATTCGGGCTGCAGCAGCTGCATGGACACAGCTATTTGGGTGCACCACCCCTAATGCAGTCAGATTGGGAGCAGTGGTTATATCCATGCTACTACTGCATCCCAATTGACATGAACGGGCCTCTCTGCACGGAGATGTACAAACACCTGTTGATCCCCGTACAGGCAGACACAGCCATCACCCAGACAAACTCTTAAGTACACCTGTGTGAACAAGGTCTTATCCTCTCTACTTTTTTCTGGTGGGCATTGTCACTGTGACAGAGAGTGATGCTGAATGCAAAATGTTAATGAAATGAATGGAAAGGCAACATCAGTAAGTACTTATTGTAAACCTTTTATTTACACATACAGCCTGAAAGTGTTTCTTGAGGAGTGTCTCTTTAACAACAGATAATTTTAAAGGCACTGCACATATTTGCTACAATATAAAAAAGTCTGTCCATCACCACCTGTAATTTCTTGGGTGTGTTGACTGCTTTGAGAAAAATAGTATGGCTAATATACTATAAATTATGATTTTCAGTATAGAACTTATTTTTCTTTCACTATGTGGTCTGATGTTATTCATAACATTTCTGGGCTGGTTATTTTTTCTAGCAGTGCAGCAAATTCAGACTTTCAGCTTTTAACGATCACATTATGTTGTGGCGACTTTATAGCCATCTTAGGTATTTGTGAACACCAGAAACTCTCGTGTTTTTCTTAATAGTGGCCACAACATTTGGCCTATGAAACTGTCCTGTTTAAAGTAATTCATAATTATTCTTTTACAGATAACATTTCTTGGGCTTTCTAGAGAGCATGGAATAAGAAACATTCAGGTATTACTTGATGTTGGGTTTAATTGTGTTGTGTTTGCTTTTTTAAAACCTTATGTATTATCCCAAACTACTCCACCATGAACAACAACAAATTTCTAGACGTTTAAAATGAGTAAAAAGCGAGAGCTGGTAAATTACTTAAAATACTAAAATAATGTACCGTATTTTCCGGCGTATAAGACGACCCCCTACTTTTCCTGTTAAAATGTAGTGTTTGGGCTATACTCGTCGTATAAGACTACCCCTCTTCCAATGCACACCAGTGGGAAGAATCGTGCCCCATCATTGGTGTCAGTGGGAGGAATAGTGTCCCATCATTGGTATTAGTGGGAGGAATAGTGCCCCATCATTGGTGTCAGTGGGAGGAATAGTGTCCCATCATTGGTATTAGTGGGAGGAATAGTGCCCCATCATTGGTATCAGTGGGAGGATTAGTGCCCCATCATTGGTGTCAGTAGGAGGAAAAGTGCCCCATCATTGGTATCAATAGGAGGAATAGTGCCCCATCATTGGTATCAATAGGAGGAATAGTGCCCCATCATTGGTATCAATAGGAGGAATAGTGCCCCATCATTGGTATCAATAGGAGGAATAGTGCCCCATCATTGGTATCAATAGGAGGAATAGTGCCCCATCATTGGTATCAATAGGAGGAATAGTGCCCCATCATTGGTATTAGTGGGAGGAATAGCACCCCATCATTGGTGTCAGTGGGAGGAATGGCGCCCCGTCATTGGTGTCAGTGGGAGGAATTGTGCCCCATCATTGGTATCAGTGGCAGGAATAGTGCCCCATCATTGGTATCAGTGGGGGGAATCGTGCCCCATCATTGGTATCAGTGGGAGGCATAGTGCCCCATCATTGGTATCAGGGGGAGGCATAGTGCCCCATCATTGGTATCAGTGGGAGGCATAGTGCCCCATCATTGGTATCAGTGGGAGGCATAGTGCCCCATCATTGGTGTCAGTGGGAGGAATCGTGCCCCATCATTGGTAACAGTGGCAGGAATAGTGCCCCATCATTAGTATCAGTGGGGGGAATCGTGCCCCATCATTGGTATCAGTGGGAGGAATAGTGCCCCATCATTGGTGTCAGTGGGAGGAATAGTGCCCCATCATTGGTGTCAGTGGGAGGAATAGTGCCCCATCATTGGTGTCAGTGGGAGGAATAGTGCCCCATCATTGGTGTCAGTGGGAGGAATAGTGCCCCTTCATTGGTGTCAGTGGGAGGAATAGTGCCCCTTCATTGGTGTCAGTGGGAGGAATAGTGCCCCATCATTGGTGTCAGTGGGAGGAATAGTGCCCCATCATTGGTGTCAGTGGGAGTAATAGTATCCCATCATTGGTGTCAGTGGGGGGTGGAATAGTGCCCCATCATTGGTGTCAGTGGGGGGGAGGAAAAGTGTCCCATCGTTGGTGTCAGTGGGAGGAATATTGCCCCATCATTGGTATCAGTGACACCAATGATGGGGCACTATTCCTCCCACTGACACCAATGACACTTGCTGACCCCTGTTCCAGTATGGTGCTGCTGCAGCCAGCATATATGGTTGCAGCAGCACCTCTGTACGGCACACTTACCGGCCGCTCCTTCAGTCGATTTTCGCTGGGGGTGGCTCGGCTCCGCCTTCTTGCCGGTGATTGGCCGCCTGTGTGCCTTTCCTGAGCTACAGTTCTGGCGGCCAATCACCGGTGAGGAGGCGGAGCCGAGCAGCCGCGCGAGCATCCAGTGGCCGAACTGAATGAAGGAGCAGCCGCGCTTCCTGGGCCGGATCGTCGTGGGACCGGAGCCAGGTAAGAAACAGCAGCCCCTGCCCACCCCTGTACTTAGTGTCCCTTCCGTTGGAAGGGGGGGGGGCGGCGGCTGCACCGTGCCGCCCCCCTCAAAAGTGTCAGCATGCCGTATGCCGGCGTATAAGACGGCCCCCGACTTTTGAGAAGATTTTCAAGGGGTAAAAAGTCGTCTTATACGCTGGAAAATACGGTAAATACAAATCTTAGCTAGCACTCGGTATCGGCAACAGTCCCAAATTTAAATGTTAAAAGTATTAGTGCAGCGCTAATGCTTGTAACAACACTAATGCAACCAAAACTGTTTCAGTATTGGGAAAGTACCTTCCTTAGCACTTAATTTATGTACAGTATATAAGGCATACCTAGGGAATTTTGTAACTCCACTTCCTCATGTTTTTTCTACAGAATTGCTTTTAAGTCTTGGGATTCTGAGATGTTCTCCTCTCACAGTGTTGCAGCTTAAAGATATTGCTAATAGCAGGGGAATATTTTGTGTTTCACTTACGACATCTGAGCTTGGTCTTTGACATTGGACCTGTAGATGGGTCTTGGGTGGTGGTGGAGGATGGATGGGGCTTGATAGCCCTCAATTGGTTGGCTGGTCAATGACACATGTTTAAATTTTGTCTTATGTTGTGTTTTTGGCCACTTTACATGTTACACTTTAGGTATAGAACACAATTTAGTTTTTGGTATGGTCTAGAAATTTCCAAATAGTCTGACCATATATACTGTATGTCATCTGAGATGACAAGAATCAGCTGATGTGTGTCTGCATCCCTTCCCTTCCCTGATTTTGGGAATAAATGGAAATAATCCATGGATATAGGGTTGAAAAAGAGTGGTAGTGATGGTGGGGGCGAATAAGGAATCAGAAGTCAGGAAATTAAAAGGGATGTCTGTTCTATGATGTCTTAGTCTGCATCTGTACAACAATTGAATGGGCCTGAGTGAAAAAAAAATATTTTTGTTTCTCCAAAGGTCTATTTTCTTTTATTTCCTGTTTTTTTTGTTGTTTTTTTTGTAATACATTTGAGAAATGTCTATTCTACTTTTATCTCTTGTAAACTATTAGTATTTATATATTTTTTCATAGGGTGTAACAGCACTTTATGTGGATGTCCCGGAATTGATACAGTCTCCCCATCTGTGCAATTTAAATGAGAATGAAGTTATTTTGATGAACGATGGAAAAGAGACTGCAAAATCTAATGCAGCACAGGTAACACTGGTTGTGTAATGTTGTGAATGAGGAAGAGGTAGCACATTGGTCAGTGTTCTATTTGACAATGACAGGTATACTCAGTGTAGAGAGGGTATGACAAAATTGCATAGTGCTGCTATGTATCATTTGTCCCTGTGCTGATTCTGTGCCTCAAACTGCCATGATCTACTCAGTGCAGATTAAAAAGACTTATGGTCTATAATCCACCGCTCATTAAAAACACAGGTGTGAATTGGGCCTAAAGCTGGTTCAGGATTGGCTAAGAGAACAGATATAATTTTCTCCTTCAGCAGTTTTCAGAATTACCCCACACAATAAAACACAGTGCTACGTACTTGCATATGAACACCAGGATCCAATAGGCCTGCATTTCAGCAAATTATTTAGAAAAATAAATGACTTTAGTTTTAGCACACAATGTGAATACTTTTCCTGTTTTTTTTTTTTTTTAATTCATGCCATGTCTACTTAACACATTAGTTGATTTTGTATGTGCCCTGATCACACCATGGTGTGCAGAAAAACACAGCTCCACAGACATGGTGTAAACAAGCTTTGCTTGGTAGTACTCAATGCATGGATTTTGAGGAGTCCTTTACATTGAATGTAGAACCTTGTATATAGTACTTTGTATGTACTATGTGTGTATATAGTTTGTACAGTATTTTCATTTATTTTGCTTTATTTCTGCAGAATTTTTTTTCCGGCTCTTTATGTATGATGACCTCAGCACCATTTTCACTCTTTAAAAGTGACTTTCTGTATGTCCTGCTGAGCAAGTATTCAGCTGGAGTAATGTATGCAATAGACCAGGACTACTTGAGAATGAATAAAAAGGCAGATCATCATGAAGATGATGACACAAACCATTCGGTCTCATCCATTGAGGATGATTTTGTAACTGCATTTGAACATTTGGATGAAGAGGATCCTGTTAATACAACTGATAGCCGAGGTACTGTATCAACTCTTCATGCTACCTATGTAGGTTGTTAAATCCATGAATACAGATTGTTTTTAGACTGCTGTGTCTACTGAGTTACGTAAGTGTTGTCACACACTGCTCTGATGATATTTCAGGTAAGGTTTCCTGTGCTGCACATTGGATTGCTGATGACTATTACCAAAATAGTTAAATTTTCCTGCATGTCCTTCGCATTCATATTAGGGCTTTTGTTTTGTGTTTGAGATTTATCTAGGTCTTTTAAATCTTGACTTGCTGTCCATAGTTACTGTTAACTTCAATTTGTTAAAAAATAGGTGTTTGTGTCTTTTTATAGACTTTTAATGGTTTCCAAAATCTGTTATTATAAAATTCATGCTCAACAACCTAAGTGAGAAGCCCATGGTTGCTTGGGGTAACCAAGCAAGGGTGGGTTCCAAGGTTCAGAGACTTTAGGCCCTTGAATAATTTTCACTTGAGTTAGACTAATTTAATGTGCAAAATGCATATCTGCTCCTTGTCTTCACAATTCAAGATGGCAGGTTTTGATGGTACAAAAAAGGTATCTTTCAAATTTGTGTATGCCTGGTTTGTGTATGCATTCCAGTCAGCTCAGTATGTCTATAATGCCCGATTGCCATATATACAGGTTGCAGTGAATTTTGTTGCTTTTATTTCTGTACAAAAAAGGTTTACCAGTCTGCAGAAAAGCAACTCCTTACATACTCTTGGAAATCAGCCCTTCTCGTTAATAGCAGAATTGCTAAATGTTATACTGAGCCTGTATCATGGAGTTAGCATTCCACTTCTTCCATCACAGTCATCAATGCCTCTCTAATGTTTGGTATCTGCCCATGAATTTTGCATAATAATGATTAAACTCAACAAATAATTGTTGATATGAGGATGATAGTTGTGGGGAATTACGCTGCAAATATTCAAATCTATAGAAAATGCTACATTTTTTTTCTGCCCATGTGAATGAGCTCTAAATCGCTCTAGTAGCAGCTTTTTGCCCTAGTGCGGTTTTAAAACTGTGACCCGTGTCAGGGACTCCTGCAGTCTCATGGCACTAGAGCTAAAACTAGTGGCACTAGCACTGGAACTGCTGGCTGTCAAACATTAAGCCTGGAAACAGAAACAATTAGCTGCTGGGCTTCTGATGCTTCTACAGATCAGTCCATAGGAGCGCACTGTAGAAGCAAATGTAGTCATATCAGGAGTATAGTAACATCATGGCACTTCTGCCAGTACAGGGACTCCAACTGAGCTATTGCAACTCTCTCCAGCCTCTTCTACAGCAGTCGATCACTACTATAGTGATCTGTTGCTGGCTGATTTTCGCCAGCAATAAACAGCTCTTAGAAGTGATCTGCTGGTGCACAGCTGCATGGGAGGTCTGGATCTGGTCCCCACTGATACTGTGAAGTGAAGCAAAAAGAGCGCATCAACCTTGCGCATTACCTCAGTAATTCAGTGATTTTATTAAATAAAATATATATACTCAAACGAGGATGTAAAACAAGCATGACAGATATTCAAAGGAACTAGGGAGTGTAGAGCCAATGTGAGTCATGTCATGAGGGTAGACTCTCAAAGTGTCCTTATGTGTTTTGAAGGGAGAGCTCTGATGAAGAAGGGTCTCCCTTCCAAATGCGTCAGCTCACTTTGAGAGTCTACCCTCGTGACATGACTCACAATGGCTCTACACTCCCTAGTTCCTTTGAGGATCTGTAACGCTTGTTTTGCATCCTTGTCTGTGAGTATATATATTTTATTAAAATCACTGAATTACTGAGGTAATGCGCAAGGTTGGTGCGCTCTTTCTTTTTACTTCACTTCACAGTATCAGTCGGGCTTCCCCAGCCTTGTTGTAGAGCTGCACATCCTTCCATGCACTGGTGGAATTGTTTTGAGGTTCCTCGATTCCTCCACCCCTGGTTTGAGTCCTAGAGCGCAGGAGGTGTTCTCTTTGTATCTGGTCCCCACTGACCAGAACAACATGGAGAAAAAAAAGGAAATGTGTAAAATGAAATAAATGTAAATACATAAGGCATATAGTGTGTGTGTACAGTATTTCTAAAAAGAAATACAAATATTATATAGGTGGCAACAGTGAGGGTGGATGATCTGACATTGCATTTACTAAATGCATGAACTAAATGTTTATATAAGTGAGTGCAATGTCATACAAGTTTTTAAGTGGTTGTTAACCTGTAAGAAAAAAACAAGATTGCTGTTGTGCCCTTGTCCACCCAACTTAATTTTGTCTTAAACACTTAAGGACCGCCCACCCACAATGCACCTCGGACGTCCTGCTGGTGCAGGTAAAGTAATGTACTGGTGCGTCGCTGCCTTCCAAGAATAAGAAACAGAGATCTGTTAGTAAAAGCAGCACACATTACACATTGTTAGGCATATATTTAACTCCTTGATTGCCCTAGGTGTTCATCCATTTTCAGCCAGTGTCATTAGTACAGTGACCATGTATAGTAGTAGTATCACTGTATTAATGTCATTGGTGATGTCAGTGGTAGTTTGTCAGTTAGTGTCAAACCGCTCTTTACACTATCGCAGTCCCTTTATAAGACGCTGATTGTCACGACCCGCGGTCGCCGCCACCAACAGGCGACAATCGCACGACCGTGACTAACTTTAATACGTCACGCCCACGGCGTCAGACCCCAGACCTTCTCAACAAACTCGTGACCGAAGGACCGGCCGATCTAAAACCGCGGTGTGACGCGCGTAACAAGGCCACATTCAGCTGCACCCAGCACAGCGATTGCCCAGCTAATGGACTACAATCGGTGCCTGCAGCTTAAATGCGCTTGTTACTGGGTCGGGTTAATTACGCAACTAACCCTCTACTGCCACCACCACTTTTGTCGGAGACTGGGAAACTCCCGTTATCAAATATACACTATAATGATTGAAATATTGATCTATATAGCACGGCCCGCGGACCTACTATACAGAGATATACCAAACAGTAGCGTCTCTTCAAAGGCAGGAATTCGTGAATTGCAAGTAAGCGCCTAGAAACAGTTTAACACTTTCGGAAAGAAAGATTTATTACTAAAAGCGTCAGACAGATGCAATAAAATATTTACAAAGAGATGTCACAAAAATAAATATATATATATATATATATATATATATATATATATATATATATATATATATATATATATATATATATATATATAAAGACACAGCAAAGAGATAATTAGGAAAAAGATTACAGGGTTAAGTTACTTGCCCATATGCCTGGGTTTGCAGATCCAAGTTAGCAGGGTAAGTTCTTGATCTCCTTTTGTTACGATGTTGCTGGGAGATCTCTGTGTGTGTCAAAACTCTAACTAACTTGTCTCTCTTAAAAGTCCCTCTCAAAGGGGAGGGGGGCTCTTACTACACGTTTTGGGAGTAGTCAGTGGGAAACTGAATTAACTATAGCTTCATAATACATGACATGAAACATACGGTTGACCTGAGGTATGTTCAACTCTCTTTCAAGTCCGGGAGAGAAGCTATTATCTGTTTTATGATGTGGGGGCTTACACAGTTTTGGGTCAATGCTTCCCAGGACTGCTGGCCCCACCAGGAATGTTTCTCCTGGGCTGACCCCCCACCATCTGTCAGGAGATAACGTTTGCCTCTCAGGAACGGAAAGGGGGGGGGGGGATGTGAGGAATGATTAAGGAATACCTCAAATACAGCAAGTTGAAGGAGAACTCCGCTTCCACTCTGATGAGCAGGTTTGCTACACTGATCACTGCCATTAATAGTATAAAAAAATTCTATATATACAGTGCTGAGTATAAATGAGTACACCCCTTTTGGAAAGGTAAGATTTTAAGCAATATCTCAATGTACACAAGAACAGTTTTCAAAATTTTGACAAAACTGAGTTTTATAGAACATTTGTTTAGCACATTACATGAAAGTAAGGTTAATATTATAACTTAGATGACAAAATCTTCAGTTTTAGTCAAATTAATTGATGCAAAAATGAATACACCCCACAACAAAAACTACTACATCTAGTATTTTGTATGACCTCCATGATATGTAAGGACAGCACCAAGTCTTCTAGGCATGGAATGAACAAGTTGCCGATATATTGCAACATACATCTTTTTCCATTCTTCAAGAACGAAGTTGTTGGATTGGGTTCAGATCAGGAGACATACTTGACCACTGAATCACTTTCACCCTGTTCTTCAGGAAAGTAACAGTGGCTTTAGATGTGTGTTTTGGATCATTGTGATGTTGGAAAAGTGCATGACGACCAAGGGCACGGAGTGATGGTAGCATCTTCTCTTTCAATATAGAGCAGTGCATCTGTGAATTCATGATACCATCAATGAAATGCGGCTTCCCGACACCAGCAGCATTCATGCAGCCCCACAGGAGGACACTGCCACCACAATGTTTCACTGTAGGCACCATGCATTTTTCTTTGTACTCCTCACCTTTGTGACGCCATACAGTTTTGAAGCCATCAGTTCCAAAAACATTTATCTTGGTCTCATTACTCCAGAGTACAGAGTCTCAGTAGTCTTCGTCTTTTTCAACATGGGCCCTGGCAAATTCTAGGCGGGCTTTTTGTGCATATTGCTCATGCACATTCAAGGACGACACCCATGCATGCCATTCCTCTGCAGTATACGCCATATTGCGTCATGGAAAATAATCACCCCAGTTTGGCTGCAGTGAACTTGCTTGGTGATTTTCTTCAACTCTTCTCATCAGGAGGCGCTGCTGTCAAGGTGTTAACTTCCGTGAACGGCCTAGATATCTTTGTGAAATGGTTGCAGTTCCATTTTTGTAAAATTTTTGTATCATTTTTGCTACAGTATATTCGACTGTTAAATAAAGCTTTGCTGACCTTCTTGTAGCCTTCACCGTTTTTGTGCAAAGAAATGTATTTTCTTCCTCAGGCCTTGTGACATTTCTCTTCCATGTGGTGCCATTGCTGACTGCATGAAATGGGAAGGGGTTTTCTTTAAGTAACACCCTTTTATAATCAACTGTCTGCTGGACATCTGTTTAATGAATAATTAGACTCGCCTGTAGTTGAATTCTTGTTAATTAGGATTTTTTCTAAATTTTAGCTTTGCTCTTAAGACTTCCATTGGGGTGTATTCATTTTTGCAACATGGTCTTGAATGAATTTGTTAGGAAAAAGTGTGTGTGTTTGTAGATGCTATATCTTTCATGCAAACCAATCAATATACACGTATTGGGTTTTTTTTTCCACCAAGGACATGTAGAAGAATACATTTTGGCCAAAATTTATGAAGAAATTAGATTTTTGGTTTTCTTTTTGGACAAAATTTTTTTTTTTTTTTCCAAAATGTTTGGTCTGTTTTTTTGTGTGATAAGCAAATATTGAACAATAGTACAAAAACCATGTGTATTCCTGCTTAAATCTTTTGTGTGCTTTTGCGTATTCCTTCCACACTTGTACAGTAATCTATTGTGAAACTTTCTTCTGTGCAGAAGCTTCCTGTAATAATGTTTGGTCACTGCTGCTTCCCCTCTTTCTGCAGGGTTACCAGTCTTTAATCCACCCCCTCCTGTAGATTTTATGCAGGCAGCCTATAGTGGGTGGACATATTTAGTGCCTCCCACAACTCTGATATCTTCACAAACTTTGTGCAGCATAACAATGACTTCGTCATTTGGTGTAAAGTGGAATTGTATCCTTTGTAGGTATTGAAAAATATGTTTAGACTAAAGTATTCATGCCAGGAGTTCAGCTTTAAGTTTCTGCTGATGTATTGGATTTTGTCAGGTTGTCTGCATGCAGAGTCTGGTTTGGGGGAGGGATTCATGAAAATATTATCTGCCCCTACATGTGCACATGTAATCAAAAATGGTGGTGTTCCAGGGGCTGCACTGTTCAGTTCCACAGAAGTTGTGCCAAAACTAACCATATACAGTTAGGTCCATGTATATATGGACACAGGAACAATTTTCACACTTTTGGCTCTGTATGCCACCAGAATAAGTTAAAACAAAACAATCCAACTGAATTTGAAGTGGAGACTTTCAGCTTTAATTCAAGGGGTTGAACATAAATATCAAGTACAAATTTTAGGAACTGCAGTCATTTTTATACACAGTCCCTCCATTTTCAGGGGCTCAAATGTAATTGGACAAATGAATATGATCATAAATAAAATTTTCATTTTTAATATTTTGTTGAGAATCCTTTACTGGCAATAACTGCCTGAGGTCATGGACATTATGAAAGACTGGGTTTTGTCCTTTCTGATGCTTTGCCAGGCTCTAACTGCAGCTGTTTTCAGTTGTTCTTTGTTTGTGGGTCTTTCTGCCTTTAGTTTTGCCTTCAGCAAATGAAATGCATGCTCAATTGGGTTGAGATCAGGTGATTGACTTGGCCATTGCAGAATATTCCACTTATTTTCCTTCAAAAGCTCCTGGGTTGCTTTTGCAGTGTGTTTTGGATCATTGTCCATCTGTACTGTGAAGCGCCGTCCAATCAACTTTGCTGCATTTGGCTGAATCTGGGCTGACAGTATATCTCTAAACACTGCAGAATTCACGCGGCTGCTTCTGTCTTCTGTCACATCATCAATAAACACCAATAACCCAGTGCCACTGGAAGCCATGCATGCCCATGCCATCACACTGCCTCCACCATGTTTTACAGATGAAGTTGTGTGCTTTGGATCATGAGCTGTTCCAAACCTTTTCCACACTTTTTTCTTCTCGTCATTCTGAAACAGATTAATCTTAGTTTCATTCGTCCAAAGAATGCTTTTCCAGAACTGGTCTGGCTTTTTTAGATGTTTTTTGGCAAAAGTCTAATCTGGCTTTACTATTCTTCAGGCTTATAAATGGTTTGCACCTTGTGGTGAACCCTCTGTATTTGCTCTCATGAAGTCTTCTCTTGATTGTAGACTTTGACAATGATACGCCCACCTCCTGGAGAGTGTCCTTCACTTGTCTGGATGTTGTGAATGGGTTTTTCTTCACCATAGAGAGGATCCTGCGATCATCCACCACTGTTGTCTTCCGTGAACATCTATGCCTTTTTATGTTGCTGAGCTCACCAGTGCATTCTTCTTTCCTCAGAATGTACCCAACTGTTGATTTGGTCATTCCTCATGTTGCTGCCATCTCTCTGATGGATTTGTTTCATTTTTGAAGCCTTACAATGGCCTGTTTCACTTGCATGGACAGCTCCTTTGAACGCATGATGTAGGTTCACAGCAATAGATTCCAAATGCAAATACCACACTTAGAATCAACTCCAGACCTTTTTCCTGCTTAATCGATGAAGAAATAACAAAGGAGTAGCCCACACCTGGCCATGAAACCGCTTTTAATTCAATTGTCCAATTACTTTATGTCCCTTGAAAAGGGGGGGATGGCTACTCTTAAGAGCTGTAATTCCCAAACCCTTCCTCCAATTTGGATGTACATACCCTCAAATTTAAACCTGAGTGTGCACTTTCAGCTTATATCCATTATATAACTATAGCTTGAATATGTTTTGGTAAATACTTGAACAAAACTAAAATTGTGCCTGTGTCCAAATATATATGGACGTAAATGTACATTTCCCACCTTCCCTGCATTAGCATAGAATAGAGGGAACTGTAATTTGAAATGTCTTTGAAATACACTGTTATAAAATGTATTTCAAAACCTAATGGTAATAAAAAATATAAATGGAACCAAGGTAATCTTTTTTCTGGAATTATGGCTTATTTTGCAGTCTTTTTAAAGCATCTAGAAAGGCTTACTCCTATATAGTTTGTCATTTTTTTTAACCTGTATGTGCTTGGATATCTCTAGTTGTACATTTGCCTGAACAATTTGTCTTAATAGACAATTTTTCTTCAGTGAAACTTATACTATTTTTATATGTTTGCCTTAGTTTATGACAGCACATTAAGTGGGATTTTTTTTGTAAATTCCATGTTTAGACTTGCTGATTTGCAATACAGATCTATATTTGCATTTACTTTGGAAAACGTGTGCCAGGTGTGATTTGTGTTTTAAACATAATTTTAGAAACGAAACCTAAGACTTTTATTCTCTTTTAGGATTGCAATGGGGATCCTCAACAAATCAACGTGATGCTGCCTCTCAGACACAGTCTCCTCACTGCTTAGACATCAGTGGTACAAAAATTATATTTAGTTCTGTGCGTCGAAGATCATCTATCAAGTCTACAGTGCTAATGAGTTACTTGGGACATCAGGATTTTTCATCATTGGCTAAAAGTACTTGCAATACATCATGTGACACATGGAAGCATGCAAATGGCCAAGACAAAAACACGTTTTCTCCATCTCCTACAGAAACCTCAGAGTCTGAATGCTCTAGCCCAAGTCCTATTATTTTCTTAGATGAAGAAGGCTATCAGAAAAGCTTAAGAGCAAAACTTAGCCTTCCAAAGATTCCTGTTGGGAAAGATGGTGTTGAGGACTCAGATTCAGAATTAAGTGAGTTTTTTGATAGCTTTGATCGGTTTGATGAGCTGGATCCATTTTTAGAAGACAATTTTCAGATCAATAAACAGCCTATATTAGACAGCCCTCCTAAGAAAAGAAAAAATGCAAAAGTAAGTGTAAGCACAGTTTGCATGAATCCACAAAAATTTAAGTTTGACCGCCCCACACTGTCGGCTAGTATTAAAAAACCAACCCCTCGTAAAGCAGAGTCTCCATTTAGTAGTATAGTTGATGTACCAGAATCTCCACGCCCAGCAAAGACATGTGCGGAGGATAATGGATCTTTATTTAGTCCCATTAGATCATCTGCTTTTAGCCCTCCTGGAATTGCCATCGGTTCAGAGGCTTCTCTTCGATCAGCAAGCCAAAATGAGGCTGCGCCTTTTAAGGAGGATTCTTATGTTGCTTTTAGCAATTATGCTAACCGTGTATGTGCTGACATGTTTGATTCTGTGTTAAAGACAAAACCATCTTCTAATCTTTTGAAAAAAGAACCTGAGAAAGTTACAAAGCTTAAACGAAAAGCGAATAAAGAGTCTGAACGAAAAATTAAAACAAAGCATAAATCCATTAAAGGAGGAATTCAGAAATTTGCTGCAGATCTGGTGGAAAAAAGCTTTGGAAGTGCATTTAAAGACTTACAAAGGGGGGTTTCTTCTTGTACTAGTGCATTGTGCCAACTAGCAGCAAGGCTAACATCATATGTATTTCAAATGGCTTTTTATGAAATTGGTAGGAGACAGGCATTTTCAATTAAGAAGCGAGCTATTAATGGCTTAGCAAATCTTATGGTAAGTGAAGTCATGACAAGTGCTTTGCAAGAACTCCGCTATATAAAGAAACAAATGGTTACCAATGCAGTTACACGATTTGCTGCAGACCTTGCAGAAGAACTTGTTTTTGAAGGTATTATGGAAGTATGTCAGTTCTCTCACCCACCTACCCCAAATGTGTCTTCTGATACACAGTATTTTGATTATGAAGATGTTGTAGTAAGTTCCTATGCTAATGATTTATCAGAATCTGTGATACAGGAGGCCTTTATTGAACTATCCCAAGTGAATGTGACTTTCACCACAGAAGCTGCTATAAGTGTTTCTATGGACAACTTGAAATACGTAGGTTCTGAAGGAATAAATCAGTCAACTCAGTCTTCATCCTCTTATCCTAGTCCTGCTGTACATAATTTATCCTCACCTGCCACACAGGAGTCCAAGAGAGACTTCACTGTTCACTATGCTTTACTGTTTACATCTGGTCTTATCAGTTCTGTTCCTGTGCCTGTAGCAGCAAAAGTGCTAAGCCAGCATTCAGTTTCCAGTGACCACAAAGACCTGTCCACCAATAATATGTGCATTAATAATGCAGACAATTATAATTTCTCGAGAAAAGACTATGATGAACTACCATCTGATAATGCCATTCTTCCGTCATCTAAATGTATAAACAATAGCCGACAAGAGCAAAGATATGTAGACTTTGTAAAAGCGGAAGCAGATGGAGTAAAACCATTCTCAGTGACTATGGTGGATATGATTGTAAATGAGGCATATGATGTTATCAAATCATCCAGAACTGTGGAAGATTATGCTGAAATGATGACGAAAAGAATTATTGAGATCCCTCCCAAACACCTTTCAATAGGAGGTGGTTCCTCACAGCATCAATTTGCAGATGAGTTTTCTAAAGGTGCTTGTAGGCATTCAAGTGGAAAAAATGCACAATCTCTATCAAATAAATGGAGTGCAAGTAAATCTAACCAAGATATCTCTGTTAATTTAGTTGGCTATCATACTAATAGCTGTGTTCAAGTAGAACATGCCTGTCTGAATCCTTGCTTTACTGCAAAACCTTCTGCAAGAGACAGTAAGTCTGGGTCTGCCAGTAAACCTGCACCCTTTGCTCCACTAGGGAATTCAAATAATGGTAACAATAAATCCAGTATGGGAGGTTTAACTGCAAGAAGAAGTGTAGAAAACAATGAAGCTACAGATACCCCATTGTTTGGCCTGCAAAGTTGTCTTCCTCATATCAATAGCTTTTCCTCTGTCATGTGCAGTTGTGGTGATAACTTCTTCATGGAGGATAGGAGTTCCTATAAAGGTTCAAATGTGACCTTACTGCCTGGCACACCACCTTCTACACCTCTAATGTCTTCTGACATAAGTCCTGAGAGAAGCTTGAGAAAACTAAGTAAAAAACTAAAGGGACAACTGGCGAAAGAGTTCTATCCTGCCACCCCTCCATCTACACCCCATCTGTCTGCTTATGAACATAACAGTATGAAAAAGGATGACTTTATGCTTAAGCTTATGAGGTCTCTATCTGAAGAGGTTGAAAGTTCCAGTAGTGATGAGAGTTTTGAAGAGTATGAGGTATCTGAAGAAACCTGTAGGTATGCTGAATATTTGTCTAGTAACATCATATCAATTGCTACGGACATGGCTGCTTATTCATTAGCCGAAGAGTCTGTCCAGGGACCAACAATGAAGAACAGTTCACAGTTAAGCATCCTGAGTGATAAATGGGGATACCCAGCCTACATGAGAAATATTACAGAGGACCTTTTAGAAACCCTATGTTCATATGCTAACTGTGTTGCTGGTGAAGTCATCAGTGATGCAAAGGAAGTGCTAGGCAGCAGAAAGAATTCCTGTGACCTGGAATATAGCAGTTCTCAAAAACCTGATAAAGATTGTAGACCCAAAGAAAGAGGTCATAATTTCACAAGCTTTAAATCTTCTGATGCAGCAACTCTTCCCCTGCCTCACTATTATGGGGGTGCAGGTTTGACTTCAAAATTTCCAAGCTGTGAAAGTGTAACTGAAGAGTATGCTGACCACCTCATACGGGTTCTGAAAATGGAAGGAGGGAGCAGTGAGTTAATATTGGATCAATATGCAAGTAGATTAGCTTATAGAGCTATAAAGTCTGGCTTGCAGCAGGCCTCAAAAACCATTAAGACAAAGTGCAATAGAAAAATAATGCCTAGAATGAAACCTGAATCAAGTAGTAACAAGGACATATTCCGACTTTTTGGTAGGACTCACCATGTAGGTAAAGACAATAGAAGACAAAATAACGTTCTCCTCCCTTCTTTCACTGAGAACTCTGCACATAAAGCAGAGTTCAATAGGCTGATCCATTTTGCAGAATCTCTTGCTAACACCATAACATGTGATGTAAAGAAAAGGTTAAAAATGTCTTCTGCTTCTCTTCCCAAATCGTTAACTGATTCCTGTCTCTATACAAAATCAAAAAATGATTATGTCAATGGAGAAATTGTCAAAACCTCAT
This sequence comes from Staurois parvus, assembly GCF_062004578.1. NCBI lineage: Eukaryota > Metazoa > Chordata > Amphibia > Anura > Ranidae > Staurois > Staurois parvus. Next base: position 7,027,761 of record NW_028317860.1, read on the forward strand.
TTCCCAAGACACCTTTACTTTTCTCTCGTAAACAGAAGCTCTATCACAGCACAGGTAGTTTGAATGATAATGGTTATAGTGAAAGTTTTATACAGGCTATTGAGCAATATGCCTGTAAGGTTGTAGATAGCACTTTAGAATTCAGCTTGGAGCGGGCAAGGCTTCAAGCAATGGAAAACAGAAGGAAACCCGACAAAGACTCAAATGCCACAAAACTTGTACATTCTTATGGAACTGCTTGCAGGTTATGTAGTGCAAAAGAGCAGCAAGGAATCCCTTTGTCATCCTGTCACTTCTTACTGGGGCACGATGTATCCAGAAAAATCAAACAGTCTGCGAAGTCTAAGCAAAATACTGGTCAGAAATCAAGACTTTTTCATCTGAACATCCCCAAAATTCAAATAGACCTTGACAAAAGAGCCATGTTTGCCGATAAAATAGTGAGTGCAGCTTTTGAGAAAGCAGAACGTGAACTCAGCAGCACAAGTTTGGCAGGTGATAGTGGTATTGGACACGACGGGGTCAGCTTTGCTGAAAGCCTTACCACTGAAATCTTAATGTCTGCTATGAAGAATATTGGCCATGTTGTTAATATAAGGTAAGATGTGATTCAAAACTTATAATGTATGTAGGTGTTTTTTTTGTTTTGTTTTTTTCATGGTTTCTCTGCTTTCATTTATTTAAACTCAGCCATTCCATTTTCATTACTATGCTGACCACTAAAAATATTTTCTTTCAGGTTTCTGATTGAAAACAAGATTTTCTGAGTGCCAAGAAATTGTAGCCTTAACTAAACACTGTTTTTACTTGAATTTCCTTCAGGACATTAAAGACTTGAGTAATAAACTAGCTGTATGTTTTTGGATTTCCACAATTGATGTACCGTACACTATTTAAAATAAAGCGATAAAAAAAGTTTACTTCAAGCTAGGCATCAAATATACAGTTGTGTTCAAAATAATAGCAGTCAGACATCACTAACCTGATCAATCACTGTTTTTGGTAGAAAAGATATTTCTACATGGCAAATAATTTACTAACAGGTGTAGTAGAGTAATAGAAATCCAACAGACCCAACAGTCATGCATGCTGCTGATTCTGTGTAATTGAATCACTAATTGAAAGGGGCATGTTCAAAATAATAGCAGTGTGGAGTTCTATTAGTGAGGTCATTCATACTTTGAAAAACAGGTGGCAATTATTGCCCTTATTTAAGGAAGGAAGGCAGCAAACGTTGTACATGCTGGTTACAGTGCATTTCTCTCTGAAATTCTGAGGAAAATGGGTCGTTCCAGGCATTGTTCAGAAGAACAGCGTACCTTGATTAAAAAGTTGATTGGAGAGGGGAAAACATATAAAGAAGTGCAGAAAATGATAGGTTGCTCAGCTAAAATGATCGCAAATGCTTTAAAATGGCAACCAAAACCTGAAAGATGTGGAAGAAAGCGAAAACCTACCATTCGAATGGATAGAAGAATAGCCAAAATGGCAAGGACTCAGCCAACAATCAGCTCCAGGAAGATCAAAGAAGGTCTAAAGTTACCTGTGAGTACTGTTACAATTAGAAGACGCCAAGCTATCTGCAAGAAGCCCCCGCAAAGTCCCACTGTTGAAAAAAAGACATGTGCTGAAGAGGTTACAATTTGCCAAAGAGCACATTGACTGGCCTAAAGATAAATGGCACAACATTTTGTGGACTGATGAAAGTAAGATTGTTCTTTTTGGGTCTAGTGGCCGGAGACAGTTTGTCAGACGACCCCCAAACACTGAATTCAAGCCACAGTACACTGTGAAGACAGTGAAGCATGGTTGAGCAAGCATCATGATATGGGGATGTTTCTCATACTACGGTGTTGGGCCTATTTATCACATACCAGGGATCATGGATCAGTTTGAATACATCAGAATACTTGAAGAGGTCATGCTGCCTTATGCTGAAGAGGAAATGTCCTTGAAATGGGTGTTCCAACAAGACAACGACCCCAAACACACCAGTAAACGTGCAACATCTTGGTTCCAGACCAACAAGATTGACGTTATGGAGTGTCCAGCCCAATCCCCGGATCTTAATCCAATAGAAAACTTGTGGGGTGACATCAAAAATGCAGTTCCTGAGGCAAAACCAAGAAATGGAGAAGAACTGTGGAATGTAGTCCAATCATCCTGGGCTGGAATACCTGTTCACAGGTGCCAGACGTTGGTTGACTCCATCCAACACAGATGTACAGCAGTTCTCAGAAACAGTGCTTATACAACTAAATATTAATTAAGTGATTCAAAGGAAAGCAAAATCTTCAAACATTTTTCAGTTTATATAGTGAATGTTTGAGTTTGTAAAGAAGAATACAAACACTGCTATTTTTTTGAACAGTCTAATATTCACTTTTCTTCAATTTTTTTAATGTGATAATGTGACAAATGTGATATATTTTTCTTCATGTTTTGATTTGGAATAGAATGTGTAGTGTTCCCAATGCATTTGTGTGTATGGAAATAAAAGCTATTAGAAGGATTTTGAGCTTTATTCACTTTTTTCAACACACTGCTATTATTTTGAACACAACTGTACAATTAGACCCCCTATATTGTATTAAAAAAAAAAATTATGGAACAACTCCACCAAAACTGACTTTCTCAACTTAGTTGGAGTGGAGAAACGTTTTCCCCATCTGGACTTTCCTGAAGCCTGGTAGTGAGATCTGGCACAGATCTATAAGAACAGATATGGAGAAGGTGATGACAGGCAGCCGAGATTCTTAGCTGAGCTCACCTCATGTCTTGTTCATGCTAGGGTTTGGTAAAATCTTGATGCTGGAACCCTGGTTTACTCAATGTCACAAAGTACATCTGTCAGGTAAAAAATATTTAAAACTTGATGGATTTCTTTTTTTTTTTTAATTAGGTAAATAGAAAAGCTTTCTATTAATATTTTTATTTTATTGCCAGCAACTTACATTTTAATTGTCTGTTTACATGTCTTCCAGACTGCTCAGCATTTGTTAAAAAAAAAAAAAGTCTGTATGCAGAACTCTGTAGCTCAAGCTACAATGTACACACATGAACTGAATGGATAAGTTCAAAGTTTTAATAAAATTAAGTCAGTGGGGAGACAGACGGCTATTCCTATGAAATCACTTAAAATATCACATAAGAGTCTATTTATATAAATGTTTTCACACAGGATTCATACAACTTTTCACCAAGATGCACACATTTTTGCAATTTTATTCAATTGAAAGTTTGTGAATCATGGGTGAAAACATATATAAACAAATAATTTTCATGTATTAAACATTTATTTGTAAAATAATGACTATATTCGTATAGTTAATAAACCTAAAACAAACTAAAAAAAGTAAACATTTTACTTAAAACCTTTATAGTTTCTCTTTACTTAAGGTCTGTAGGACCTAGGCAGGGCCTTTGAAACACTGATCTGTATGTGGTTGCATTTCCTAATGGTAAAACCAGATAGTAAAGTTCTATTTCCAATGGCCATTGTTTTTGTTCAAATTATACACTGATGCACTAAGTTACAGAAGAAGTCTCACTATAATCTACAAATTGTTGTGGAGTCAGCCAGGGGATCACATGCGTAGAGCACTTGGTCCTGTTCTGATCTTTGGTTGCATTATTCAATAAAAACTAATCTTTTTTTCTGTTTCTGCTGGCTGTCAGCTCTACCCCAAGCTGAAGCTCAGTTTATGGGCATTCCAATGAGGGAGCTACAGCACAGCACTGTAGCCACCTCTCTCTCTGCTCTGTGTGTAGGCACTGAACAGATGGGGCTGGCGAGTTCAGCAAGGATCAGCTGTGCCCTCTGCTTACTACTGCTGACAGAAGGAGAATACGTGCACAGGAGGGCTTTGGCGAATGATGCTGCCAGATATGGTTCATTAAAATTGTCTCCTGCTGAATAGCATAGTCATACAGTGGTGGGGGGAGGGACAGCATGCTATCAACCACACTAGCTCGACAAGTGCTCCACATTGAAACACATACCCACAAGCTCTGCCAGGCCCCTAGCTATGGTGGATGATGGCACTCTGCTTCCAGAAATTGTCTCCTGCTTAGTAGCATGGCCAAACAGTGGTGGGGGATGAGAGGCACACTGTTGACCACACTAACTCAGCAACCACAGCACCAAATGCTCCATATGCTTGGTCACCTGGGGGATTCCACATTTTAGAAATGATGGTAATACTTTTTTTTTTTATTTCAAATCATCACAATACTCAAAAAATGTAGGGACATCTGTTATAAGAGAATGTTATGGTTGGGTAAGAAATATTTCTCTGTCTGTACGTTCTTCCCAAACAAGCACTCTTGAGGGGCACATTTATTTACTGGAATAGTTATTCTTGGCTTATGCAGCCGTGGACAAAAGTTTTTTGCGAATGACACAAATATTAATTTTCACAAAGTCTGCTGCCTAAGTTTGTATGATGGTAATTTGCATATACTCCAAAATGTTATGAAGAGTGATCAGATGACTTACAATTAATTGCAAAGTCCCTCTTTGCCATGAAAATGAACTTAATCCCGCCCAAAAAATTTCCATTGCATTTCAGCCCTGCCACAAAAGGACCAGCTGACATCATATCAGCGATTCTCTCGCTAACACAAGTGTCAGTGTTGACCAGGACAAGGCTGGAGATCACTATGTCATGCTGATTGTCAGAATAACAGACTGGTAGTTTTAAAAGGAAGGTGGTGCTTGAAATTATTGTTCTTTTTCTGTTAACCATAGTTACCTGCAAGGAAACACATGCGGTCATCATTGCTTTGCACAAAAAGGGATTTACAGACAAGGATATTACTGCCACTAAGATTGCACCTAAATAAACCATTTATGGGATCATTAAAAAGAAGGGAGGTTCAGTTGTTAACCTCCCTAGCGGTTTTCCCGAGCCTGGCTCGGGGTTACATCTAGCTGTCAAAAGTGATAACCCCGAGCCAGAAACAGGGTCACCGCAAATTACATACCTGGTCCTGCGATCCATGTCCCGGGTCCTGCAGCCACCTCGAGCCTTCCCCTCCGACTGTCCCCTGTCTCCTTCCCGGCTATTTCATGCTGATCAGCATGAGACAGCCACACTGTGCCGTCGGGGGTTGGGCTTGCGGGAGGCAGGAGTTTTAAAAATAGACCTGTGTCAAAATAAAGTGTTACTCTAGCGCATACACTGTAGCATTACCTCAGATATATCCATAGTGCAGTTTTTAAGTTTCGGTGACTAAAAACGGTTTTGCACTTATGGTTTCCAAAAAGCGTCTTGCTAGCGCCAAAGCGGTTTATGATGAGCTAGCAAACAGCGACAGTGAGGAGTTACTTGAATTGAGCGATAGCAACTCATGTGGCAATTTGTCTTCAGACACCAACAGTGAAGACAGCGGCGAATCTGAGATTGATGTGATCTGCGCACGTGGTGCACTATTGATTGTGGTACGCCAGCGCCACCAAGATTTCCGTTTACCGGTGCACCTGGTATGAAAGTCCACGTTGAAGGTGACAACCCCTTGGTGTACATAGAATTGCTTCTGACCGATGAGGTTATTGAAATAATCATGACGGAGACAAATCTCCTAGATTGTAAGCTCCAAGGAGCAGGTTTCTCCTTTCCCTCTTGTATTAAACTGTATTGTGGCTGCATTGTCTCCTGTTATATTGTAAAGCGCTGAGCAAACTGTTGGCGCTATATAAATCCTGTATAATAATAATAGGTACGCAGCGCAACATCTTGCTGCTCCACACAGCAGGTTTTCACAAAGCAGAAAGTGGGAACCTGTGACCAAAGAGGACATTTGGCTGTTTCTCGGACTAATTATTCTGCAGGGAGTGGTGGAGAAACTGCTGCAGAGGTGGTACTGGAGCACCAACAAAATGCTCGCCACACCGTTCATTGACACAGTCATGTCGGAGTACAGTTTTTCATTTATTATGAAATTTTCTCACTTTACAGTGAGGATTTTGATGAAACAACTCATCCAGCTCCCAAGCTAAAAAAAAAATCTGGGAAGTCTCCCAAATAATTGTCAGAAATTTCCAGCAGAGCTATGTACCAGAAAGAGATATTAGCATAGACTAAAGTCTAATGGCCTACAAGGAAAGGCTCAGCTCGATACTGTACATTGCGTCCAAGAGAGCACGATTTGGCATCAAATCCTACCTGCTGTGCGAATCCTCTACTGGATACATATGCAACACCGTTATATACACTGGCAAAGGAACAAAATTTGATCCCAAGTACAGCAAATATGGAATGGCAACATCTTTCGTCCTGTCACTGATTGAGCCTGTGCTAAACCAAGGCTACTGTGTAACAACAGACAATTTCTATACCTCTCCGGAACTTTACGAGGTTCTTCTGCAGCACAACACGGATGCATATGGAATCATTCGGGCTAACCAGCCATCAATGTTTGGAAAAACCAAACTGAAGTCGGGAGAAATAGTTGCCTGGAAGAAAGGTAAAATAATGGCACTGAGGTGGCGGGACAAGAAGGATGTGTGCCTAATGAGTACCATTCACAATCCCTCCACAGTGATGGTACAAACAAAAGGTGGGAAAAACATCCAGAAGCTACAGTTTGTTATTGACTACAATAGCACCATAGGAGGTGTCGACAGACCTGACCAAGCCATGACTTTCTATCCGGCGATGAGAAAGCAGCAGTAGAAATATTACAAAAAGATTTTCTGGCATCTTCTGGAACAGTGCTTGTGGAATGCCTACATTCTGTTCCGCAAAAACAGTGACAAGCCTGTGCTTCATGCAGACTTTATCTGGAAAGTTGCGGAATCCATTTTTCTCAAACATCAAACACCATCAGTGTCTGTGGGTAGATCCGGATGACGTGCTGTAGGAGTTGTCAACCCAGAACGCCTGACTGGATGTCACTTTATGGACCACACCCCACCAACCCAAAAAAAGGCAGCACCTACACGGATGTGCGTGGTGTGTTGCTCTCGGCGAGATGAGTGTAAAAAAAAATCTGCAAGGAAACGAGGTTCCACTGTCCTGATTGCGATGTCGGACTTTGTGCAGTCCAGTGTTTCAAAATATACCACACCCGTGATGTTTTCTAGAATATGCAGTGTCTATATAATATTGTTTGGACAGAGTTCCGTGTGTTTGATTTGATTACATTTAATTTATTATTATATTATTATTTTTTAATATAATTTATGATTGAATGTATTAAACTTTATTGCACCCAGGATGTCTACTAGACTCTTGTTTAAACAGATTTCAGTGAGTTATTCCTAAGAATTACAGGCAATAAAAAAAACAACATATTTCCATTAAAAACAATGCGCCACTTTGAGCACAGAAATACTGACATAATCATACTGGTAGGGAGGTTAAGAAGGCTTCAGGGCACCAGAATGTTTAGCAATCACCAGGACTGTCTCCTAAAGTTGAATCCTCTACAGGATCGGGGCATAACCAGTGCAGAGCTTGCTCAGGAATGGCATCAAGCAGGTGCATCTGCATGCACAGTGAGGCGAAGACTTTTGGAAGATGTCCTGGTGGCAAGAAGGGAAGGAAAGAAGCCACTTCTCTCCAGGAAAAACATCAGGGAGAGACTGTTATTCTGCAAAAGATACAGGCATTGGACTGTTGAGGACTGGGGTAAAGTAATTTTCTCTGATGAATTCCCTTTCCAATTGTTTGGGGCATCTGGGAATAAAACCTAGTCCGAAGAAGAAAAGGTGAGCTCTGCCATCAGTCCTGTGTCATGGTAACAGTAAAGCATCCTGAGTCCATTCATGTGTAGAGTTGCTTCTCAGCCAAGGGAGTAGGCTCACTCACAATTTTGCCTAAGAACACTTCCATGAATAAAGATTGGTCCAAAAACATCCTCTAAGAACAACTTCTGCCAACCATCTAAGAACAGTTTTGTGATGAACAATGCCTTTTCCAGCATGATAGAGCACCTTGCCATAAGGAAACAGTGATAACTAAGTGGCTTGGGGAATAAAACATCAAAATGTTGGGCCCATGGCCAGGAAACTCCCCAGACCTTAATCCCATTGAGTACTTGTGGTCAATCCTCAAGAGGCAGGTGAACAAAAAACTCCCCACAAATTGTCACAAACTCCAAGCATTGATTATGCAAGAATGGGCTGCCATCAGTCAGGATGTGGCCCAGAAGTTGATTGACAGCATGCCAGGGCGAATTGCACAGGTCCTGAAAAAGAAGGGTCAACACTGCAAATATCGACTCTTTGCATAAACCTAATGTAATTGTTAATAAAAGCCCTTGACACATATGAAATGCTTGTAATTTATACTTCAGTATACCATAGTAACATCTGACAAAAATATCTAAAAACACTGAAGCAGCAAACTTTGTGAAAATTACTGTGTGTCATTCTCAAAACTTTTGATTACGGCTGTAGCTGCTTTTTCCCCTGCAGGATTAGGGTGTTGCTTGGGTATCTCCCTCTTCCATAGCCACAATAGCCAACATGAATGTGTGCACAACTGTCTTTCATCAACCAGAGTGTTCAGCTCCTGTATTGTATGTGCAAGGTTAGCTAATTTCCAAAGTCTGTAGGTACCTTTTTAAAGGTGAGTGGCCTGTCCCAACAAATAATGTGAAATCTAGCCTAAGGTGAAGTTACTTTTCTACTACGATAATACACACACAAACATATTTCTTCCCTAAGTTCAAAATTTCTAAAATAAGCCAGACATAAACTTGCTAATTCAGGAAACAATGGTCCTGTGGCACACTGTTCTAGCTGTTCACCTAAACAATTGCTTCATTATGGGCATGTAATTGTCTGAAGGAGTGGAACATAATTCAACAGACCGATCCTCCTCTTCCTCTTGTAATATGTGACAAAACACCTAGGCATTATGTCAGATTGACAGGTATGGGGAGGATCTTAGAGCAGCTTTTTATCCAAGACAGGAATTCTGGGTTTCTTTAAACATCTTTTAACAAGATGATAGGAGGTTTGTATAAAGCTGTAAATGTACTTTGGAACAACATCTTCAAACATTTTAATGTAAGTAGCATATTTCTTGATCTGTGGCATTCAGCTTAGTAATTATAAGGGTCCTCAAGTGTGTCCACCAGACCTGGTCAGAAGTCCAGAGAGTAATGATATTATTAGTATATTACATTTCAGCACTCCCAGGAAAAAAAAGAATCCATAAAAAACGTTTATGTAATTTTAAGAAGAGATCAATTTGAGTTTGTGAGGACAGAAATGCGCAAAACAGCAACATTTTCACAAAAGCATTAAAATCTGCGTACACAAGTGTTTGATATCATCCAACCAATTTTATGGGACCTGGGGATTAAATATGAGAGAGGGTATTTATATTTTTAAACTGATTTAAAGGATAAGTTCAAGTTTCTGAATGTTGCATCCATATTTAGGGTGTAACATGTTCAACATCAGACCCCTCTCCCCCCCAAACCTCTCCCCCCCCCCCCTCCTTATGGAAGCGAGCAAGGGATCTGGAAGTGAGCCAGGGATGTTGCCCACCTCTCCCTAAGTAACAGAGTGGAAAATTCAGGTTAACAGTGTAATCTCCAGAGAAAAACTAATATTTCAACAGAGAAACTGTATTAGAAAATTTGAAACTATATGGGACCCCTGGCTAGAAATACCCGGTTTGGCTCCGCTCCATATGATAGCAAATAGAAGACACGTGCAGCTAGATACTATTGGAAGGAGTAACAGACTTGAGTCAACTTGTGCTGGTTTAATAGTTTTGTTGTCGTAGGAAATATGTTCATGCGGTGTATACAAAATTACCCCTTTCTTTTCTTTTGTTACGGATTGCTGATTTATCACTGTATGACAAATGTCCTTTGATTTGTTTGTGGTTTGTTGCGCACAAGTTGTGCATTGTTTGTTAAAAAAAACCCTAAAAGTTCAAAAACCAAATAAAGGATCTGATTTTTTTTTTAAAAATTAAAAACGAAAATTTACCCATCTCACTTGTTTATTTTCATCTGTTAAAGTGAGAATAATAAACAACTCAAAATTTACAAGTAAACATTTCTGACATTTTATTAAAAAAGAAAAAAAAAATCAGTGACCAATATAGCCACAGCCATAGGAATGTGACTTTGCACATGTTGATTTGTATTCATAGGTTAATTCGCTGCAAATGTTTGTTTTTTCAACTATTGGAGGCAAACTAACCTTTTAATTAACTTGTGTTTAGTTCTGTTGGAAAGGATGGGTTCCAGTCAGTGGATTCAGTGACGAGCCAACAAACCAGTGTTAGCATTGGGGATGACAGCACGGGCAGCTGGTCCAATCTGAGCTTTGAGGATGAACACCAAGATGAAAGCAGTTTCCTTCACCTTAGTGACAGGTAAATAGAATCTACTATATGTATTTAGATGCCTAACTGATTTAAATTATTTAAAATAAACCATTGCTGAGATTATGAACAGGTAGATGTATGTAGTGTCTGTAATTTTTCCTTTTTTGTCCGTGGGTACCTTAATTCTATAGTCTGGTATCTGAAGGTGTAACTACACTGGGAGTTTACTGCCTGTAAAAGTTTATATTTGCATGCACACTGCAGTTCATTACCAGAAACTATAATACAGTATGTAGCTGTGTTTCAAAGACACTTTACCCTGTTTGTCTGAAAGTACATCTGCAATAAAATAAATATATGAGTTGTCATTGCTGGCTTCTTTTAGAAAATGCTAGTTGCTTGCTTCCCTTGACAGGCAACCCACTTTTCCAGCAAGGTCTCCAGTCCTCGTCACCATTTTTAGGTGGACTACACATTGTTAAAATACAGCATTTTCTTTTTTTAGAGAAGGGCTCTGTTTAGCCATGGTCCGTTACCCAAGAAAGGTTTAGGGTCTCCCCTTGGAGCTTTTCCAATACACCCTACTTAGACCCTGGATTGCATTGCTCATATGAGATAATGATCTCTCTACTACTTTTGACCACAAGACGTGAGGACTACTGTTGTCGCTGCCACTATTGATGTCACATTCTTGAGTTGGCAATCTGCTGTTCTCCTTGCTCAAATATTTCTGGATTTTTGGGCCTTTGTTGAAAGGATGCCAGACTACAGGCGTTGATCTTCATATCTGGCACTCCTGTCCAGTGAGTGATCATTTCTACACCTGCGTATGTTCACTTTTACAAACTCTGTTTGAGGTTCAGCTTCCTAGAAATCCTTGGCTAGCTCTCTTACATTTTAAACCACCAGATTTTACTAAAAAAAAGCTCCTCTGTATTCCACGTTGACAATAGCCAGGGCATGGAAAAAGCAGTTTACATAGTTGAATCCCGAATCGATGGCTTTTGTTTTTTTTTTTTTTTTTACTAACAAACAATTGACTAGTATTCTCACTAAAAGCCATAAAAAAAATCTCCAAATCTGGGACCCTTGGATCACCTATCATCACCCAAATATTACGGTTTAAATGCATCAATGTCATATGCTGCACATGGGTAGTAGTAACTGGGGTTCTCCTGCATCATGCCTTCCCTCCTATCCCCCCCTCCCCCATGTCCCCTAACCTTCCTTTCTCTTTTCCCCCCCTCCCCCATGTCCCCTAACCTTCCTTTCTCTTTTCCCAGCTTCCTCCCTTCCTTCCCTTTCTTTTATTCTTCCTCTTCCATCTTTATTCTACTCTTCTCTGCTTACCTGATTTTTTTTAAATAAACTGTTGACACCATATGCATCAATTTTTTGTAGGATTATTAGTTTGGAGGACAGCATTACATATCCTTCATATTTTTCCAATTGAACATAAGTAAGGACACACCAGGTGCTTATAGCATTCTACCTGGTTTTATTGATTGGGAATTCTTTTCTCATGCTGGTACATGGATATTGTTGAGACTGTACCAAAATCAAAGCCAGAGGAAACTCAGAATTCCTCATCTCTACATTTGTTCTAAGTCAGTGACTCAAGTACTAAAGCCAATCATCATTGCAGTAGCCAGAAAATTAACATTTTAAGAAGAAATAGCAGCCCATATAATTCCTTTGACATACCAATTTGATGCTTTGTCCGGTAGACAGACTTATTTCTGTAGCCTAGATTTAAATTGTTTTTTTTTTATTGTGAAAATAAAATTATTATAGTATATTACTCAAGCCAGCATATTTAAATTCTTCTTCTACAATATTGCTGGGTCATGCATTACACTCCAGCTGTGATGGAGCTGCAGTTCGCAGTATGTCGTGCTGGTTATTTCATTACCAGCCACAGTTAGAGGTGCACATTGCCTGGTACTGCATTGCAGAGTGAGAGGCTTGTTATTACTTTTATTTTTGGGACTACATTTTTGCATTAACATATTCATTATGAGGCATTTATTTTACAACCTGGCTAGACCTGTACCTGTACATAACATTTACCTTTTAAAGGTTAAATATGTATAGCTACTACAGAATGCTTTTTGTAATTCAGTGTTAAAGCCCAATTGGACTTTCAGTTTAAATTCGAAAATACATTCCAAGGGCGTTAAAACAGAATGTATGCAAAGTCTTAAAGCTCATTATCATGTTTTTTTGTTTTGTTTTTGTTTTTTTTAAGCATCCACAGTAGAGTAGAAAAGCCTGTCCATTGCCAGCATATTACAGAAAAAGACCCTTGCTCTCTGTATGAAAGCAGTGATCTTGCTACTGAAGACTAATACGTCCCCTGCTGAATCAGAACTGGAGCTCTCCATTCAGAGAGACTGCTGATTTCACAAGAGCAAGTGTCCTTCTCTTCAGCATATAGGCTTGTCTACTCAGGCTGTGGCTGCTATCTAAAAATAATTGTACGACTTTGCAAACCTTTGGTTTGATACACTTGGATTGCATTTAGTTGCTTTACACTGAAAGTGCAGTTAGGGTTTAATTAAAATTAGCTTCCTAGTCCAGTCATCATCCAGCTATCGTATTCTAAAACTGGCAAAGGTGTTCACTTACAGTTTCATTATATAGGTTTTGTTTATGCCTGACTTGTGTACTGAACTCCTCCATAAATGTCTTTTCCTGTGTGATTGGTTTACTTGTTTTCCAAGTGCGATAATGCTTGGACTGACCATGTGACAACCACTTAGGAAACGATTGGTGTCCATTTGAGTTGGAAATCTATTAAAGGTCTTGCAAGAAATGTAACTGACCTGAAGTTTTTGAGTTTTGTTTCAGGATTTGCAGTCTAAGTAGGGCAGTACAAAGAGAGAGGTGGATGTTTACATTTTCAAATTATATTTCGCCTTACTGGAAACAAATTGGTTGAGATGAGTTCAGATTGATTGCTGTGGTTACTTAACCTTTTACACGCCCTCACTGCACTTTCCTCTGTGTTATGCCTGGCAGATTTGTATTACAGCTTGTCTTGGTAAACTGTAAAAAAAACAGTTATTTATTTCTGAATCTGATTCAGGCAATAAAACAGTGATGCCAGTGAACTATACATCATGAAATCTATTATATCATAGTTTTACTATGCATTGATTTATACAGTGTGTGCAAAATATTGGAAATTAATTGCAGTATGTGTGTCTTCTATAAAAGTGGCTTTTCTACCCTTAACCTCCCTGGAGGTATTCCCGAGTGTAGCTCGGGATCAAGTTTCGGCACCACAAGCTGTAACCCCGAGCTACACTCGGGAATACCCTGCAGCGCTGCTCCGGGATCTGTTCTACACTTACCTTGTCCTTCACTCCCGTGATGTCCCCCCTGCAATGTCCTCTCGCGGATGCCAGCATCTGTGTTCTGGGTTCCATTCCCTGCAACGTCGGGGCGTACGGGGGACGGAACTAGCAGGAAATTTGAAAGTTGTAAAAGTGACATTCACTAAATTCACTAAAATCACATAGTAAAACGTTACTGTATCAAAGCATTTCACATACATTTTGTCCCTAGTGCTTTGTCCTGTGCCCTGCCTGCATTTTTACTGGTCTTTCTGCATGGAAACTGAGAAATGTCCATGGTGTCCAAAAAGCGTCCCTTTAGGTCAAAAGCGGTTTTAGACCAGCTAGAGAACAGCGATAGTAAATTAGAACTACTTGCACAATTGAGTGATAATGATTCATGGGGAAATTCGTCATCAGACACTGAAAAACGATTTTGCGACTTTGCTCAGTGATGTGCGAACTTGGCGCTATATTTCAAATTTCAGTGTTTTTGGTTTGATTATATTATTTAATTAAATTTATTATTATTATATTATTTTTTATGATTATTTATTAAATTATAATTTATGATTTCATGTTTCAAATTTTAACATACCCGGGATGTTTACTAGACTCTTGTTCGGACAGATTTTAGTGAGTTATTCCTAAAAATTACAGGCCTACAATAAAAAAAATACATATTTCCATGCAAAAAAAAAGTACCGCTTTGAGGACAGAAATATGGACATAATCAGACCGCTTGGGAGGTTAAGGAGGAGCCCTTAGGGGTACCAAAATGCTGGTTCTTTGTTCGTTTTGAATTTATATATACAGATGTTTAAAGTTGCTAGAAGTTATAAAATAAATAAAGCTGCTATATGGTATAAAGTGAAACTAGATGGGCCTGAAAGTGCTTGCACATACTAGCAGCATCATTATTTGCTTCCTGCGTGCCTGAATGCTTGCTGTTCTCAACTAGTAAAGGCTTTGCCCTTTCTTATTTTGATGGGTCTTGTCTGTCCTGTCTCTGCTCCTATGTATTCTTATTGGCCAGCATAGGAAGCCTATTATTGTGATGGGCCAATAGGAATGTATGTGTAGTGGGTTGCTGGGTGACAGTTGTCAGGCAAGCTCCTACACTACCCAGAAGTATTTGGGGATGCAGGAACAAATAAAGTTGCTGAAGTTATGAGCAATAACATCCAGGTCACTTTTAGCTTACCTTTGCTAAATATTTAATTTACACTAATGGAGCTGGTGGCCTCTCTTCAGACCTTTTTAAAAGCGATGTGTTTTTATTACATTTTGACAGGTTCATTTTACACTCGGTGCCCAATTTACAAGTGTATTGCCCCAAAAAACTGCAAATTGATATTTGCCAGTGGACCAAAAGATGGTGGTCCATGCCTTACAGAGACAGAATGCATCAATAATATACGGTGGTGGAGATAGATGAGCACTAAACAGGATAGGTGCTACATGCCTCCAAAATTCAACACCTCTGTGACTCAGTCTGTACCAAAATTGTATGGACAAAGTTGAAAACAAGCTCCAAGGAGCAGGGCCCTCCTATCCCTCTTGTATTGAACTGTATTGTTGCTTTATTGTCTCCCGTTATATTGTAAAGTGCTGAGCAAACTGTTCCCGCTATATAAATCCTGTATAATAATAATAATAAAACACAGTGGTTCTATAGGCACAGTAGAACATTTGGAAGCCCCATCAGATTCTTATTTCTGTCTTGGTGACTGCTGGATTCATCCTCTTTCTGCTACTGACTATTGTTACTGGGACAGAAGGTGATAAAAACATCCAAAATCTGTCTGTTGCATGAATAATAGGTGAAAGCTAAGGAAAATCTTCCTATAGGGACACCTGTTCAGGTGGCAACTCTTTTAAAGGGTTCTAATCTCACTTTGTAGAGATTTTCTCTCACTGACTTTTGTTTCCGGCAGAGGAAGTAAATGGAAATATGCCCAATGGACCAAAGACCAAAAGGGGCAGAGATTTCATCATTCCCTACTCCTTTCAAAAATGGAAAACAAAAAAAGTTTCAAATCGAAATACACCTTAACAGGAGGATAAAGGCATACCATGGCTGGCCCATTTACAATAGCTAAAGGGCTCATGTTGATGGATGCTTTCCTGCATTTGACATGCATTTGGAACTCGCATCAAATGCAAGTCAGCAAAATCCTGTTGACGTTCAGCGGTACATATGGCAGTTCATAAGCTCCTTTTGGACCTGCTTTATGTTGCGCTGCTTTTCTTTGGACGCAACATGTTTTATTAAGGTGCTCTTAAACTATAGCCAAAGCAGGTCAAACACCGCCTTTGTTATTAAAGGTTGCATTTTCCATTTGAAACTTCATTAGACGTTCTGAAGTATTTCAAGCAGGGCTAAAACTAATGGAAAAAGGGAAGCCATACTCCTAATTAGGTGTGAGTCAATATATTATTCGGTGTTTCCTTTATTTTGTTAACCCTGCATATTGGTGTAATATTAGTTCTGTTGCCTAACTTTTGAGGTATTTGAATATTGTCTTTTTCTGGTAGTAATGGTAACAGCAGTAGCTGGAGCAGTCTGGGATTGGAGGGAGACATGTGTGAAGAAAATTTATCCTTCCCACCATCAGACAGGTTGGTTTAGCTAGAGGTTTTTGCATGACAATTGTGTAGTCATTTTCTCTTGTGTTAAAAGGTTCACTGGGTTCTTCATAATTCTGCATGTTTTAACTAAAACTGAGACTGCTACATTCTCTACTTTCTACAGCCTTTATTTCACAGCATGAATTTTTTCATTCTGTCCCATGGACTGTAGCTGTGTAATTTGTATGCAAGTGTATGCTATAGTCCATTGCTACAGCTGCCATTTTCAGCCAAAGGTTAAAAATTAGTTTTAGGGAATGTTCTATTAGTGTGCATTAGAGACCGCTCTGTAGCTCAGAGTACATTTTTTTCAAGATGGAAAATGCGAAGCAGACCTTCATCTTACCAACCAAGCAGAATTTTAATATTTGATGTTAAGGCAATAGTGAATTTCATGTCCCTACTGTAAGTGTGATGGATTATAGAAGTAGGACATTAACTTTCTTGTGTTTTTTTTTTTTTTTTTCTTTTTCAATTAAAATTCTTGCATAGACAATCCAAAATACAATAATCAAGTCATAATGAAAGCAGTACCAAAACTGTATGCATAGCTTTAGTTTGTTGTAAAAGGTTTGCCTTACCCCAATTTGTTATACAGTAGAATCATATTTACAATGGAGAAGTTACAATAGGCAGTTTCTGGCTGTAAAATGCTACATTATCCACAATAACAAAAAAAGTGTAAGAAATTCCCAGGAAAATATCTTTGGGAACCACTATTTGTGTCCAGTGTTTCTGTTTCCTGTGGAATAATGTAGTAGAGGTACTACAGTAGTGGCAGAGACTAACCTTCCCTTGCATACGTTAAGCCAAAGGATGAGAGTTTATTCTGTTAGCTTGTTTTATTTGCATGCTCATATGTGTTCCTTTATGAATAATCTATATTTTTGTATCAAAACCTTTTTTTTTTTTTTTTTGAAAAAAAAAAAACACTTTTAAGTAAGTCAGTCATGATTTCTACTCATTTTTGTTTCTTGAAATGTAGTGATGGGGCAGAAGAAAAAGATGAAGAACCCAAAGTAACAACAGAAGGTACTGTGTCATTATTTTATTTACCATTATTTCTGTTGACCAGGCTGTAGCATGTTGTTGCTTGCTGCTTTATGTCAAAATTCAGATTATGTGACATTCAAAGGTAAAGGTAGCACAAACTTGGTGAGGAAATGTAGTGCCATATACATCCAGTCCCAGAGGGAAGACAAACAGGGAAATGACACTCACCTAAAAATAGTGTTAACATGTGGTCACACCCCTTTAGCACCTGTTAGATTATATTCAAGTGGAATCTATTGGGATTTGAGCATGTATGTATATGTTTCTTCTTTAAATGCACATCTCGCAAATGGCCTCCTGGGATGTGTGATGTAGTCATCTCAGGGGCGGTTTCACAACATCCAGACAAGTGAAGGACATTCTCCAGGAGGTGGACATATTGTCAAAGTCTACAATCAAGAGACGACTTCATGAGAGCAAATACAGAGGGTTCACCACAAGGTACAAACCATTCATAATCCTGAAGGATAGAAAAGCCAGATTAGACTTTGCCAAAAAACATCTAAAAAAGCCAGACCAGTTCTGGAAAAGCATTCTTTGGATGGATGAAACTAAGATTAATCTGTACCAGAATGATGGGTAGAAAAAAGTGTGGAGAAGGCTTGGAACAGCTCATGATCCAAAGCACACAACGTCATCTGTAAAACATGGTGGAGGCAGTGTGATGGCATGGGCATGCATGGCTTCCAGTGGCACTGGGTCATTGGTGTTTATTGATGATGTGACAGAAGACAGAAGCAGCCGGATGAATTCTGCAGTGTTTAGAGATATACTGTCAGCCCAGATTCAGCCAAATGCAGCAAAGTTGATTGGATGGCGCTTCGTAGTACGGATGGACAATTATCTAAAACACACTGCAAAAGCAATCCAGAAGCTTCTGAAGGAAAAGAAGTGGCATATTCTGCAATGGCCGAGTCAATCACCTGATCTCAACCCAATTGAGCATGCATTTCACTGGCTGAAGGCAAAACTAAAGAGAGACCCACAAAGAACAACTGAAGACAGCTGCAGTTAGAGCCTGGCAAAGCATCAGAAAGGAGGAAACACATCTAGGCCTAAAAAGAGGGGAGGGGGAGGAAGGGGGGTGGGTTGGGAAAATGGGCGGGAGGGGGGAGGGGATGGGAGTTGGGGGGGACGGGAGTTGGGTGGGAGGGAGGGGAGGAGGTATTGGGTTAATACTCTGCATGACAGAAGGGACAAAGAGGAAGAGGCAATCTGGAAGAGAGATGGAGTTAATTGGGAAAGATGGAAGAAATACAGTTTATAACTTATAATGTGAATGGACTGAGTTGTCCAGGGAAGAGATTTAGGTTGTTTAATGAGTTACATCATAGGGCGACGTCAGTGGTATTTTTACAGGAGACGCATTTTGAGATAGAGGCAAACGTGAAATTGAAATCCAAACACTACCCAATATGGTACTATGCAGATTCTCCAATTAAAAGAGCAAAAGGGGTTGCAATAGGTTTGGCAAAGAATATGAGATTTGAGCTGGAGGATAGAAGAGCCGACCCGGAGGGGAGGTTTTTATTCTTAAAAGGTAGACTTCAGGGGATAGAGTGTACTTTAGCCAATATATACTGCCCTAATAAAAACCCGGAGATATATATGAAGGGTTTGTTGAAAAAATTAATGGAATTCAAAAAAGGGCGTTTGATAGTAGCTGGAGACCTAAATTTCTGTATGGATCCACAAAGGGATAATACCTCTTCTGTGCAGAGAGAGGGGAGTAGGTCTCTGAGAGCTTTGAAGAAAGTGATGCATGAATGTCAACTAGTGGATACCTGGAGAATAACGCATATGAAAGACAGAGACTATACCTTCTTCTCTAATGCACATGAGATATACTCGAGATTAGATTACATCTTAATAGACCATCAACTTATAGATCACCTGGTTAAAATTGACATAGAGACAAGGACGTTCTCGGACCATGCTCCAGTCGTAATGAAAATGGGATGGGGAAGAAGGTGGACTGGAGGATTAGGGTGGAGGTTAAATGAGGTTCTTCTTCTGGATGAGGAGGTAGTTCAGAAAATCGAGAAAGAGATTAAGGTATACTTTAAGGAGAACGAATCAGAGGAAGTATCGATAGCCACAGTCTGGGAAAGCCATAAGGTATTCATAAGAGGAATCTTGATTGCGGCAGGAGCAAGGAAGAAAAAGGAAAGAAGAGAGAGGGTCAGTGGGCTATTAAAAGAAATATTGGACTTAGAGCAGATACATAAGAAGAAAATAACAAAAGATACGAGACAGAAGTTATTGGATAGAAAAGATGAACTAGAGAGGTTGATGGATGAAGAGAAGAGAAGAGTATACAACAGGGTTTTGAACGAGAGATATAGATGGGGAGACAGACCAGGAAGATATCTAATGAGAGCTTTGAATAAAAAGAAAAATAGGAACTATATAGAAAAGATAAAAAGCTCAAAGGGGGAGTTGGTCCACTCAAATAAAGAGATTATTAAAGTGTTTACGGAGTATTACAAAAAGTTATATAATATTAGTCCCCAAGGCCCTCTAAAAGAAACTCAAGAGGGAATTAATAAAAAAAAGATGACATACTTAAAAAATGCGGGATTACCAAAACTAAGTGAAGCACAGTTGAACTCCCTAGACGCAGAAATTTCCCAGGAAGAAATTAAAACAGCATTAAAAAGCACAGGGGGGGAAAAAGCCCAGGCCCGGATGGTTATACAGTTAAGTACTATAAGAAATTTAGTGAAGTACTGTTACCCAAGCTGGAGAAATATATGAATGCTCTGGGAGGTGGGATGGAAGTGAGGAGAGAATCCCTACAGGCCCATGTAGTGCTTATTCATAAGGAGGGAAAAGATCCATCTCAGTGCTCCAGCTATAGACCTATTTCATTATTGAACACTGACACTAAACTGTATGCAAAGGTGATAGCAAACAGGTTGAGGGACTTGATGCCTGAATGGATACATGGAGACCAGGTGGGCTTTGTACCGGGGAGAGAAGGTAGAGATAACGGCTTGAGAACCCTCATGCTTATTCAGAAAAGTAGAAAAGGGAAAGCCCCGGTGGTGCTCTTGTCAATTGATGCAGAGAAGGCATTTGATAGAGTGGACTGGGGCTTTATGATGGACAACTTAAAAGTACTGGGGATAGGCGATAGAATGCGAGAGTGGATAAGTAAATTATATAGGGAGCCTACTGCAATTATCACGGTAAATGGGGAGAGATCAGAACCCATTGGAATGTCTAATGGTACAAGACAAGGCTGCCCACTATCCCCCCTGCTATATGTATTGTCACTCGAACCTTTGTTGTCAATAATAAGAAATAGTGGATCGGTAAAGGGAATTCAGATAGAATCCATAGAACACAGAGTAGCGGCCTTTGCGGACGACTTATTGTTCTATGTGGGGAACCCCCGAATAACTCTCCCAAATATAATGAAGATTCTGAAGGAGTACGGTGAACTATCAAATTTAAAAATTAATCCAACGAAAACAGAGATCCTGAATATTAATATATCAAAGAACGAAAAAGAAAAACTACAAAAAGAATTCCCCTTTATATGGAGAGAAAAAGAGATAAAATACCTAGGAATAAAACTCACTGCCTCATCTAAGCATCTGTATAGATTAAACTATATCTCTTTGATAAATGAGATTAGGGAAGATTTAAAAAGACTGGAAGGTGGAAATCCATCCTGGATAGGACGTATAAACTTAGTCAAAATGGTAATTATGCCTAAAATACTGTATAGATTTCAAATGGTACCAATTAAAATCCCAGAAGCCTTCTTTAAGATAATGAAAAAAATGTTAACAAGATACATATGGAAGAATAAAAAACCCAGAATAGCATATGAAACATTGAGCAGGACTAAAGAGAAAGGGGGATTGGGTCTACCAGATGTCAAGAGATACTATAAAGCAGTGGTTTTAGCAAGAATATATGACTGGACATTTAACCATAAGGGGAAAAGTTGGGTAACAATTGAAAATGATCTTAGTGGCGTTAGATTGAACCAGATGATATGGGTTCCACCACAGTTTAGGGGAATCAAAGAAAGCACAAGTATCTACACTCTAAATGTTCTTAGGATATGGGACAATTTACACAAAAACATGAAATGGGAATTTAATTCTATTTTAATGCCTCTCACAAATACTGATTACTTTCCTCCGGGAAAAAATAAGATATCAGGGAGATGGTTTAGAAAGGAGGATACCCAACTGAGAGATGTTCTGGTGGAGGGGGAATTGAGACCACTTAAAGATTTAATAGAGAATAAGGGAGATATTTTTATTAGAATAGATGAGTGGAAATATCATCAATTGAAATGTTTTATTGGAATTCTACCGAAACCCCTGAGAGTAAAACAGGAGTGGAATATGTTGGAAAGGTTGTTAGAGACACGAAGGGATGGGAAGCACGGTATTTCAAAAGTGTATAGAATACTCACAGAATTAGACACAAACACAAAGTCAATTTTTATCACAAAATGGGAAAGAGATATGGGAGTTGGGTTTGATGAAGATAGACAGAGAAAGATGTTTAGATTGATACACGATAATGTGAGTATGAGAGAGGTTGAGGTTAATTATAAGTGCATGACACGATGGCACATTACACCGAGTGTAGAGCACAAGATGAATGGGGAGAATTCAAATAAGTGTTGGAGAGGATGTGGAGAGATGGGCACGGTGTTTCACATATGGTGGGAATGTCCGAAAATCCTGGCTTTTTGGAAGATAATAGTCAAATTGATTAAAGAAATAACTGAAATTGACATAGGCTTAGACCCAACGACGTGCCTCCTACACAATGTGGAGACATCAGTAAATAAATATAAAGACTCAGGTATTTGGTATTTCTTGAATGCGGCGAAAGGGTTGATACCTAAGTTTTGGCGGAAGGCTGAGGTACCGAAGGAGGAAGACTGGATTAATAGAGTAAACCAGATAGGTAGAATGGAAAGATCATACCATTTACAGGAAGATAAGATGAGAGTTTATTTCAGGAGATGGGAAAAATGGGAAAGAGCAGGATTGAAAGAGAAATATAGGAAAATATGAACTAGGATGTTAGCAAAAAATTAATAAGCCTCAAGAGAGTAGACTGGGCTAGAGTCTGCAGAGGGGGGGGAGGGGGGATGAGGGGGGGGAAGGGGGGGTAGTGGGATGGGAAAGAAAAGAGTTTTTAGTAAGGGAAAGATAGAAATGTTATAAATGTTTATTTGTTTGAGAATTTTTTCCCTTTTTGGGTGTTTGTATTAACATGAAAAATTTAATAAATATTTAAATTAAAAAAAAAAAAAAAAAAAAAAAAAAAAAAAAGAAAGGAGGAAACACAGTCTTTGGTAATGTCCATGGGTTCCAGACTTCAGGCAGTCATTGTCAGTAAAGGATTCTCAACAAAATATTAAAAATGAACATTTTATTTATCATTATATTCATTTGTCCAATTACATTTGAGCCCCTGAAAATGGAGGGACTATTTATAAAAATGGTTGCAGTTCCTAAAATTTGTACTTGATATTTATGTTCAACCCCTTGAATTAAAGCTGAAAGTCTGCACTTCAGATTCATTTGGATTGTTTTGTTTTAATTTATTCTGGTGGCATACAAAGCCCAAAGTATGAAAATTGTGCTTGTGTCCAAATATATATATGGACCTAAAACTGTGTGTGTGTGTGTGTGTGTGTGTGTGTGTGTGTGTGTGTGTGTGTGTGTGTGTGTTATCACACACTTACACAAGTTTGCTTATTTTTTATTAAATTGAACAACATTCCTTGTGATAGTTGAGCAGTGACAGGTACTCTTTACTGAGAGATTTGGGGCCTTTTAAACCCCAGAACTTTCCTCTGCCCTTAAAAACATCTGATCAAACCGAGATCAATTTGATCAGATGCTTTACAAGCCAGTAACAGATGGTAAACAACAAACCACAAACGGAAGTGACAAAATCCTTGTCACTTCCAGTTTCATTCATCACAGAGGAAGAGCGGGTATGGATGTTCAGCCATCTACACCGACAGCAGCTGTACTGCTGGGGGTGGGGGCTGTAAAGCCACTTGATCACTTTTACAGGAAAGCTTATCAGCAGCTGCAAATATTGATACCAGGATTGTGGCTTCAGCTGTAGGTCTAAGGATGTAAAGGGATGTGCGGCAGATGGGAAACCGTAAACGCAATAGCCACCAGGGAATATTCCTTCATTGATGCTGTTTAGTGTGGATGTTGAAATCTTGTTAGATTTCTCTCATTTAGCCCATAGGCTGGGCAAGAGAAACCTAAATGTATAGCTGGCTTCAGACCAGTTCAATCATTAGCACACCCCACATCTCTGATTACATTTACAGAGCAATAGTAGTGGGAGGAGCATGTTTTTACTGGATCCCTACTCTAGATCAGTGCCTAGATAACCACTCTGCAGCTGGACAGTTTGATAATAGCCAATTATGAAACCAAAAACTGCTAGTTAAAGGAAAGCAACTGAAAATGACATTTTCAGAAAACAAAATGCTAGCCCAGTTGTGTTTTCCAGATGGCTACAATTCAGCTTTGGTGTTCTACAAGCTTTCTCCCCTTGCACATGGGTGTTTCAGAGCAATGATGGGAAGCTTTCGCAGGTACACATATTTGGGCAGTTCATCTCCATGTATGCACATGCACATCTCTGTGCACAAGACGCTCTGTGTGCTCATCTGTGCTCTAATTATATTAGTCTGTGTTCAGCTTGAAAGTAGAACGTGAATACAATAAAACTGCCACTTTTAGAGAGCAGTCACATTACAAAGCAAGAAATGCATCTTTGCAGACATGTATTTACCCACAAGCAAGTCTTATTGCAATTGTTTAATCATATAAGTAAATACAGTGTCTATTTCTTTCTTTTGATGCCTATAAACCATGTTTTTTTTTTTTACAGTTGTTGAAAAGCAGCGCAAGATTCTGCTGATTAGAAATCTTGATATGGGACCAAATACAGTAGAATCACAGTTGAGAACAATATTACAATGGATTGCTGCCTCGGAGTGTGATATAATGGAGCTCTGCTTTCCTGAGAATGCCGTAAAAGACCTTTTACTTGTAAGTTAACCTTTACGGTCTACACAGTAGATACACATTTCCTCCACTGCGTGTAAAATGCACATGTATTTAGAAAAAATAATGCCCTTAGTGGTAACTCTCATATGTAGTGGTAATTTATATAACAAAACTGGAGAAAAAAAAATTGAAATGAAAGTGGAGTTGTCCATAGTGATCAATCAGGCTTCATCTGTTGTTAAGTAGGACAATTCTGATTTGCCACCATGGGGAAACAACTTTTATTTTGCTTCAGTTTTTTTTTTTTTTTAATTTCACATAAAAAAAAGTAGCTGTAAAGTATGGAGAACATATTGCCAAAATAACTCAAGTAGTTTGTAATAGTCACTTTTAGACAAGTTTTATGTTCTCTTGCAGTTGGCAGGAGGAGTTGTTTTCAAAGGTGGTGTTGGCTAACTGGACAAGCATCATTCTTACCTAGCCATATTCTACAACCTCCTATGGCTTCTTCAGAGCAATGTGATTAAATACACCACTGTATAATAAGTTGTAAATAATATTAGGTCTTATCTTGTGAGTGGCTGCAAACATAAAAGTGTTCCCACAGTAACTGTAATATACCAAAAAATATAAATGCTACGCCTCCCTGTTATCATGTGATCCGTGCACCAAAACTCATCATCAAATAAACAATAACCTCATGTTAAACAATTCAACACATGTTTTCTTTAAAACAGAGACCACATAATATATAATGTCTGCAGTATGTACATTGTGCCTAACATATATATTCCTTCACGAAATGTGCCATTTTATTCTCTTCCATGATAAATGTGCACCACCTCCTAAGTAGCTGTGAACCTTGTATCCACCACCGTTCAAATATTGCACTCACCTCCACTTTTTAACCTGTCCTCTTACAGGTCAAAATCACTTGTTTCCCTTTTAATGGGGGTCCTTTCATCATCTCGTCTCCTTCTTCTAGATTCCACTCAAAAGTAGTTCTCCATTCACTCTCCGGTAAACGTATTTTGGGTTACTGGCTCTTTAAAAGATGTGATTCCCGTCCTGTCTGGAGCTGAGCCCGGTCATATTCCTGATCAGACTCCCTAGCTTACAACTGGTTCCAGGCGGGGGCTTCTGTCGTAGGAGGCGAGGCAGAGCACTCAGTGTCCTCTCCACAATCTTGTCCTCTCCACGATCAAGAAGAGGACACTGAGCGCTCTGTCTAGCTGCCTACTACAGGAGCCCCTTCCTGAAGCCAGATCTAAGTTAGGGAGTCTGATCAGGAATATCACCGGGCTCAGCTCCAGATAGGATGGGGAAAGGCATCTTTTAAAGGGCCACTCACCTGAAATAAGTTTACCAGTGAGTGACCTTTGAATGGAGAACTACATATGAGTGGAATCCAGAAAGAGGAGAGGAGATGATGAAAGGACCCCCCTTAAAGGGAAACAAGCGATTTTGACCTGTAAGAGGACAGGTCAAAAATTGGAGATGAGCACAATATTTGAATGGTGGTGAATACACGGTGTGGTTGTTCACAACTACTTAGGTGGTGCACATTTATCACAGAAGAGAATAAAGTACCACATTTCATAAACAAAGATTTATATTAAGCACAATATACGGACTGCGGACATTATATGTTATGTGGTCTCTGTTTTTAAAGAAAACATTTGTTGAATTGTTTAAAATTAGGTTATTGTTTATTTGATGAGTTTTGGTGCCCGGATCACATGATCACAGGGAGGTGCAGCATTTATATTTTTTGGTATACTACATTGAGATTGAGACACTGACCCAAGGCACATTTTAGATAAGGAAAGTTGGAGACAAGTTAAGTCTTTCTTTTCATGCATACTTGTTCTGAGTTAGTGACTCAAAAGTATTGAAACGAGTGTCAGTATGACAGACAGCTAGCATTTTCAGAAGGAGAGAAGGTGGC
Source organism: Staurois parvus (assembly GCF_062004578.1). NCBI lineage: Eukaryota > Metazoa > Chordata > Amphibia > Anura > Ranidae > Staurois > Staurois parvus. The sequence continues at coordinate 7,054,054 of NW_028317860.1, forward strand.
AGCCTGCATTTATATTGTATCAATTTCTTGTGCTCATAACCCAGTAATGAGAGCGTGATTGTAAGCGATTTTTAAGTCTACTTTGCAACATAGTGATCTTGCTCACATGGTTTTGCTTTAGAAATGATAGTTTATGAATGATCAATATAAATAATCCTTTTCTGGTGTAAATTCATCCCACTTATATACTTTACAGATAGTTGTGTTTGCAACCCTTTGCAAAAGGTTGTTATGAAGATTGTCTTACCTAACCACTGACCTTAACTGCCTGCTATTACGTGTTGCTGGCTTGTGCCAGTTTGGAAGCAGTGAATTCAAATAGGTCTGTGAAAATAAATAAATCATATTTATTTGAGTCATTTACTTTGTAAAATAGACTGTAGTGCGAAAGGCTAATTCCTAAATAGAAAATCTGTTTTGGTTGAAGGTGGAGCAGAACCCAAAAAAACCACACTTTGCCACAATAGGAAAATCCACATCAATAATTAGGCTTATGTTTCTATGTGTGGTATCAGGGTGCGGTAGCCAACTTATTACCTTTTTGTTCAAAATTTCCTGTTTTTACCCTGCTTAAAAACCCACAAACCACTAGATTGTAAAGGTTTCTATCTCAAAATATTTATCTTGACAATAAAAAAAGAGAAAACATTGTAGATCATCTCTGCATGAAAAATGTTAGCCTAGCTTGAATTTGGGTTTATTATGTCCTCACACTCATTTTTTTTTTCTTTAGCTTTTCAGACGAATCCGAGAAAAAGGCTGGAAAACTGGTGACCTCTTGCAAGCTGTTCTTCAGTACTGTGAAAGCTCAGAGATGTCCTCAAATCTCCCCAATCCGTTATTTAGTTGGCTTTTGGAAAAAGTTTAACAAGCACTTTATAGATTAGACTTAATGGAAGACGTAAAAGGATATCTGTGAATATCTGCAAAAGGCTATTTGAACTGACAGATTTATAAATAAGCAGTATAATGCTGTAGCTTTGCATTGTGGCATTTGTGTGCACAAACCTACATATGTGATTGATGCATATCTTTGTGGTTGGTACCAAGATGTTTGTGCTGTATTTGCATAAAGTGAAGACACACATTGGCACCAATATCAGTTGGAGGGCACTGCTTTTAGCATCACATATCTGTATGAAAAAGTTGCTAATTTTATAAAAAGAGATTATAAACATAAACGTACCAGCGCATCACCTTTTAATGCTGTATTCCCAATTTTATTAAACCTTTAGGAAGAGAAAAAAGAAAGCTGCCATTGCTTAACTCTCCTGACTTTCTAGTATGCATGCTTAGTATTGGTGATTCAGAAAGAACTAAAGCCAGAGACAACCAGCCAAATTAGTATTCTTAGAAGGCCATTAGTGGCAGCACTGGTATTTCTCTCATAACACAGAAATCATTGTATGGGGGCACTTCTGCTGATTGATGGTATCAGCATTCCCTCATGCCTTTACTGACCAGATGTCTTGGGGCCAGTTGAGAGCAGCCACAAGGTTGCCAGAAGATGCTGAGCTGCAAAAGCAATCTTGTTGAAAATTCCTTTTTCAAGTGCCCATTTTATTATTTTGCTAAAAAAAAATGCTGAAAAATGTAATCCACTACTGTGCTGTATTTAACGTCAATTTCATTGTGTTGACCCCAACTGCTTTTTAATTAGGCCTTTAACTGAAGCGACACCCTTTTACTCATGGGGACCTCTGAAGATTTCTGCAGTTTGTGGTTATGATGGTTATGAATACTTGTGCTCTAGTTAGCTTGCATATAGCTTGAAATTGGTCATCAGCAATGAAAATGAATGGTCCATTTCAAAGTGACTACTGCTCATGCATATTAAAAAGCAGTTTAAGCCATAGGTTGGGTTTTATTTCACAACACCGCAAAGAGCAATAAGCTTTAAAAGTGACCAGATATCAACGTTCAAAAATTTACATCTCCATGCTGCAGGTTAGCTTTTTTTTTTTCAAGGGAAACTATAAAGGCCCACACTTACTATGGTCTATTACCCCTCCCCCTTCCACTACAAAATGTGTACATTTGGGCTGCTACATCAAATTCTGCACTATACTGCCTGATGACATGCACAGAATCGTTAATAGCAGGTGAATAAGGTCTAATGATTTGTGAATCCTCACGTGTATGACTAGCCTAAGACTAATTTTGGTTATAGATAGCCATGCATTACTACTCTTTTAACAGTATGACCTCAATTCACAAACCTGTTTTTCTCTTGTTCTGATGTTATTGCTTTGAAATAACACATCACAATAGGAGTACATCTTCTAAATGCGCTTTATGATGAATAAGCGTATTCTGTGATCTAATGAACTGGGGGGGGGGGGGGGGGAATGTTCCTACAATACATCGGTGGCAACCAGTCAGAATCCTTGTTTATTCTGTAATCCTGTACTGCAAGAATCGACAGTTGGAATCTGACCAGTTCCTATAGGTAAGAAGAAATGTTCTTGTTAGCATACCATACAAAAGGCTTGTGGATCTTCACATTAAAAGGAGGACAACAAGCTCATATTATGTTGTGTTGTTTTCCTGTGCTACTAATACATTATGAACCTGACAACATTTTACATACACTTCAGTAATACAATCTAAATAGTTTCTCATGCCAGGTAAGCAGTGCGTCAGATATGGCTATATAAAGGATTATATATTTGTAATCAAATCTGTGCATGCTTTAATTCCAATTTACACTTTGCACATTGTTTCCAGAATTATGAAATTAATCACCCAAGTTGATTGTATTTATAAATGCCTAGAAAACTGCTGCTTTATGACGGACGAAGACATATTCAGTTGTGGAATATGTAATCTATAAATGAGTTATCAAGGTGTTCTTTAGAAGAAGAAAAAAAAAAGTACAGAAACCATTGCTGCACGAAAGTGATTGAGCAATGCACATGTGCAAACCCACAACACAATTGTAAAGTTAGTAATCACAAAATTACGCAATGTGCAATATTTTTAGTTACCACACTGTATTGGCTAATTTTAAATCACATTTTTAAAAATTCACTAAAACTTTTATTAGCACAAACCTACTTAATGTATCACATATGCTATGCACACAGAATGCCTTTTGGCTGATGGTAACATTGACTTTCTGTTAGGTGACTACTGAGCAGATCAGAAAAATGAGCCGTTACTCATGGTGGACTTAAAATAAGTTGTTAAGATACTGATTTATGAGAAAGAGTCTCTCAATAGTTATATATTTTCATGCAGGAAAATTGATTCTACATCAATGTGGAATTTATTTTTGGGTAATGAAGACACACATGTAAAATATTTCCTGGAAAACTAAACATTCTAGATATCTATCTAGATATTTATTTTTTGATCTAATTGAGAGACTGGAAACCTTTTTTAGTAAAGCATTATACAGAGCAAAATTGATATGCAAAGGTTTGGTAATACTTAGCCAGATATTGTCTGTATGGATTGGTATAGTCTTTTTAGTCTGCACATTGCTTTTTCTCTCATTATAGTGTTCCTGTACCTTGTTCATTCGGGCACATAACATTTTCGTTGCATAGCAGACACTGTAGGTAGGCTCTTCTTACATTACATGTGCTCTGCGCTTGCTCAATTTGACTGCCAGAGCTGCCCTGCCTTGTATTTTTCCATTTTCAGATTTTGATTTGTCATAATACCTGAAGAAGGAGCTTTAGAGCCTAAAAGCTTTTTTGTGTTAAAATTTATATTTCCCCACTAAAAGGTATCACTTTGGAAAAATATGTACTGCTTTATCTTCCACTGCGTTTTACAATGCAGTCCTTGCTGCTGGAGTGGCTGACTGCAGTCACATGGGTACAAGGAGGTCCCTTTGCACTGTGTCCTTTGTGATGCAGTAAACGGAGTCACTTGGAAGGTAAGTAAAGAATATACATTGTGTGCATTTGCATATCTTATATGATCAGAGAGAAAGAGGTGCAGGTTCATACAGGTGAAAGTAAATATACATGCACCATGAGACACCAAGGCTACATTTTTCTGATATTGGCAGTATTATATATATATACACACACGCACACACTGTATATACAGCTATATATTATATACTTGTAGTAGGCCACTCACAATGATTTAAAGGAGCCTAGGACACTTTTGTTCACTGATATTGCAGTAGCTCAAAGCCCACCTTTATCATGACCTTGATAAAGGCGGACTATGACCCACCCAAATATTGGTGAATAAAAGCCTTCTTGAATGACATACAACTCTGGTCAAATTTGTTGTTACTCTTGGGGGAGAAAAAAAAAAGAACTTGTATTTTTTTCTGAAGTAACTTGAAACTGACAAATGTAATTGGCGTCTATTATTGTTCCGTATTTAAAAAAAAATAATCAGACCTTGCTTTTGATTTAGTAGAATAAGAATTTAAGTGATAAAAGAAAAGTAAAATTGGCATGGACAAAAATGAAACCCTTAACCTAATATTTGTTTTGCACAGCCTTTAGAGGCAATCACTGCAACCAAGCACTTTCTGTAGCTCTTCTGAGACATCTGAACCTGCCAAAAAGTGGTTTAGCCCAGTCATCTTGAGCAAACTGTTTTAGCTATCTCATTTTTGAAGTTTTGAAGGGTCCCTTCCCTGGACTCCATGTTGTAGCACTTTACATAGATAATAGGATTCAGCTAAGGGCTCATAAAAGGCCTCTTCAGAATAGTCACATTTTGTTTTTCTTAGCCATTCTTGGGTGCTTTTAGCTGTATGTTTTGGGTCTTTATTTTATAACCTACAACTCACAAAGAGCTGTCTGACAATGGGCAGTATGTTTTACTCCAGAATTCCTTGACAGTCTTGAGATTTCATTGTGCTCTGAACAGATTCATGGCATCCTGTTCCAGAAGTAGCAAAGCAGCATTAATAAACAAACCTCCATATTTTACAGTAGATACAGTGTGCTTTTCTTTGAAAGCTTCATTTTATTTATCTGTGAACATAGAGCTGATGTGACTTGTCAGAAAGTGTCAGTTTTGTTTCATTTGCCCAAATGACACTCTCACAGAAATATCACGGCTTGTCAATATGCATTTTAACTAATTCCAGTCTGGTTTTTTTAAAGTTTTTCTTTCAACACTGGAGTCCTTCTGGGTCGTCTTTTGAAACCAATGTCACTCCAAAAGCGATGGATGGTGCAGTCAGACACTGATGTATGTTGTCCTTGTAGTTCAGGTTTTATCTTTCAATGTTTTCCTTGGTTCTTTGTCTACCCTTTGTAGACCGCTGTTCATTGTTGTTCTGTTCAACCAGGGATCAATTCTCTTGCAGCAAAGGCCAGGGCAGTTAGATATATTGACATGGACCTTAAACTTCTTAATATTTGTAACTGTAGTTAGTGTTCAGTTCAGTGTGGTGCACATGATCATATTAAACAGCAGAGTAACTACATTTCTACATTGAAATAGGCTGACTGATTACGAGATTGAAAACTGAAGACGTGACCTACAAAATGAAAATGGTTAGTTTGAAGTATCATTCTGAACCATTTATTCATAATCGGTTGTATGGGTACCAACAAATCTGTCCAGGCCATTTTAGTATATTTTTGTATAGTAGTTAATCATTTACAATAAATTTATCTTTTTTTCATACTTTCTTCATTTTACTTTGACATACCAAAGGCATGTAGGATAGAGCCAATTACTTTTAATTTTATCACTTTTCAGTAGGAAAGAAGCAATGTTTAAATGAGCTGTATGGGTACAAACAAATTTGTCCATGCCTGTAAGGAAATATATCTTATTAATTGTCCATTTTGTGTAATGCCTCAATTTCTAAATGTGTGACCAGTTAGTTTTGATTTTGAGTTGCACTTGTAACTTCTCTATCGTTTTCTGAGATTAGTTTCATTTCACTGTAAACTGAACTACCTTATATGATATCCATCAGCTATTTGCAGTTTCTGTTCTTCACGTAACTATACTGATAAGAGTGGAATGTTTAACTGGTCATCCTAAAATGAAGCAACACCCACTGAGTTCTGTATAACAGTTCCTGTCTTGCATTAAACTTTCAGAGATTTAGCTTGCACACTTTGGTGTCTGGAGCTTTATTTCTGCCAGGCCTGGTGGGGAAAATATTCGAGGACAGTTTGGGCTACAGACAGGAATTGATCCTTTCAATGCCTGTTTGCTCCTTTTGAATCCCTGTATGTGTCCTACTACCACAAGTATTTATTAGATATTTATTCATTATGCACCCAGGGCCTTACTATTTGATGTGTGAAGGGAACTACCATTGCTTCTTTTTACACTGATCAGCCATACCATGACCACCCACCTAATATTGATTAGGTTTGTATATATATTTATGTTCATCACAGCAGGTAAGCCATCTCTGGAAACAGGTCATCCAGTCCAGTGATTCCAGATGCAGCTACACTCCACTTGCTATCTGTTAATAATTGGCTGCATAAGGTGAAGGAGTAAGCAGCAACTAATCAAAAACAGTAAGAAAGTAGATTTCTGTTTTCAGCATTGTAGAAAAAAAAGCTGTTTGGGATAAGTGCCTGTTTTAAGCTTAGCTGGAACCAACAGTAATTTGATGGGGATACACTCAACATGCATATAGCAGATTTGACCCATTACCTTCCTGGATAAAACATTTGTATCTATAATGCACACACATTATTCTAGCTATGTGTATATCATTTTTATGAATGTGCACGCAAATATATACAGTATGTGTCATATGTAACTGTTATTAAACAAATATGTTAAAATCTGAAACTGATAATTTGGTAAAAGTCTAGTAGTATCCTTTTCAGGATAACACTGATAACTGTTTCTATAGGACACTGATATGTGCAAAGTAACTGCCGTTACATTTTTTGCGTACATTTTTGCACAACTGTACATACTAATAAAGCACTTATTGTTAACATTGATGATGGATGATTTCTGTAAGTAATGTGGTTTATGCAAGTTAATGCAAAAAATACCTGGAAATTGTAAAAGCTTCTCCCCACAAGAATAACCAGAAATACAATTCTGTATGCAAAGTATAAAACACACCTAAACATTTATTTTCTAAATTGCAATTTTGTGTTCTGGTGTATTTTTTTGTATGATGACAGCTAGATTTGTTTTACTGTTTTAAAAGGGTTTTTTTTGGATTGTTTTGTTCTAAAAAGAAAAAAAAACATTGGAGTTGATTTGCTAAAGCGGACATTCCCCTGCAGTTTTTTTTTTTTTTAATTGCACAACGGAACGCATAGGTAAGGTTGTGTTGCGGTGGCATTCAAAATTAATGGCACTGCATCTTGTATGGTAATGTGCATATAGTGGGTATATGTAAAACATCCCATACAGTTTAAAACAGAAATGAAAGGCACAAGAATTGTGTACAGATCTAATTACTTTTTTTTCTCCCCATTTTTTTTCTATAGGCATTCACATACCCTCTGTTGTAAACTGTTTTTATAAAGAGGTGAGGGATGAGAAAAAGCAGTACGCTGATCTTCCCAGTTGATGGCTGTGCAGGGAGGGCCATGTTAGCACAAGTTTGATTATTGGAGGAGAGCAGACTGAATTCCCAGCTCATCTAGAGAACTGACCACGCTATGGTCTCATGCATAGTGGTCATTTTTTGATAGGGAAACCGAGGGACTGGCAGGAACACCAGGGATTTCATACAAAGGAAGCAGTACAAAGAGAACAGGATACTTTTTCATACAAGTACATGGTACAGCAGGTAAATATGAATATGAAATGTTGATTTTACATATACTTTAACATGTCTTGGGGTGCACTGGTTAGGCACATTCAAAATAAATGACTGCACTGTGTCACAAGCATTATCTGCCTTAATAACACATGCTAAAACGTTTACAGTGTGAAGCAGCAGCTCATAGGTCTGAATGAGACTTTAGCAAACTGAATGTTCATTTACTTTCATAAATAAGGTGAAACTGTTCACTTCTAACAATCACTCCATACTCAAAGTTAACATTCACCTTGTGAAGGTCTTGTTCACACTTGCCCAAAATACTGGTGCTAAAAAAACGCACCTATAGAGTTAATGCAAGTTGTTTGTTGGGTTTGCATCGCGTTTAATTACACTGAATAACACTCCCCAAACACCCTATGTGCTTTTGACATGAGTTTGACGAGCATTAAAAACACACCCGAGATACCTAGGTTTTTTTTCTTGGCTGCTGTGAATAAGGCCTAACTCCCTGCAAACGTGCCACAAATTCACTGCAAACACATGCCAGCGAGTTTATAATGCGTTACCATAGACTTGAATAGAAGAGTTGAGATGCTTCAACTCTTTCCAAACTCTACATGAAGCTTCATTTTTGAAGTACAGCAACATGGCGGAAACTTCTTCATGTATTGATAATGTTGACAGCAGTCTGTGCTGTCCATAGGATTAACCACTTGCCCTCCAGAGGATTTACCCCTTTTCCTGACCAGACCATTTTTTGCGATACGGCACTGCGTTACTTTACCTGACAATTGTGCAGTCATGCAGCGTTGTACTTAAATTTATTTCCTTTTTTCCCCACAACCAGAGCTTTTTTTCAGTAGTATTTGATCACCTCTTCATTTTTTATTTTTTGTGCTATAAACAAAAAACCAACATTTAAAAAAAATATATATTTTTTTACTTTTTGCTATAAACATATCCAATAAAATTTTTTTTATTTCTTCATAAATTTAGGCCAAAATGTATTCTGCTACATGTCTTTGCGATAAAAAAAAAATCCCAATACATGTAAATTGGTTTACGTGACAGTTATGGCAGTGGAATTTTTATTTTTATTATTTTATACTAGTAATGGAGGTGATCAGCGACTTATAGCGAGACTGCGGTGGGCATTCTGACACTGGGTGGCAACTAACTGCTAATGACATCCCAATGACACTAGTACAGTGATCAGTGCTAATAAAAGCACTGACACTGTACTAATGACACTGGGCAGGAAGGGGTTAACATCTTGTGCGATCAAAGGGTTAACTGTGTGCCGTCTTACATTATGTGCTATATGTTTTACTAGGGAGACATGCTGCTTTGCATTTCTCTGCACAGTATGTTTTTGCTGGCAGGAGGGATACTTGCGTTGTTTACACACGTCTCTCTCCCCTGTTAGCTTTCCCTGATAATTGCCGGGTGCCGGTGGGGAATCTCCGGCTGGCACCTGGTGATTCCCCCTACCTGAAAATGCAAATCACGTGTATATATACGTGATTTTGCCCAGCCTTGCTGCCCTGTAGCAGTAATTCTATAGCGCGGCGAGAAAGCGGTTAATTGCACACTGCATTACTAGGAGTTTGAGAATTAAAATCGGGCCTCAAACTCCTGATTTTAATCCCAGTGTGAACAGAGCCCCGAACTGTCTTGTTTAGATGGTAAACAAACCTAATTACTTTGCTCATTTTTGTTCTAAACCAAGGACTGTAGTTGACATAAAGAACTGTCTGATGGCCAGAGCAATCAAAGTGCATTTTTCTTTCCATTTTGTTATCAGAAGAGGTAGCAAGAAAGAAGCTGACTGCATGCTATGGAGAGCACAGACAGCAAAACGTTTAGCTGGCCTGCACAAGGATTGTTTTGTAGCAATTTTTTATTTATTATTATACAAAATTTATATAGCACCAACAGTTTGTGCAGTGCTTTACAACATGAGGTCAGACAGTATGGTTACAATGCAATTCAATACAGGAGGAATCAGAGGGCCCTGCTCGTTAGAGCTTACAGTCTAAAAGGGAGGGTCAAGTGATACAAAAGGTAATAACTGGGGAACGAGCTGATGGAGAAATTGGAACTACAGTTGTTAGCTTGAGGCAGGATTGGCTTTTCTGAAGAGAAGGGTTTTCAGAGATTGCCTAAAAGTGGACAGAGTAGGAGACAGTCAGACAGATTGGGGTGGGGAGTTCCAAAGAAAGAGAGTCGCTCAGGGAAAGTCCTGGAGGTGAGCATAGACGGAGGAGACCAGGGAGCTCGATAGCAGGAGGTCTTAGGAGGAATGAAAAGAATGATTTGGTTGGTATTTTGAGACAAGGTTAGTGATGTAGCTGGGGGCAGAGTTGTGGATGATTTTTAGATTTTATTAGTTGGGTGAATGGCAGCCAATGGAGGGATTGGCAGAGAGGGGTAGCAGACACTGAACGGTCTGTAAGGTGGATGTGTCTGGCAGCAGCATTCATGATTGATTGGAGAGGCGGGTGGGGTTAGCCTATTTAAAGGTAATCCAATGAGGAGGGAGTTTCAGTAGTCAAGGTGAGAGTTGGCCAGGGAGTGGACTAGGAGCTTTGTGGTGTCATTGGTTAGAATGGGGCGTATTTTAGAGATGTTGTTGAGGTTGAGGCGGCAAGCTTTGGACAGTGATTGGGTAAGGGGCCGAAAGGAGAGTTCAGGATTAACCCTAGCATTCTGGCTTGCGGGGATGGGTTAATAGTTGTTCTATCTATCTTGACAGGAAAGTCAAGGGAAGGGGAAAATGAGGGAGGAAAAACTATGAGCTTGGTTATATTGTAAGCTGAGGGGTACAGAGATCTATTTGTGTCAGCGTAGAAGTGATATTGTAAACACACAATAGAAGTTTTTTGTAGTGAACTTTGGGAACCATTTTTCTTTACAGTACTTTTAAAGGCAAGTGCTTTTACTGCTTGTTCAGAATCTACAAAAACCTTATGCATGATCTGGGCATAGATTCACTTTGTACAAAATATCCATACCTATTCATTCTGATCTGGTTTAGTATTTCTTTGTAAATCTCTTGTAATAAATCATCAAATACCTCAAATAATTTTCAGTGTGAATTTACTGTATCCAAGTAGCACTTTCAGTAAACAAGCATTTACAGAAACTGCATTTCTATTTTATTTGATCTGAATATGAAAAGGGCTTTGTCAGACATATTAAAATTTACAATAATCTTTGGCTAGATGAGGGATTTCCTCTCTGTAATGTGTCACAATAATCGGCAGCAATAATGATTCATCCCTCGGATGTATGTGGGAGACATATGCCTGCGGTTTCACTGCTTGTCAGGTCTGTATGCATGACGTGACAATACGGTGAACTCTTTCTGAAACTTTCTCTCCGCCGACAGAGTGGAAATATACAGTGTGGCTGAAGAAAGTGATAAATATAAAGATAATAGAGCCAATTAACAAAGCTTTATGGGATATTTTACGTACATGCTTAATTTGTCTCCACATAGAATGGCTCCTTTGTAGGCTCCCCTCATAAAACACCAGAGGGAAGGTGCCTGTATATTTGGGAGCAAATACCTGATCTGACTTTTGCATAAAGAACCCCACAAAAATCAATAATATAATGTGCATGCAGTATATGCATCAGATCCATATGATAAGACCTTTACTGAATTAATACAGATTGAGCATTGAAAGAGAGCTTTTCTGCGAGAAACTGCCTTGCTAACCTTTTCTATATGGAAATGCTAATTGTCTGGTTGTCATGCTGACCCTCTTGCTGCAGCAATCATTCACTAACCCAAAATAAATATGGACAAATGAACTTTTGACTTTGATTTTCACGTTCTGCATTCTTGTTTTAGGTCAGTAACTGAAAATGTTGAATGATTGAGACAGCATGACAGCCAAACAACTTGTATTTTGAGAAGCAGGTCAGCTAGGGAAGCCTCCTTATTTTTTTTAATAAGCTTAGCAAATAAGACCTGGTGTAAAGAACATACCATATGTTTACTCACATGAAATATCTTTTAAGAAGCATTAGGAAATCTATTTGGCTGGATTTTTGGCATAATGTGCAGCAAAACAAGGGGACTTTGGTGTGTTACATATATAAAGAAAACCTGATTTGAGTTATTAAACAGACAGTCTAAAAGCATGCACCTAAAGGTATTTTCACTTGCCTTAATTTGGCCTCCAATGCATATTGGGAACCTCCAAACCTAAAGCTTGGTTTTACCTTTAGCTACTTTTACATTTAGGTTGCACATTATCAGTTTGGCCTCCAATACATATTGGGAATCTCCAAACCTAAAGCTTGGTTTTACCTTTTAGCTACTTGTACATTTAGGTTGCACATAATCAGTTTGGCCTCTGATGCATATTGGGAATCTCCAAACCTAAAGCTTGGTTTTACCTTTAGTTACAGTAGACTTCTACATTTAGGTTGCACATTATCAGTGGAAATACAGCATTTTGGTGTAAACTTATCAACACATACTGACCTTAGATAGGTTCAGAATAGTAAAAGAAAAAAATGTTCTATATAATTGAGGTGATCCTTACAGAGGGCTTAGCAGTGATGTAAATCTGGTGCTTCCTAAACCCAGACAATTATGTAAACGATAGCTTCCATGTCAGAAATGCAAACCTCTAGCATATTTTATTGTAGTGCTCTATGCCTCTCTAGCAAGTACAGTAGATAGGTACATATTGTATGGGGGTAGTGTTTACGAGTTGCAGCTACAATATTTTTAAAACTATCCTTTGTTAAAGGCTCCCAGGGATACCTTGCTAAATCCCAGGGATTTAGCAAGGTACAGTATCTGCAGGTTCCTCAATCTAGTCACAGATAATTTTAACCGCTTTAGCACCGCCCCATAGCAGAAATATTGCTACAGGGCGGCAGCTGTGCACAAAATCATGTGTATATATACGTGATTTTGGATTTCTGGGTAGGGGGAGCATGCGAGCGCCCACACCCACACTGCCATTCGCAGCCGCGGCTGTCAATCACTGGGTCCCGGCCAGTGATTACTCGCTGAGCATCTCCATGGGGGTGGGGGAAGAATTGTTTGTAAACAAAACAGTTCTCTCCCCATCAGCCATGCAAATCAGTATGTTTACAGTGAAGCACAAACACAGCACACCGTTATAAACAGCGCACAGTTAACCCCCTTCCTTCCCAGTGCCGTTAGTACAGTGTCAGTGCTTTTTATTAGCACTGATCACTGTATTTGTGTCACTGGGGATGTCAGTGACACAGAGTCAGTTCCTGCCAGTGTCAAAATTCCCGCCGCAGCCCCGCTATAAGTTGCTGATCGCCGCCATTACTAGTGGAAATATAGTGTATATAGACCGCCATTTGTAAACGCTATAACTTTCACATAAAGCAATTAATTTACACGTATTGGGATTTTTTGTTTTTTTTAGCAAAGGCATGTAGCAGAATACCTTGGCCTAAATTTGAGGACATTTGATGTTTTATATTTTTTTACTAGACATGTTTAATAGCAAAAAGTCAAAAATATTGTTTTTTTTTTCTCAAAACTGTCGGTCTTTTTTTTTTTTTTTTTGTATAGCGCAAAAAATTAAAACCGCACAGGTGATCAAATACCACTGAAAGAAAGCTCTATTCGTGGAGAAAAAAGGGCTTAAATTTCATTTGGGTGCAGCATTGCATGACCGCGCAATTGTCCATTAAAATAACACAGCGCCATTATTCAAAAATTGGCTTGGTCAGGAAGGAGGTAAATCCTCTAGAGGGCAAGTGGTTTAAACAGTAGTTTCCACAATTTCAAACTATTCAATTATGTATCCATAGTGTATCTCAGTTAACCCATTCATATATGTATTTTGCAGACAATCTTATATTTTAAATACCAAATGACCTGGTAAGATCTTTTATTTCCTGCAGTTAAACTTTTATGATTTTTTTTGAGATATCTTTTGCCCTCTTGCTTTCTCCACCTGGCACCTTCTGCACCCCTCCTACATTTGGCCCTATTGACACCTCCTGGTCCCCCAAAGTATGACACTCCAGTACATTCTGTTCTGCCCACTACTTGGACCCCACTCCTGCAACTTCTTCACTGACCCCTCCATACATTCACCCCCTGGTATCCCCTGCTCCCCCCAACTCTAGTGCTTCCTACCTCTGCCTCTATTTCCCCTGAAACCTCTATCCTCACTCTGCACACACAATAGCACCTCTGGTGTGCTTTTAGCATGGTGATCATAACCTGGCTGTCTGCCTGCTCTCAAAATGATTGCTTAGCCCTCCCAATTACACTGGGAAAGCAGATCTTTCAGAATAATCAGTGGAACTCTACAGTCAGTGTACTTGTACCCGTACATTACCCCGCATCTGAGGCCTGTGCATGGCTCACTCAGTGTGCATCAGTGGGTCCGGTGATCGTGGTGTCCTTCGGACACGGTGTATCATGTTGCCAGGTACAGGACCAATTAAATTGGTCCTGTACCATGTGATCGCAGTGATCACATTGTAAACAAAGAAACCGAAAGTAAACATCAGTTCTCTCTCCTCTCACACAGATTGGCTGTGAGAGGAGAGAACCAGTATTGCAGCCCGTGAGTGTACATTGCCTGTCACACTTCATGTACCTTCACAAACTCCATTGCCAGCCTGCCCACAGTGTCCCTGTTCACTGCCCTCGGTGTACTGTAAATAAACAGTGCAGACAGCCACCTGTCCCAGTGTCACCAGTACTTGCAGTAACACCGACATACCTCATACCCAGCGTCCTGATCACCGTCATACGCCTTACCAGTATCCTGATCACCGTCATACGCCATACCAGCATCCTGATCACCGCCATATGCCATACCAGCATTCTGATCACCGCCATGCACCATACTAGCACCCCGATCACCACCATACCCCAAACCAGCATTCCGATCACTGCAATACACCATACCTAATCAATAATATACCCCATACCAGTACCAGTGTCAGCACAGCCAGTGTCCCCATTTGTTTCCACTGCCTTGGTGCTCCAGGGCCTCCAAAAATGATTATTATTATACAGTATTTATATAGCGCCAAAAGGTTTGCTCAGCTATGTACATTATAGAAATGTACAAAAATGTGATAGTCAGAAAATTAGATGTATAAGTTATTTCCCTAAAACACCTTTAGGTGCTTCTTGGATGTTGGGCCCCTCTTTGTGGTTAGGCTGTGAAAAAAAAAATCTCATTCAATTGGTATCCCCATACTTTGGAGCAGTAGCAGAATATGTTTTGAGTTGTAATTGTAAGTATGCCTATGCTGTGTATTAGAAAAACCGTATTAATTGAAAGCTTTGTGTATCAAAAAAAAACAAAAAATACATTTTCATTTTCTTTCCACATTTTCCAAAAACCTGTGGCAAAAAATGTAATTTTTAAAACACTCAATATGCCTCTTAGAAAATAATGTGAGGTGTTTTCTTTCCAAAATGTGGTCATTTTATGGGTGTTTCCACTGTCCTGCTGCTACAGGGCCTCCAAAATTGCAAGAGTCAGGAAATTAGATGTGTAATTTATACCCCTAGGAAGCGCAAAAGTCTTCCTTGGGTTTTGGGCCCCTCTATGCATCTAGACTGTGGAAAATGTCTCACATGTGGTATCCCTATATTCAAGAGCCATAGCAGAATGTGTTTTGGTGTGTAGTTATAATTATGTCAATGCTTCGTGTGAGACATAACTCTTTGACAACTTTGTTTAAAAAAAAAATTATTTAATTTCTTCATTTTCAACAAAATTTTGCCAAAATATTACACCTTCAAAAAACTCACCATTCCTCTTATTAAATACCTTGGACTATCTACTTTCCAAAAAGGGGTAATTTGGGGGGTATTTGTACTGTCCTGGCATTTTAGGGCCTCAAGAAATTATATAGGCATCAGGACTGATCAATTCAAATATATATACCATAGTTTGTAGGCTCTATGACTTTCACACAGACTAAATAATATACACTTATTTGGGTTATTTTAACCAAAGAAATTTAGCAGAATACATTTTGGCCTACATTTACGAAGAAAAATTATTTACTGTTTTTCTAACAGAAACTTAGAAAACATGTTGTGTTTGTTTTTATTTTCAGTCTTTTTTTCATTTATATAGCAATAATAACAAAAATCCAAAAGATAGATCTGTTTGTCTCAAAAAATGATCAAAGAATTAATTTAGGTACATCGTTGCATGATTGAGTAATTGCTGTTCAAAGTGTGAGAGCTCTGAAAACGGCACGGAAAATCACCACATCTAATTTGGTGCATTACCAAGTGTTACTGCATTGCAAAAGTCTGAATTGAAGCTCCTGGAGTTTCACTTAAATTGTGTCTTTTGATATTGAAGAGTTTTGTGTGTTTTTTTTTTTTTTTTTAAAACTAGAAACTATTTTTTTTACCAAATGGCAATGAGGAAACCATTTACAAACTTACATTTAACCCTCCTACACGGAATGCAGTCATTATCATTGTTTTTAAATAGTGACTAGTGCAAAACACAGCATGCCATTGTTAATTGTGACACTGACTGTATTTTTGTTCCAAGTTTGACATAACAAGAGGTGTGTGTACTGCTCTGTGACCACTGAGAACTCAGTGCCCTGCCTGTGGTTTGAAGACATCTTATTATGACTGCTGCCATTTAGATCCCATTGCCTAGTCGTGTCAGGTCACTGTCAATGCACGGTGTGCAGTATTTCATGCTACCATAATGATGGCCTTAATTCATCAATAATATTGAAGCCATTGACATTCGCTTCCCAAATACCATTTTCCCTCTGCTATTAAGTAAATCATATCTGCTCATAGGTGGAGTACTTCCCTATATTTCTATGTATATTTCTATATTTCTGCTGATTGTTTTCTTTATTTACATTTTTCTAGACAGGTGGAAGATCTTTAATTTTTATGTTAATGATTAAATGTCTGTATCATCAGAAGATAGTTTTAATACCAGCTGAATGTGTAGTTCGGGTATATCCACTATTTATTTTGTTTTTTGATAGAGCAGAGAATAGTTAGAGCCTCTTTCAGGTTTTCATGAGGTCTCTTTCAGACAGGTGGTTAGCAGGCTGTAAAAACGGGCAGCTGAGCCGTGGTTTTGCCGCCCACCTGAACTGTAAAATAACATCTGTACAAGGCTGTTCACATGCCTCATCCACCAAGCCCTCAGAAAAGCAATCTAAATGTGGAGTGTGAAAGACCCTTACTCTTCCTCTTTGGGAGAATTCCACTCCATTTCAGTAATTACAGGAGATGATATACAGAGCCTTGAAAAAGTATTCATACCCCTTGAAATCTTCCACATTTTGTCATGCTACAGCCAAAAATGTAAATGGATGTTATGTGATAGACCAACACAAAGTGGCACATAATTGTGAAGTGGAAGGAAAACTATAAATGGTTTTCCATATTTTTTAAAAATAAATATCTGAAAAGTGTGGTGTGCATTTGTATTCAGCCCTCTTTACTCTGATACCCCTAACTAAAATCTAGTGGAACCGAGTGTCTTCAGAAGTCACCTGATTAGTACATAGAGTCCAACTGTGTATAATTTAATCTCAGTATAAATACAGCTGTTCTGTGAACCCCTCAGAGGTCTGCTAAAGAACATTAGTGATAAAACAGCATCATGAAGGCCAAGGAACACCCCAGACAGATCAGGGATAAAGTGGTAGAGAAGTTTAAAGCAGGGTTAGGTTATAAAAAAAAATCCCAAGCTTTGAACATCTCATAGAGCACTGTTCAATCCATCATCCGAAAATGGAAAGAGTATTAAACAACTGCAAACCTTCCAAGACATGGCTGTCCACCTAAACTGACTGGCCAGGCAAGGAGAGCATTAATCAGAGAAGCAGCCAAGAGGCCCATGGTGACTCTGGAGGAGCTGCAGAGATCCATAGCTCAGGCGGGAGAATCTATCCACAAGACAACTATTAGTTGTGCACTCCACAAATCTGGCCTTTATGGAAGAGTGGCAAGAAGAAAGCCATTGTTAGAAAGCCATAAGAAGTCCCGTTTGCAAGAAGTCATGTGTGCAAACATACAGAAGAAGGTGCTCTGGTCAGATGTGACCAAAACTGGACTTTTTGGCCTAAAAGCAAAACGCTTTGTGTGGTGGAAAACGAACACTTCTCATCACCCTGAACACACCCTGAAATGTGGTGGCAACATCATGTTGTGGGGATGCTTTTCTTCAGCAAGGACAGGGAAGCTGGTCAGATTTGATGGGAAGATGATTGGAGCCAAATACAAGGCAATCTTAGAAGAAAACCTGTTAGAGTCTGCAAAAGACTTGAGACTGGGGAGGAGGTTCACCTTTCAACAGGGCAAGGACCCTAAACATACAGCCAGAGCTACAGTGGAATGGTTTAGATCAGAGAGTACTCGTGTTAGAATGGTCCAGTCAAAGTCCAAAGTAAATCCAATTGAGAATCTGTGGCAAGACTTAAATTGCTGTTCACAGACTGTCTCCATCCAATCCGACAGAGCTTGAGCTATTTTGCAAAGAAAGGGGGCTGAATACAAATGCCTGCCACACTTTTCACATATTTATTTGTAAAAAATTTTGAAAACCATTTATCATTTTCCTTCTGCTTCACAATTATGTGCCACTTTGTGTTGGTCTATCACATAAAATCCCAATAAAATACATTTACGTTTTTGGTTGTAACATGAGAAAATGTGGAAAAATGTGATGTAGTGTGACGTGACTCTTCAGAAAAAATAAATTGCACATCAAGAGACTGGGCAAGATTCTTTGGTTAGTTTAAAAAATGCTAAGAGCGGAGCCATGGTTTGTATGACAGGTAAATATTACTAATCTTCACTGTCAAATAACAAGAATTACTAATATTTTGAAAAGAGGTCTTTGTTACATGGCAACAATTACCTTTAACCCTCAACCCCCATTTTCAACTCTAACACTTAATCCCCTCTCCCCATTACTTACTCCCAAAGCAAACACGTATTATCAAACAACTCCTCACCATAAACCTTAAAACAGAATAAAACTGTATCTGAGCTCCACAAACTGGGAACGCTATTTAATTCATGTTTAATATTCAAAGCAAATTCATAGAAACATAGAAAAGTGACGGCAGAAAATACCAAGTGGTCCATCGAGTCTGCCCTTTTTTTGTGTTTTTTTTGCAGGGGGGGGTGATTTTGTTTTTGTTGGGGGGTTGTTTTTTTTTTGGTTAGCGGTTTTTGTCTGAGTATAGATCTATGCTTGTCCCAAGCATGGTTGAAGTTATTTACTATTGACTGGCTCACTACCTCTGCTGAAAGTCTTATTCCAAGCATCAACTACTCTTTCAGTAAAATAGTATTTCTGAGATTAGTTTTGAACTTTCTTCCAGTTAATTTAAAGTCATGTCCTTGTGTTCTTGATTTTGGTTTTGTGTTGAAAATACTACCCTCCTGATCCTTATTCACTGCCTTGATGTATTTAAAGGTTTCAATCATGTCTCCCCTTTCTCTTCTTTCCTCCAGACTGTACATGTTAAGTTCCTGAAGTCGCTCTTGAAATGTTTTATCCCCCAGACCTTTCACCATTTTTGTTACCCGTCTCTGGACTCATCCTATATTATCAATATCTTTTTGTAAGTGAGGTCTCCAGAACTGGACACAGTATTCTAAGGGCTCGTTCACACTAGGCTGTTTTGCCAACGCTTGCCAAACGCCCCTATAGCGTTTGGCAAGCGTTGGTCCGGTGTTTGCGGAGCAATTTTAACGCTCGGCAAACGCTCCGCAAACGCCGCATGCGCGGTTTAGCGGCGGTTGCTAGGCGTTTGCCGAGCGTTAATAACGCCCCACAAATGCCTATAATGCATTTGAGTGGTGTTACCGCTCCGCAAACACCCCGCAACTGCACCGCAAACGCCGGCCGGGCGTTTGCGGAGCGGCACCATAGACGAGAATAGGAGGCTTCAAAGCCTCCTGACTCGACCAGAGGCGTCCGTTTTGCCGCGACGCGACGCAAACGCTCCTGTTAGAACAGCACCATGTGCTGTAATGTGCAGAATTGGCAGGGGCGTTTGGGAAGCGGTAAAAACGCTTCCCAAACGCCTGTCTGCCGCCTGCACACAAGGCTAGTGTGAACGTAGCCTTAATGAGGTCTAACTAAAGATCTATATAGGGGAATCAGGACCTCCTTCTGGTGACCCCTCTAGTAATGCATCCTAGAATTCTATTGGCTTTCCCCACTGCTTGGTCACACTGTTTGCTCTTTTGCAATAATCTGAAATAAGTAACCCTAAGTCCTTTTCCTCTGCAGTGCTGGCCAACAATGTACCCCCAATGTTGTACTCTCTCAAGGGATTTTTTTTTCCTAGGTCCATTATTTTACACTTAGAAACATTGAACTGAAATTTCAACTTTTTTGACCAATCTTCCAGCAATGCCAAATCATGGTCCATGTTACAGACACCTGCCGAATCTCGGCCCTATTACACACCTTTTGTGTTTTCAGCAAAATGACATACCTTGCCCCACAAACCTTTAGTTATATGACTTACATATAGATTAAATAGAACAGGACTTAGTACAGAGCCTTGTGGTACACCACTAGCGACTGGTCTCTTTTTCCGAGTGAACCCCATATGCAACCACACTCTGGTATCTATCTTTTAGCCAGCTGCATATCCACTGAACCACCCAAGGGCTATCTCCTAGCTTGGACAACTTTTTTTTATTGAATCATTAAGTGTAACTGTATCAAATGCCTTGTTTAAATCAAGATATGCTATGTCCACGGCACCACCCTGGCCCAAAACATTGGTAATATAGTCAAAAAATCCAATTCGCCCATCCAGCCATGTCTTCCTGCTTTATTTTGTTGAGAAATCACTTTGAAAAACACCTGCTAGCATTTCTAGCCGTGGCCAACTTGAATAAGGGCAGATGATTCATGTAGCATCAACTTCATGTAATTCATCTGTCCTCAGCTCAGGCATGCAGGAAGGAGGGTGTGCTTTGCTTAGAAAGTCCCTCTTCCCCTCCGCCAGATGAAAGAAAAAAATGCCCATAATTTATTACATCATTTTGGCTTAAGCCAGAAACCAGGAGGTAAATGAAGAAATGTAAAAAAAAACAAAAAACAAGTAAATATAATTTACATTCCTAGCTATTTACTAATGCTAGCCCTAGCCTAACCTATTAACTCCTTCCTGCCTGGCGAATTGTAAGATGTCGGCCGAGTGGGATCCCTATTATCCTGAGAGGATGTCATATGACGTCCTTCCAGGATCATGCCTCTTGAACGCCTCACGGGCCACGCTCTGTTGTGATCTGTCACTGACCATGTCCACCAGACACGGCCTATGATAGATCACTACACCAGTCCACTGTAAGTGTCATGTGATCACTGTGACCAACCACACCAGATCACATGACAGTTGTAAATAATGAATAGTTTCCTTTGATGCCATTCATTGCTTACAACTGTGCTGCTAGCTGTGATTGGTCACAGTGGTCACATATACAGACTGGGCCAATCACAGCTCATCTGTAGCATGTGATCAGCAGTGGTCAATAACAACTGATTACAACAAGAACTACTGAATTAATCAGTTTCATTCAGTAAAAATGCTCAATGAAATTAATTGAATAAGCAATCATGCTTGGGAAAAGAAAATCTTGATCACTTGCCCAGAGTAGTACAATGTTACTATGGTAACATTGTATTGCTCTGATCACATGGCCACAGTAGAAAAAAAATCATTAAAAAAAATGTAAAATGTAATAAGAATTAAAAAAAAAAAAAAAAAAAATTATTACATTTTCTTCACATACTGTTGCCAGTCAATGTTGCTGATCACCGCTTATATGATGACGCTGTACTGCATTGGTGATGGTATGTAAAAAAAGAAAAGAAAGTGTGAAAACATTTTTTTGCATTTCTTCATTTTCCACAAACGTATGACTTCAAAAAACTCGCCATGCCTCTTATTAAATACCTCAGACTGTCTACTTTCCAAAAAGTTGTCACTTGGGGGTGCAACTGAAGGCTCCGCAATGTTTCCTGGAGTTCGTCCGTGGTCTTGCAGGTGTGGTCACGGGCTTGGTACCGAAAACGCACTGCGAAGGGAAAACACCATTTGTAGGGTATACCTTGTTGTTGAAGCACCAGTAGATGCGGTTTCATGGCCCTTCATTTGGTAATGGTGCTGGGACAAAGGTCTTGAAATAGCTCGTAGGTATGACCCTAGAACACGAGAGTCCGCGCTGCGGGCTTCTTGCAGAAGTTGTTCTTTTGAGCGAAAAAAATGCGTCAGTGCGTTTTGGAGCCAGCACCCTGTGAACCCTATCCAATTCTAGGCGTTCAATGGGTATAGCGGGTGCGAGCTCCTGGAATAACGCGGTAACAGTGGATTGGACATCTACTATCGACTCGAATTCGCACGTTGGAGTGCCTAGCCCGATTTTCAAAGTCCTCCAAGCGTGACTGTAACATGGAATTTTTGTCACGCAAAAGGTCAAGTTCGTCTCCTAGTGTTTGAAGTGAGGTGTCAAGGTCATCCACCCTTTGCTCCAGGTCAGCAGTGCGTTGCCCTAACTTGAAAAAACTCGCCATGCCTCTTATTAAATACCTCAGACTGTCTACTTTCCAAAAAGTTGTCACTTGGGGGGGTATTTGTACTGTCCTGGAGTTTTTGGGCCTCAAGAAATGAGAGGTCATCAGGATTTATCGATTTTTAGATATATGCCATAGTTTGTGAACTGTATAACTTTCCTACCAACTAAATAATAATGATTTAGGAAAAAGGCATTTTTTTCAAACTTTTTCTTTTTTTTTTTTCATTTATAATGCAAAAAAATAAAAATAAAAATAGTGGTGATTAAATACCACCAAAACAAATCTATTTGGGTAAAAAGTCATATGGGTACAGTGTTGCATGACATCAAAATTGTCATTCAAAATGCGACAGTGAAAAGTGCAAATTGGCCTGGGCAGGAAGGGGATGAAAGTGCCTGGTAGGCAAGTGTGGTTAAACCTAATCCAGTCCTCAATTTCTGCATCAGAGTTAAGCATTCCTGCAAAAAAAAATTATGCAAGTCTGAAATTCTGGTAGCAGCTCTGCAGAAAAATTACTTTTTCACTATAGTTGTTTGTAAAATGTTTCTCTCTTAGCACAATTGCGGAAGGTGACTCGGTCCAAAACTGATTTTCTAGTTGTAGTAGATGCTGAAAAAATAAACCAACTAACGGTCTATTTTGAATTCTCAGATCTGCACACCTACTGCAAAATTTATAAGGGGTCCTATTTTCTGTTCATATTTGAACTCATATTTTATTATGGAGAATGGAATGGGAAGAGTGGAAATGCTAGGGAAAAAAAGGGAGACTTCGGGGTATGTAGGGGCAGAGTTACAAAATATGGCAGTGAGATTGATCTCCTGGAACTCTTGTGCAATATAAGAAGACAGGATGACAACCCAAGGGTTTCAACCTATTTCTGAAATCACAGTTTCAGATGGACTTCCATTTTCACTTGCGAAGTCTGGTAAATAAGAATTCCTATAAATAATCAAGTGTGAATATAAATGTCAGTAATAGTCTCCCTGAGAAAGCAGCAAGTTGCTGAATGTTAGTATCAGAAACAGTGAAAGTGTTCATATATGATATGGTGAATGTATACTGATTGACTCATATTATGTGGTGAAAGACAGCCCACATAACATTATCTTCAAAGCTCCCTGAAATTGTTACTCATATAAAAACACACTGACACTGCATTTCTTCCTGCATCTCTTTGTTATGAAAGACCATTACCTGCAATGAGAAATGATTAGCTGTAGATGTATTTGTAATAAAAATAGCTTTTTCCACACTTTTTTTTACTGGTAGAACTTTGTTTGCGGCTTGAGGTTTTACCTTATATTACATAAGAAAATTTACTGTAAATATCACCCATAAATCAAAGAACATTTTAACAGAGCTTGACTAAAATATGTAATTAAAGTGCAACTAAAGAATTTTAGGATAAAGAAGGAAATAGTTTGAAGGAAATATTTTTTGCTAAATGCATCCCATTTGGTAGATTTATCTTCATTTTTGTCTGAGATACTACAGAAAATGGCAAAGTCAAAGGTAGAGGCCATGGTAACAGACTGCAGTAATCATGCCCATACCTGGGACATGGCAGAAAGTGTGTAATTTCAGTGAAAATTGTGAAGTTGGAGTTCAGTGATGACAGCACCAAAACTGAGCCCTTAACACTTAGGGTCCCTTCATGCCTATACAAAAAAAAAAGTGCATTAATGCAAATTGCACGAAAATAGGCTTTGAATGGGCCCTTAACAAGCCTCAATGCATGGAAAAATGTATCTGCACTTGCAAAGGCCACTAAGTCACTTCAGGGCACAAAAGTGACATAGCGAATGGCTGGAGAAATCAAAGCCAACTTCAGAAGAATAGGTAAGATTTGACAGCTAGCTTAGCCCATCAAGAGAGCCAAGTGCTGCATTTACCCCAAAGTCCCTTCTCTCTCCCTAGTGCTTAGCCACCAAACTGAACGTTTATCTCTAGACAAGCTCTGTTAACCACTTCCAGTCCGGGCACTTTCACCCCCTTCCTGCCCAGGCCAATTTTCAGCTTTCAGTGTTATCACATTTTGAATGACAATTGCATGATCATGCAACACTGTACCCATATGAATTTATTAGCATTTTTTTGAGACCGATAAAACTTTATTTTGGTGGTATTTATTCACCACTGGGATTTTTATTTTTTTGCAATATAAATGAAAAAGTCCCAAAATTTTGAAAACATTTTTGCAAATAATCTTTCTTCATAAAATAAATAATATTTATTCTAAAAAATGTATTCAGATATCTTTTTAGTAAAAAAAATAACCCAAATTAGTTTATAACCAAAAATTATAATTTTTCAATTTTTTTTTTAACATTTTTATTTTATTTTTTTATATTATTACTTATGGTTTTTTTTTGTTTTTTTTAATTATACAGTCACCCTAGGAGTACAGTGCCACCATAGTGACACTGTACTACTTGTGGGGGGTGATGAAGATTTTTTTTTTTTCCTTTTTTTACACTGATAGCTTTTACACCCATAAAGGCTGTAAAAGCAATCATTTCTGTTTCTCTCTGGCAGCATTCTTGCAGCCATTGAGAAATACTGTGCGAGCTGTGATTGGTCACAGCTTGTCACATGGTACAAGGCTGTTGTGAATAGTCTTGTAGCATGTGACCTCTGTGATCATTCACAGATTTCACTAGTAAGCAATGATGTCAGGAAGTGACATCTTGTTTACTACTATTCATCTGATCACTGATTGGCCAATCAGAGGTCCTGTACACAGTGGGCACCAGATCATGGTGCCACGCGCTCCCAGGGAGTGCGCACAGGCAGCGAATGCAGGTGACGTTTAAAACGTCAACCTGCCTCTGCAGTGCTCCCGTCTGGGCATTTATAGACATGGGCCGGACGGGAAGTGGTAATATATTTAGAGTTAGAGATGATTGATATTAACAGTAAATTTTCATAACTAGTTAAAATAAATAAAACTTCAAGTCTCAAAGGTTAGGTTAAGTAATAGGGTGAGAGGCTGACTAGCGATAAACCCCTCCAAAGTTAGGAAAATCCCCTCTTAGGCCTCATTCACACCATACGTGCAGAAAACCTAATGGAAACTGACACTTGCAGACACATCAGTTTACATCAGTTTTCATGTGTGCTTCAATGAGTTTTATACATGTTGCAGATTCCTGCACAGAAAAAAATCTGCATGGTACCAGTGTTGTTGTGTGAACAGAGCACATAGAGAACAAATAATTTTGCTGTGCCCTTGCAGAATGTGTGCAGAAAAACTGACATCTCTGCACCAGGGTGTGAACGAGCCCTTAGACAGCTGTCAATTAAACATGTATCCTCATGGGAATATTTCCCATCATTTGCTTGTTTTAGTGATTGTGGTCACCAAGACAAATTGCAAGAGGAAATCTCCTTGGGAGGAACAAAGATAGCAAAAAAAAAAAACTTGACCATATGTTCTAACACTTCCCACTCGGGTCTGGTCACAGGGAGTCCCTGCTAAAAATGAGTATATCTACAATTCACAGTGTGATCAATAAACTGTAGATATAACAATAATACATATTTAGTAACAATTGTAATGCCCTTTTACATTGATGGTCAGGGAAGAAAGGTCCCACTATATTAGTGATCACTGTTGTGCCCATTTTCACTGGTGGCTAGTGTAGCACACCCTTTGGTGGTGGAGAAGGGTCCTGTTACATTGGTGGTCAGTGGAGAAGGGCATTCCCCTTACATTGTTGGCCAGTGAAGAAAAGCCCCATTACATTGGTGGTTAATGTAGTACCCCTTTACACGGGTGGTCAGTGGAAAAGGGACCCCTGTTGGTGGTCAGTGGAGAAGGGCTCCCCTAATTTGGAAATCAGTGGAGTAGCCCACCTCATTACATTAGTGGTTAGTGGAGAAGAGCCTCATTACATTAGTGGTTAGTGGAAAAGCAGTCCCTGACATTTGTGGTCAGTGAAGATCGTCCTCGTACATTGGTGGTCAGCGGAGAAAGACTACCTTACATTGGTGTCCAGTGGTGAAGAGCCCATTCCATTGAAAGCCAATAGAATACCCCTGGTTGGGAAAATCTATTTTCAAAATACATACAAACAGCTTTTACAAGGGTGCACGCAGTGCTCAGGACAATATTGTTGTAAACAAAAGGCATGGGGCTGGATTCATACTGTAGCAATTATTTCAAAAAAAAAAAAACACACTGTATTTTTTTTTTTTTTTGCGTTTTGCTGTGTTTTAGTTATGTTCTAGGGCCCACTCACACTTTTGTATTTTAGTGCATCTTTTCCAGTCTGCATGAAAACACATACAGTCAGGTCCATAAATATTGGGACATCGACACAATTCTAACATTTTTGGCTCTATACACCACCACAATGGATTTGAAATGAAACAAACAAGATGTGCTTTAACTGCAGACTGTCAGCTTTAATTTGAGGGTATTTACATCCAAATCAGGTGAACGGTGTAGGAATTACAACAGTTTGCGTATGTGCCTCCCACTTGTTAAGGGACCAAAAGTAATGGGACAGAATAATAATCATAAATCAAACTTTCACTTTTTAATACTTGGTTGCAAATCCTTTGCAGTCAATTACAGCCTGAAGTCTGGAACGCATAGACATCACCAAACGCTGGGTTTCATCCCTGGTGATGCTCTGCCAGGCCTCTACTGCAACTGTCTTCAGTTCCTGCTTGTTCTTGGGGCATTTTCCCTTCAGTTTTGTCTTCAGCAAGTGAAACGCATGCTCAATCGGATTCAGGTCAGGTGATTGACTTGTCCATTGCATAACATTCCACTTCTTTCCCTTAAAAAACTCTTTGGTTGCTTTTGCAGTATGCTTTGGGTCATTGTCCATCTGCACTGTGAAGCTGCGTCCAATGAGTTCTGAAGCATTTGGCTGAATATGAGCAGATAATATTGCCCGAAACACTTCAGAATGCATCTTGCTGCCCTCTGTATTCACTCTGGTGAAGTCTTCTCTTGATTGTTGACTTTGACACACATACACCTACCTTCTGGAGAGTGTTCTTGATCTGGCCAACTGTTGTGAAGGGTGTTTTCTTCACCAGGGAAAGAATTCTTCGGTCATCCACCACAGTTGTTTTCCGTGGTCTTCCGGGTCTTTTGGTGTTGCTGAGCTCACCGGTGCGTTCCTTCTTTTTAAGAATGTTCCAAACAGTTGTTTTGGCCACGCCTAATGTTTTTGCTATCTCTCTGATGGGTTTGTTTTGTTTTTTCAGCCTAATGATGGCTTGCTTCACTGATAGTGACAGCTCTTTGGATCTCATCTTGAGAGTTGACAGCAACAGATTCCAAATGCACATAGCACACTTGAAATGAACTCTGGACCTTTTATCTGCTCATTGTAATTGGGATAATGAGGGAATAACACACACCTGGCCATGGAACAGCTGAGAAGCCAATTGTCCCATTACTTTTGGTCCCTTAACAAGTGGGAGGCACATATGCAAACTGTTGTAATTCCTACACCGTTCACCTGATTTGGATGTAAATACCCTCAAATTAACGCTGACAGTCTGCAGTTAAAGCACATCTTGTTTGTTTCATTTCAAATCCATTGTGGTGTTGTATAGAGCCAAAAATGTTAGAATTGTGTTGATGTCCCAATATTTATGGACCTGACTGTAAAATGCACCTTTCAATGCACTTTACATTAAGTTACATAGTAATGCGCGTCGATAAGCACTGACATGCTTTGGGATATGAGTTGGTATGAGTTGACATAAATTTTGATGCAGTTGATGCAGTTGCATTGATTTATATGGAAAATTCATCGGGCAATAACACATTGAATCCTGTAGTGTGAAACCAGCCTTAGAGTAAAGTGGATTAACAATATAAATTGGAACAACCTGATCCATATTGAGTTGCTACTTTAAAGTTAAAGTGATACTAAACCTAAAAATGCTTTTTACCTTAATGCATTGCTTGCGTTAAGGTAAAAAAAAAACAACATTTTTAAGTTCCGTCTGTCCCCATTCCCTGGGTAAAGGGGAAAAGAGGGGAGAAGAGATCAGCGCTGTGCAAGACTGCATCGCTTCTCCCCTCACATCCTCTTCACACAGGAACTCAAACAGCACCAGGAGCCATTGGTTCTTGCTGCTGTCAATCAAGTGCAGTGAAGAGCACACTGGAGGGCTAAGTCCCACTGTGTGTGTCTATGGAGCATGGCTCCATAGACACACAGGTCGGGAGCAAGCACACACTATTTGTCTCCATAGCAAATGACTTGAAGAGGAGGAGCCAGGATCGCCGGCGGGGGACCTGAGAAGAGGAGGATCAGGGCCACTATGTGCAATACCACTGCACAGAGTAAGTGAGTATAACAAGTTTGGTTTTTTTTAAATTGCCTTTAGAAACATTTTAATTTAAATCAGAAATATGGAGCCTGTCACTTCTTCTGACCCACTGGCTTTAATATACCCTGAAATATTAACCCATAAGTGATATGCGGATAAGGAAAGTCAGAGCAATGTCAGAAGTCCTTTTCTGCAAACGTATTCAGTGGTTTAAAATTTTTAGGTGAGCGGGTTGACGTCACTGCCAGACAGCTAACATTTTCAACAGAAGAGGTTAGCAGTGTCAGCCTTCCTGTTTTACTTTTGACAGGTTTCCATTAAATTGGAGCTCCAGGGCAAAGTAGCAGGTTCCCCTAACTGCTGCCCACCCCAGCCTCTTATACACACCTTACTTTCACTCTGCAACTGCACCTTTCAGCCATTAGGAGCAAATAGGGGAAACCATATGTAAGCTGCAAGCCCATTCTCCTCCCCCCCATGTGGCAGTGCTGGTGTCTTCGATACCTAGTTACTGCTTTTGGTGCCATTCGAGGTGCTTGGGCTTTGGAACAACAGGTTTGATGATTCACAGAGCAATATGGGTTCAGGCTTGACTATAACCTAATCCAGAAAGCAGTACAGGTATATGGAACAGAATGGATGCCACAGTTCGCTAGTTCAACAGGTGATGTGTGATGTAAACAGCCTCTGGCTCCTTCTGTGCCACTCTCCTAATGCACTGTCCCTCCCCAGGGCCTAACAGTAGAGGTCCAGGATCGGGGAGGGGTGAAACACATTAGGGGTGTGGCACAGGAGGTGGCTGAGGTCATTTACATCACATATCACCTGTGCAGCATCCATTTGCTTCCATATACCTGTAGTGCTGGTGACTAAACCACCAACCGCAAAGTACCAGTGCTGTCATGTGGGAGGAAGTATACTGAGTCATGCTACCCTTATATAGAGCATCAGATATATTACTGTGCTCTCTGGTCAATTTTAGAGGAAGGATCCTAGGTGGAGCGTCTGTGTTTGTGCATATGCCAAACAATAGAATTGATTCTACCCTTTGGAAGTGGCAACTCCAGGGCTTTGGTAATTTTAGGAAACTTGTTCATACACAAAAACACTGATAGACATATAAGATTTGAAGTTTATCTCTAGGCAACACCTTTTTTCTAGTTTTGGATATAGTAGGGAAGGAGACCCTCTGTCAAGTTTGTATTGCGGTCTGTGCCCCCACTGGGAAGAAAGCTCCCTCTAGTTCTAATGGTGACCATTGTCACCTGGAAACAAAGTGATGGGAAATACAAAATGTTAGTCGTCCCCAGAACGAAGGTGAGGGGGAATCTTCTAATAGGGACACTTGTTCCGAGGACAACTGTCTAGGCAGGCAATTTCCTTTTGGGAGATTTCCTCAAACTTCTTGTTGCATCTCTGGAACAACAAGTTAAGGGAAATTTGCCCAATGGCACACAGCCAGCAAAAAAAACCTGGCAGGGGGATCACTTTTTCCGCCAGCTAAAACATTTGACCTGTTATATACTCAATTCACAAAGCTTTAATACAATGATAACTTGCCTGACTTACCTGAAAATAATTGTTACGTTTTTCAATTAATTTCCTCATCTTTGTGTGAGTGTCACAACCCTGTCCAGAATCCCTACCATTATCAATAAATAAATTCTGTTGTTGATGGAGAATCCAGTGTAGGTGGTCTGGCAAATGCTAACAGCAGACAACATGAAGGTTTGGCTGTACTATAAGTGTTTACATTGAGTATTTATGGTGATGAAAAGCACATGTTTGGCTATGGCCATTATTATTTCCAAAAATTTAAACCTCAGCTTTACTGCAGTAATGTGATGAAATGATTCACAAAACCTTTTGCAATGTTCCAATACACAGGACATGAGTAACCAAATTATTTTAATATCGTTATTTCACAGTAGAGGAAGCTAGCAATGTATATGTGAGATCTTCTATATGTTCTGTGAACAATTTAAATATTCCTATATTTAGATGAATATCTCTGATCCACCAACAATTGACACAATCAACCCCTATTATTATTCATGCAAAAATACACTGCGAATCACAATTTACCACTGTGAGTTTTTATGGAAAATCCTAGCGCCCACAGACCTCCCACACATTTTCAACCTGAACACATACAGTATTTAGAAAGAGTCTCAGTGCAAAACAGAGAGGAAACATATTGCTGAAGTCTCTGCTAAATCCTATTTTTCGGTTTCTCTTTTTGAGGTGCTAAATCCTGTTTTTTGGTTTCACTTTTTTGAGATGTTGTACTGGAAACACTGGCATGTAGGGAACTGCCAATACATATCATTTTACATATTTCTCTTTGTAGTAACAGAAAGAGATCTTTGTTCAAGGCTCTGCTTTATTGCTGTCCTTTTCCATAGCTGACCACTGTTGTAAAAAGTATTGTATTCTGAAAACTGTATGTTTTTAATAAGCTGTATGTGTTAATAGTATTCAATATATTAAGCTTTTATTTCACAAGCCTTAAGTTCCATCCACACTGGCTTAAAAAAATGCTGCTCCTAGAGGAATGTAACTTTTTGCCTGTTTCATGGAGTGGAAATTGCATTTATTTTTTAACATACTCCCCTGCTACATTTATACACGTATCCCAATGTTTAATGTCTAAAAAGCTTCGGCATAGAAAGATTTGTCTGAACCAGCCTAGGACAGCCGGCTTCACTTCATCATCATTGTGTTCACCATTCCCGCAGAAAGATTGTCTCTTGTGCAATTTCACAACAGGTTATACGTCGATTATCCGGGATCGGGTGTTCTACACGCTGAATGTTCACAGGAATGACTGCTGTGGGCTGGGAACCACCACGTCAAGGATCATCACTGTCAGATGTACAGCCATCTTTGAAAATTTAAAAAATTCAAATGTGTTACGCCTTCACCACCACTTTATCAGCACACGTTGTTCCATGCACCCACTAACACTGTTGTCTGCCCTCTTGATTAACAGTCTCTGGAATGGCCCGCGACATGTAAGCTGCTTATCAGTAATGGTACACACTTGCCACTTACTACTGCGTGTAGTACTGTCACACTAGCATCCCTTTTTATACCTGTAAAATGGAAAGTCCTGGTTTGACTTGACCGCCCCTCGTAGAATTCTGATCCATTACTCCATTGTTCTGTGAGAGCTGATACTCCGGCCTCTTTCTTTGTTGGCTGCTGGTCCTGTATTGTATGTGATGACAATGATGAGAGAGAAGGTTAACATGACTGGAGAATTTTAGCGGCTTTGGGGAACTGGTAATTACTACCAGAACTGACGTGAACAAAACCTGTGTAACTGTGGATTAAGGTAAGTACTGTATTCCTGTCTATTAGAGCCCCTTAAGGCTAAACAAGCATTATACAAAAGGATGCCCACATTTAATTTTTTTTCTGCCCATCTGGAATTTTAATCATGACACCTTGGCAGCATTGCTATAGTTTGTCCTAATCCCCATTACTTTCAGATTTGTCTTCATGTATGAATGGCACAACAAGCAAATTGCAGTAGGTATATTGGGAACCCTTTTTCTGCTTTAAAAATAGGTACACATGCTTTTCCAAGGTCTTTAGATAAACAACAAAAGTGAGTGGATGGATTGGTGCCCTACAATTATAATTGGATAAGAAACTGAAGTTTTCAGCTGGTAGAATGTCCCAACCATGTATTGTAAAGGGCTTAATTTTTTTTTTTTCTTATGGAGTATAGAGTACTTCTGTAATTTGCACACTACAAGAAATACCCTTAATTCCACTCTGCTCAGTTTATTAGATAGAAGGGTTTATTTGCACAGGAATTAATAATGAACTAGAGAAAATGTACATAAGAAATTTGCATGAGAAAAATAATTCATAAAAATATCGCTTTAAAATACATTTATGGGAACATTTACAAAAAATGCAAATGATGCAAGCAGACCCAATCAATCATAACCTAATATTAAATCTACAGCTAGCGTGTTTTCTACAAGGCATAAAAATGGTTTCTTATGGATGAGGTGGCAACATTTCTTAGACGCATATTCAATATTAACACAGGATAAGGAGAAATAGAGTGAAACATTTAATATAGGCAGTTTAACATGATTTTTCATTTACATAGCCTACGATTATAGAACTGCAGTTTCAAATTATATTTATTTAAAAATTTGGTTTTTGGTAAATAGGAATGCGTAAACAAATTTGCTTGAACTAGACCTACTCCTATCAGACTTTTTATTATCTCTGCCATAGCAAGTCACATACAGTGCCTTGAAAAAGTATTCATGCCCCCTAAAATTTTCCACATTTTCTTATGTTACAACCAAAAATGTAAATGTATTTATTGGGTTTTATTATGAGATAGACCAACACAAAGTGGAACATAATTGTGAAGTGGAAGGAAAATGACAAATGGTTTTCAAAATGTTTTACAAGCAAATATCTGAAAAGTGTGGTGTGTATTTGTATTCAGCCCCTTTTACTCTGATACCCCCAACTAAAATCTGGTGGAACCAATAACCTTCAGAAGTCACCTAATTAGTAAATAGAGTCCACGTGTGTGTTATTTAATCTCACTATAAATACAGCTGATTGTTAGAGAACATTAGTGAACAAACAGCATAATGAAGGCCAAGGAACACACCAGGCAGGTCAGGGATAAAGTTGTGGAAAAATTTAAAGCAGGGTTAAGTTATAAAAACAATTCCAAGCTTTGAACATCTCACTGAGATCTTCAATCCATCATCCGAAAATGGAAAGAGTCTGGCACAATCATAAACCTATCAAGACATGGCCATCCACCTAAGCTGACAGGCCAGGCAAGGAGAACATTAATCAAAGAAGCAGCCAAGCGGCCCATGGTATCTCTGGAGGAGCTGCAGAGATCCAGAGCTCAGGTGGGAGAATCTGTCCACAGGACAACTATTAGTCGTGCACTCCTCAGATCTGGCCTTTATGGAAGAGTGGCAAGAAGAAAGCCCTTGTTGAAAGAAAGCCATAAGAAGTCCCATTTGCAGTTTGCAAGAAGCCATGTAGCAGTCACAGCAAACGTGGAAGAAGGTGCTCTGGTCAGATGAGACCAAAATTTAACTTTTTGGCCTAAAAGCAAGACGTTATGTGTTGCAGAAAACTAACACTGCACATTACCCTGAACACACCATCCTCACCGTGAAACACGGTGGTGCAGCATCATGTTGTGGGGATGCTTTTCTTCAGCAGGGACAGGGAAGCTGGTCAGAGTTGATGGGAAGATGGATGGAGCCAAATACAGGGTAATCTTAAAAGAAAACCTGTTAGAGTCTGCAAAAGACTTGAGACTGGGGCAGAGGTTCACCTTCCAGCAGGACAACGACCCTAAACATACAGCCAGAGCTACAATGGAATGGTTTAGATCAAAGCATATTCATGTGTTAGAATGGCCCAGTCAAAGTCCAGACCTAATTCAATTGAGAATCTGTGCCAAGACTTGAAAATTGCTGTTCACAGATGCTCTCCATCCAATCTGACAGAGCTTGAGCTATTTTGCAAAGAAGAATGGACAAAAATTTCACTCTCTGGATGTGCAAAGCTGGTAGATACATACCCAAAAAGACTTGCAGCTTTAATTTCAGCGAAAGGTGGTTCTACAAAGTATTGACTCAGGGGGCTGAATACAAATGCATGCCACACTTTTCACATATTTATTTGTGAAAAGTGGTGAAAACCGTTTATCATTTTCCTTCCACTTCACAATTATGTGCCACTTTGTGTTGGTCTATCACATAAAATCCCAATAAAGTACATTTACGTTTTTGGTTGTAACATGAGAAAATGTGGAAAATTTCAAGGAGTATGAATACTTTTGCAGGGCACTGTATATTTGCTGCCAAATGTGTGTTTATTGCTCATGCACCTCCCCATCATCTCCAGCATCCACTATGACCCAGGTACAGGGGCGGACTGACCATTGGGGAACTCGGGCGCTGCCTGAGGGCCCGGGGTCAGTAGGGGGCCCCATGAGATGCCCCTGGTACCTTTCATAGGATTTTTTGGGTGTGGTTTGAGTGTGGGCCAGGACACAGGGGCCCCATGATCCCCTATTGCCCGGGGGCCCCATGAGTTGTCAGTCCACCCCTGCCCAGGTAACAGTTTTTTCACCATCTGCAGAAACCAAGTGATCTGGATTGTCTCTCCTACGTATAAATGTCAGCAATTAGGAATAACTGCTGTTTCAATTTGTTGTGGAGAGGAATAAGGGTTGGATAGAGTACAGGCGAAACTGGAAAAATTAGAATATCGTGCAAAAGTTAATTTATTTCAGTAATGCAACTTAAAAGGTGAAACTAATATATGAGATATACTCATTACATGCAAAGCAAGATAGTTCAAGGTGTGATTTGTCATAATTGTGATGATTATGGCTTACAGGTCATGAAAACCCCAAATCCACAATCTCAGAAAATTAGAATATTACATGCAATCAATAAAACAAGGATTGTATATAGAACAATATCGGACCTCTGAAAAATATAAGCGTGCATATGTACTCAGTACTTGGTTTGGGCCCCTTTTGCAGCAATTACTGCCTCAATGCAGCGTGGCATGGAAGCTATCAGCTTGTGGCACTGCTGAGGTGTTATGGAAGACCAGGATGCTTCAATAGCAGCCTTCAGCTCTTCTGCATTGTTTGGTCTCATGTCTCTCATCTTTCTCTTGGCAATGCCCCATAGATTGTCTATGGGGTTCAGGTCAGGCGAGTTTGCTGGCCAATCAAGCACAGTAATCCCACGGTCATTGAACCAGGTTTTGGTGCTTTTGGCAGTGTGGGCAGGTGCCAAGTCCTGCTGGAAAATGAAGTGAGCATCATCATAAAGCTTGTCTGCGAAAGGAAGCATGAAGTGCTCCAAAATCTCCTGGTAGACGGCTGCGTTAACCCTGGACTTAATGAAGCACAGTGGACCAACACCAGCAAATGACATGGCTCCCCAAATCAACACAGACTGTGGAAACTTCACACTGGACTTCAAGCATCTTGCAGTGTGTGCCTCTCCATTCTTCCTCCATACTCTGGGTCCTTGGTTTCCAAATGAGATGAAAATATTGCTCTCATCAGAAAAGAGGACTTTGGACCACTGAGCAACAGACCGGGTCTCTTTCTTTAGCCCAGGTAAGATGCTTCTGACGTTGTTTGTTGTTCAGGAGCGGCTTGACAAGAGGAATACGACATTTGAAGCCCATGTCCAGGATCCGTCTGTGTGTGGTGGCTCTTGATGCACTGACTCCAGCCTCAGTCCACTCCTTGTGAAAGTCCTCAACACTTTTGAATGGTCTTTTCTTGACAATCCTCTCCAGGCTGCGGTGATCCCTGCTGCTTGTGCACCTTTTTCTTCCACACTTTTGCCTTCCACATAACTTTCTATTAATGTGCTTTGATGCAGCACTTTGGGAACATCCAGCTTCTTTTGCAATTACCTTTTGAGGCTTTCCCTCCTTATGGAGGGTGTCAATGATGGTTTTCTGCACAACTGTCAGGTCAGCAGTCTTTCCCATGATTGTGATTCCTACTGAACCAGACTGAGAGACCATTTAAAGGCTCAGGAACCCTTTGCAGGTGTTATGGCTTAATTAGCTGATTAGAGTGGGACACTTTGAGCCAAGAATATTGCACCTTTTCACAATATTCTAATTTTCTGAGATTGTGGATTTGGGGTTTTCATGAGCTGTAAGCCATGATCATCACAATTATGACAAATCACGGCTTGAATATCTTGCTTTGCATGTAATGAGTCTATCTCATATATTAGTTTCACCTTTTAAGTTGCATTACTGAAATAAATGAACTTTTGCATGATATTCTAATTTTTTGAGTTTTACCTGTAGTTTATGCTGCCAACAAATAGCAGAAAAGGGGAAACCTATTTGAAGTTGTATTAAACCCAACACAGATTAAGGATTAGCATTAGTTGGTAGAGACAGGCATAAATATCAGTTGCTTTTAGAAACAGAGATTCACACCCTTGTTGGCACAGTACCAGTCTATCTAACAGGGCCATTCCTAGGTTGCTGAAGGACCTACCAGGCACTTAGACTTGTGTGCATAGGCTATTGTGCAGTTTGCAGCATAGCAACAAATGTGGGTGATATTATTTTTTAGCCCCATGCCTTCCATCTCTTAAAGCAGTATTAAACCCAAAGCCAATAAATGAAATACAGTCATGGCCGAAATTGTTGGCACCCTTGATATTTTTCCTGAAAATCAAGTATTTCACACAAAAAAGGTATTGCATTAACACATGTTTTGCTATACACATGTTTATTCCCTTTGTATGTATTGGAACAAATATAAAACAGAGGCAGAAAAGCAAATATGACATAATGTCACACAAAACCCCAAAAATGGGCTGGACAAAAGTATTGGCACCCTTAACTTAATATTTGGTTGCACACCCTTTGGAAAACATAACTGAAATCAGTCGCTTCCTATAACCATCAATAAGCTTCTGACACCTCTCACCCGGAATTTTGGACCACTCTTCCTTTGCAAACAGCTCCAGGTCTCTCTTATTGGAAGGACACCTTTTCCCAACAGCAATTTTAAGATCTCTCCACAGGTGTTCAATGGGATTTAGATCTGGGCTCATTGCTGGCCACTTCAGAACTCTCCAGCGCTTCTTTGCCATCCATTTCTGAGTGCTTTTTGACGTATGTTTGGGGTCATTGTCCTGCTGGAAGACCCAGGATCTTGGACGCAAACCCAGCTTTCTGACACTGGGCCCTACAGTGCGACCCAAAATCCTTTGGTAATCCTCAGATTTCATGATGCCTTGCACACAGTCAAGGCACCCAGTGCCAGAGGCAGCAAAACAACCCCAAAACATCATTGAACCTCCACCATATTTTACCGTAGGTACTGTGTTTTGTTCTTTGTAGGCCTCATTCCGTTTTCGGTAAACAGTAGAATGATGTGCTTTACCGAAAAGCTCTATCTTGGTCTCATCTGTCCACAAGACGTTTTCCCAGAAGGCTTTTGGCTTACTCAAGTACATTTTGGCAAACTGTAGTCTTGCTTTTTTATGTCTCTGTGTCAGCAGTGGGGTCCTCCTGGGTCTCCTGCCATAGCGTTTCATTTCATTTAAATGTCGACGGATAGTTCGCGCTGACACTGATGCTCCCTGAGCCTGCAGGACAGCTTGAATGTCTTTGGAACATGTTTGGGGCTGCTTATCCACCATCCGGACTATTCTGCGTTGCAATCTTTCATCAATTTTCCTCATCCGTCCACGACCAGGGAGATTAGCTACAGTGCCATGGGTTGCAAACTTCTTGATAATGTTGCGCACTGTGGACAAAGGCAAATCTAGTTCTCTGGAGATGGACTTGTAACCTTGAGATTGTTGATATTTTGCCACAATTTTGGTTCTCAGGTCCTCAGACAGTTCTCGTCTCCTCTTTCTGTTGTCCATGCTTAGTGTGGCACAGACAGACACACAATGCAAAGGTTAAGTGAACGTCTCTCCTTTTTATCTGCTTTCAGGTGTGATTTCTATATTGCCCACACCTGTTACTTGCCCCAGGTGAGTTTACAGGAGCATCACATGCTTGTAACATTCTTATTTATCCGCAGTTGTGAAAGGGTGCCAATACTTTTGTCCAGCCCATTTTTGGAGGTTTGTGTGACATTATGTCGAATTTGCTTTCTTTCCTCCCTTTTTTTGTTTTGTCCCAATACACACAAAGGGAATAAACATGTGTATAGCAAAACATGTGTTAATGCAATACGTTTCGTGAGAAATACATGATTTCCTGGAGAAATATCAAGGGTGCCAACAATTTCGGCCATGACTGTATATTGCAGCTTGCCAATCATTAGATGTGATGGCAGCATTAGATTTCTTTTGCTTGGCTTTTTTTCCCACCTGGTGATCTTCCCAGTAATACACCTCCTGTATTACAGTGTTCCCACTCTGGATGAAGGAGCACAGGGGGCACCTTTGGACAGCTGCATTGTCAGTCTGGCGGGAGGGGAGTGTTAGATGTAATAGCAGATTTAGATACACTGGAACTGGAGCCATGCTTCAGCTAATACTCTATAAGCAGAAACAGCAAACATTTTTTTTCTTTGTGCGATAAAGGTTTTACATAAATAAAACTGATCATTGTAAGCAGCCCTGTCAGTGTTAAATGGTATGTCTCATCCCTGTAAACTGATACATTCTGCTGGAGAGCTTTTTTTTTTTACAACAGACTTACTGGCCAGATCAACAGATGAGAATAGAAGAAAGCCTAAAAAAGAAAACTAATGCAGCCATCACATCTAAAAATTGGTAAGCAGCAATATAATAAATGTTTGCTTTTGGGATTAATACAACTTCAAATCAGTTTCCCCTTTTCTGCTGCGACCGTTAAAATTTACCCTTTTAGTAGTTTTGTCCTTTGATAGTATTCCCAAGCCAGAAAATTAGGGTAGTAACAATGACTTTCATAAAGCACCTACAATGGTGATATATTGAGCAATTCTTTTACTACAGTACGTGCAAGATATCAATGTCAAATTTTCTATGTATTTTTTTTTTCAATGTCAATTTTCAATGTTTTCTCAATGTCAAATTTTCTACGTATGAGCTTTTTTATTCCATTAAGCCATCACAACAAATATTGGGATGTCAGCAGTTATTATGACATTATACTCAATATGTGATGCCATAGTATAATCCCAACCACAGCACCACCTGCCTGGAGTGAGCATGTTCTCCCTGTGCCTGCGTGGGTTTCCTCGGGGTACTCTTGTTTCCTCCCACAATCCAAAGACATGCTGGTAGGTAAATTGGCTCCTGTCTAAATTGGCCCTAGTATGTACAGTGGGGCAAAAAAGTATTTAGTCAGCCACCAATTGTGCACGTTCTCCCACTTAAAAAGATGAGAGAGGCCTGTAATTGGCATCATAGGTAGACCTCAACTATGAGAGACAAAATGAGAAAAAAATCCAGACAATCACATTGGCTGATTTGGAAAGAATTTATTTGCAAATTATGGTGGAAAATAAGTATTTGGTCACCTGCAAACAAGCAAAATATCTGACTCTCACAGACCTGTACCTTCTTCTTTAAGAGGCTCCTCTGTCCTGCACTCATTACCTGTATCAATGGCACCTGTTTGAACTTGGTATCAGTATAAAAGACACCTCAAACAGTCACACTCCAAACTCCACTATGGTGAAGACCAAAGAGCTGTGAAGGACACCAGAAACTAAATTGTAGACCTGCACCAGGCTGGGAAAACTGAATGTGCAATAGGCAAGCAGCTTGGTGTGAACAAATCAACTGTGGGAGCAATAATTAGAAAATGGAAGACATACAAGACCACTGATAATCTCTCTCGATCTGGGGCTCCACACAAGATCTCACCCCGTGGGGTCAAAATGATCACAAGAACGGTGAGCAAAAATCCCAGGACCACACGGGGGGACCTAGTGAATGACCTGCACAGAGCTGGGACCAACATAACAAAGGCTACCATCAGTAACACACTACACCGCCAGGGACTCAGATCCTGCAGTGCCAGACGTGTCCCCCTGCTTAAACCAGTACATGTCTGGGCCCATCTGAAGTTTGCTAGAGAGCATTTGGATGATCCAGAAGAGGATTGGGAGAATGTCATATGGTCAAGTGGGAGAATTTGCACAATTGGTGGCTGACTAAATACTTTTTTGCCCCACTGTATATGTATGAATGTGAGTTAGGGACCTTAGATTGTACACCCCTTGAGGGTTAGGGACTGATGTGAATGTACAATATATATGTAAACACTGCGTAAATTGATGGTGCTATACAAGTACCGGAAATAAATAAATAGTATATATTTTTCTGATACAAATACACTGAGACATTAGGGGAGATTTACTAAAACCGGTGAACACAGAATCTGGTGCAGCTCTGCATAGTAACCAATCAGCTTCCAGGTTTTAATCTCAAAGCTTCATTGAACAAGCAGTTGTTAGAAGCTGATTGGCTACT
The DNA here is from genome assembly GCF_062004578.1 of Staurois parvus. NCBI lineage: Eukaryota > Metazoa > Chordata > Amphibia > Anura > Ranidae > Staurois > Staurois parvus. The sequence goes on from NW_028317860.1 coordinate 7,094,634, forward strand.
ATGAACAGCTGCACCAGATTCTGTGTGCACCAATATTCGTAAATCTCCTCCATTGTGTTTAATTTTAGGATTTTGTAATACCATAGCAAAGATTCTTATGTCATACAATTGTTATGTCTGTAGACTGTCAGTATTAGCCAAAGGAGGACAACAATTTACAATATTAACTCAGAGATTACAATAAAAATAACATTGTGTCACCTCAGAAACTTACAAATATATGAAGATATATATCAAATGCTTAGAATTGTCAGTAAGCAATTTTTATGTCTTTAGACATGAACAAAAATGAAATGTAGGATCTGAGAAAATTACGGAAGAACCTGCCCACGCATTTCCTCAAACACATATCACATGATATTAACTGGTTAGCCAATACAACTTTGCATGGTAATAGGGAAAAGGTGGATTTCCCCTACTGAGACTGAGAAAGTATAGATGAAAACTCAAAACAGAAGCATAAGAAGGAGAATAGAGTAGAATAGAAAGGGGAGAAGAGAAAATGCTGGTATGCAGGGTGCAAGTGAGAAGCTGAAAAAGAGAGACAACTAAAATAGTATTAACGGTGAGAATAAAGTGTTAAGCAAAAAAGAAGAAAGATGGGGGAGAAAGGGGGAGGACCACAATAAAGTAAGTGGAAAAGGTTAGTCCCTAAATATCAAAGTTGGAGGAGGTGTGACCTTTGTGGAGTGAGGAGAGTAATTAAAGTGGTAGTAAACTCTTTTTGTATACTTTTACCTACAGGTAAGCTTATAATAAAACTTACCTGTAGGTAAAATAAATACCTGTGCCGTTCCATCAGAGCACTGTGCCGTGGCCCGGGACTTCCACGTGCATGTGCTGGAGTGACGTCATCACGGCTTAGACAGACAGACAGCCAGAGTTCGCCAACCTGGAAGGAAAACAGGGTGAAGATGGAAGCCTCTGCAAAGGTGACAGCATACTGCTACAGGGCTTCATTTTAAGGGAAGTCCTTCATAAAGTGCCAGTATGCATACTAGCACATACTAATCTATTTTTATATTAGGTGCGATTTTGAATTAAACCTATAATGAGTGTTTTCTAATATTGTGGTTAATTCTTTGTTGATAAGTGTACCATGAAGCCTAGACTTGACCTCCTTGATATTGAGGGATAGGGATTTCCACATCTGGGCAACAGTTTGTTTAGTAGCTATAAAGATATGTGTTATACGTTTTCAGCTTTGACGAGAGTTATGTATGGGTTTGTGGAGAAGGACCTCTTTATAGGTCTTTTTGGAGGTTAACCTGTATTATCGAATGAATTATTGTACAGATCCGTATCCATAAGCACCATGCTTTCAGTCAGGACTATCAAATATGAAGCACATTTCCAGCCTCTTGGAAACTCCTGAAGCAGAAAGCAGGATAGGATGGAATACATTTGGCAATTGAATAAATACTGCTAGATCTCAGTCCACTCCTCTGGATTGAGAGTTTTATTTAGGTCCTGTACCCATCGAGTACAGTATGTAAGAGGGGCTTTGTAAGTGGCTAGTAATGGCGCTAAGAGTACAAGTCCCTGCCCTGCTCCTGTCCTTTTGCTAGAACACTATCCCTCCTGCTGAGGCCAAACCCTCCACCATATCGTGCCCACTTTATGACTCCACATGACATTCCCGGCCATTGTCCTTTGTATCCCAAGGAAAGACTGTCCACACATGAATAAGGTTGCTACACATTACCGATGGTACTCAGGAAATGGCATAACAGTCACATCATATCAACATACATTCCGGAATCACTTGCAGGGACGTTTCCACTGCGAGGCAAGCAAGGCGCTTGCCTAGGGCGTTGTTTTTCAAGGAGGCAGCACCGCCCCCCTGGAAAGAAAGGACACACAAGGCATCTTGCAGGTGATTGACAATGGGGACCAGGTGAGGGCTGGCACTGCGTGAGCTCACTTACTGCCACACTCCCGGTCAGCACAGCACTTGGTGTCAGAGAAGGTTTGCTCCTGGGCTGAGCCGATTGACAGGTGAGTAGGGGCGGACTGACCATTTGGAAACTCGAGCACTGCCCGGGGTCAGTAGGGGGCCCCATGAGATGCCCCTGGTACCTTTTTCATAGGCTTTTTTTGAGTTTGGGCAAGGACACAGGGGCCCCATGATCCCCTATTGCCCGGGGGCCCCAGGAGTTGTCAGCCCACCCTTGCAGGTGAGCGATCCTCAGCAGCAGAGAGAGGGGCCAGCTTGCTGCAGCTATGACAGTTGTTGCCTGGCAGTGTTGTGTGTAGGGAGGGGAAGGAAGGAGTATGAGCAGAGAGGCAGACACATCAGCAGGAGACAGCACAGCAAGAAGTAAGAAAGGAGAATGGGAGAGGAGGATGGAAGGATGGGATCTGCTGCTCCATGGAGTCTGGGGAGATTACAGCCAGGAAGGACTACAAGTACCAGCTGTACCCAGGATCCTGTCTGCTCTGGCTATGGAATCACAGATCTGTAATTGTACTGCGCACATATTACATCTGCTGTTATATACTGTTATAGTGAGCAGATCTATACAGCCTTGGGGACTACAAGTACCAGCTGCACTGGGGATCCAAGCTGATCAGCCTAGTCTCTCTCTCTCTTTATATCTCTACCTCTCTCTATTTCTATCTCTCTCTTGATCTCTCTTTCTCTCTCCCTCTTTGTCTCTCTCTCTCTTTTTCCATCTCTCTCTCTCTCTCTCTCTCTTTCTCTCCATTATATCTCTCTCCCTCTATCTTTCCATCGCTCTCTCTTGACCTTTCTTTTTCTCCCTCCCTCTTTATCACTCACTCCTTACTTTTCTCTATCACTCTCTCTTTATCTCTATCTATCTCTTTATTTCTCTTTCTTAATCTTTATCTCACTCCCTCTTTATCTGTCTCTCTTTATCTTTCTCTCTATTTTTATCTATCTTTTGCTCTCTCCCTTCCAATTTAGATGGGGGGGGGGGGGTCGATGTTAGTGTTGCCTAGGGCAGAACAAAACCAAAATACACCACAGGTCACTTGACAATACATAGCCAATCACATTTAGTGGATGTTCTGCAGCAGTCACATGTGAAAGCATATGCAGCACTTTAGCAGCCACCTTCCCTCAGACTTCCTCTCCTTTCAAGTCCCACTCCATAGCTCTACCCAGCTGGGTATGTTCCCTGCAGTTACTCTCATGATCCAAGAGTCACTCAGAGGCCTGTGATGTGCCCATTAGGATTTCAGCATTCAGCTCACAACTCTCCTTTAGTCATTCCAGAGACAGGATTGCTGCAGCTGTTCCTACTTAACTTAGTATACCTCCTGGGACTTCTGCCCTGAGCAGGGCCTTGGCTGTGCTGACTACATCTGCTTAGGTTGCTCCCCAACCTGTCTTATATATGGGTGCTGTGTCACCCATGACATCGCTGCAGGAGGGCTCTACCTAAAAGGGCAATATTCAAAGTCCTCCTGCACTTAGGTGAACCTGTGACTAAAGCTGCTAACACCTAACCATATACCAAAAAATGGTCAGCCCAAAATTGTAAAATGTGGTGCTGCGCTAATAAACTATATCTGAACCCCAATATTTAAGTCTATTATTACAATAAATAGATGAACAATATTCCCTTATAATCAATAATAGATAACTAAGTCAAATAAGACATAAACCCCACAACCTCCCCACCCCCTCTCCTAAGTAAGATAATCCACAAATATACACAATATTAATACACATATATTAAATGCCGTGAAACTGAGAAAACTCCTGAATGACAACACCAGTGAAAAAATATAGTGACATAAACGCATGTAAACTTTACATGCCCTGGATAAACTGGTGTAAAAGAAATAATAGTGATCCCACTGGGGGATAAAGACAAAGTGAATCAGTGAAACCACTCCTTGTGGTAAACCTACGAAAAAAGAAAAAGGTATCAAATGAATAAATGCATGTACAAGCTCAAAATAACTTGTGAATGAAAACAATGCCAGTGATCCCAATATGGGATAAATAAAGTGAATCCGTGAAACCACAAATGTGGTAATTAAGAAAGAAAGAAAACATCAGGCTCAATGCCTGTAAATCACTAACAATCACTATATACACAATAGTGACCCCCTACTGGGGATGGGTGAACACCACAAAAAAAAATAGGCTAAATGCCTATAGATGTGATATGTAACCCCAAATATCTTACTTAGGAGAGGGGGTTTAGAGGTTGTGGGGTTTATGCCTTATTGGACTTAGTTATCTATTATTGATTTTAAGGGAATATTGTTCACCTATTTATTGTATATTAAGTATTGAGGTTCACATATAGTTTATTAACGCAGCACCACATTTTACAATTTGGGTCTACCTAAAGGGGGCCTAGCACCTGATGACACTGTCTGCTGTAAACAGACACTATTCTGTCACAGAGCCACCTAGTGGCAGACTAGTTAACTGAACCTGCCTACAAGTAGGGAGGGGCTTGGTTAGAAATGTTATCTAGGATAGAAGAATATACAGTATATGGTACACCACTCCTTTAGTGGTTAGTTAGTCAAAACTGGATCTAAATGCTTTAAGAGGCAGGATACTTTAATTTTTCAAGAAAAGTTTTTAAAATCCGGAACTCATAAAATAATCAGAATCAACGCTGCTATATGCACCTAGAGTTTGGCTGCTGTGGCAATATGCCTGTTCTGTAAAGGCTGGAGCATTAACCACCTCCCGTAATATGACAGACGCAAGGTGGTTCTCTCGTTCTGGGAGGACGTCATATGACGTCCTTCCATTCTAACCACGCATGCGTGGCTCCTGGAGCAATCGGTGGTGCGCTGTGTCCCTCGGACACAGAGGATCCCTGATCCACGGAAAGAGCCGAAGATGTCGGCTCAGTCATGTGATCAGCTGTGTCCAATCACAGCTGATCACATGTAAACAGGGAAATGCCGGTTATCAGCATTTCTTTCCCCATGAGCTGTGACGCTGACAGCTCTTGAGGAGAGGAGAGCTGGTAATCGGCATTCCTCGGAGGAGACAAGTACACTGATCATCAGAGCACTTATGATCAGTGTGCCCTGATGATCTGTGTAGCCCCAGCAGTGCCACCTGTCAGTGTCCATCAGTGCCAGCTCTCAGTGCTCATCCATGCCACCTGCCAGTGCCCATCAGTGCCACATTTCAGTGCCCATCAGTGCCACATCAATGCCACATATCAGTGCCCATCTGAGCTGCCTTTCAGTGTCACCCATCAGTGCCAGTCAGTGTCACCTATCAATGCCAGTCAGTGCCGCCTATCAGTGCTGCCAATCAGTGCCACCTATCAGTGTGCATCAGTGCCACCTATCAGTGCCCGTCAGTGCTGCCTATCAGTGCCGCCTGACAGTGCCAGTCAGTGCCACCTATAAGTACCAGTCAGTGCCGCCTATCAGTGCCATATATGAGTGCTGTCTTTCAGTGCCCATTAGTGATGCCTGTCAAAGCCCATCAGTGCCACCTACCAGTGCCTCCTCATCAGTGCCACCTATCAGTGTCCATCAGTGCAGCCTATCAGTGCCCATCACTGCAGCCTCATTAGCGCACATCAGTGAAGGAGAAAAATCACTTATTTACAAAATTTTATAACAAAAACTAAGAAAAAATGTTTTTTTTCAAAATTTTCAGTGGTTTTTGGTTTGTTTAAGAAAAAATAAAAAACCCAGAGGTGATTAAATACTACCAAAATAAAGCTCCATCTGTCACAAATAAATGATAAAAATTTCATATGGATATAGTGTTCCATGACCGCGCAATTGTCATTCAAAGTGCAACAGCGCTGAAAGCTGGAAATTGGCCTGGAAGGGAGTATAAGTGCCCAGTAGGCTAGTGGTTAAACATCTTTTATGTTATATTGTGACCATGGTACCCTACATTACACTGCAAATCAAATTCCTAATATATACCTGTCAGGGGTATAGCTGGGATCACTGCCTCTGGGTCCATAAAGTCAAGAGGCCCAAGCATGAGTGCACCCTAGCTGGTTGTGTACTCCCAATACATTCTTAACCATAGTAATCACCATTTCTGCTTTGAATCCCTTTTCTATGCTGCAAGCCTTTTTGTAGGCATACAAGCATGAAAACAGTCAGATTTTTCTTTTTTTTTGTATAATAAAAGATTTTTCTCAGTTTAATTAAAAATTTGCACCAAAGTGCTTAATGGATTTCTGTATGAATTTTTAAGGGTACCCAGTTTAAATTTGTTGTGATAGCCCAGCAGCTTTTAGTTGTCTCTCTGCATAAAGAGTTTTGAAATACACTGAACAGCATTTCATAGAGGATACCGGAAATATCAGCTACATTGAAATCAGTTTTGGTAAGTTTGCTGTAGTAATTGGAACATTTAATGAGTGAATCATGGCATGTCAGAAAACTGTGGTGTAAGAAATCACCACATAAAACAAAACTGTTACATCAATAGTCTACTGCCCAGGGGCTAAAAAAACACAGATTTGTTTAAGCATCAGTCACTGAAGAAGAAAGGTAAAATGCTTTCCTTAGGAAAAAAACTAAACATTTTACCAGCAGGAATAATACCAAAAAATGCACCCAGGTTTGACCTTTTGTTTTATGCTGCATCAAAGATTGTAGGCTTCAATATGTGTTGTAATGTAGATTGTTGTACTTTTGGTTTGAATAATTTTAATTCACATTTTCCAGCTATATCTATTTGTTGTCAAACCGTTAAGGCCTGATACTGTTTAAAATTAACAAAGCTGTACATAGTACCATTTGACACATGTGCCACAGAAATTTAAAGTGATCTGTGTTTGCAATAAACCTCATAACCTTGCACAAGAAATGAAACATTGATATCTATAGGTGTCCATTCAAACAAGTATTTACCTTCCGGAGTGGAGCAAAGGAGCCTGTTGAGATTTTCAAAACAGAGTAGCTGGGCTTCCCAACTCCCAAGGTACTCTGCAAGGCATGTCCCCATTCAAGGTGTGCCACAAGATCTATAGGTTTCAAGCAGGGACCTCTAGTGCTTGCGTCTTATAAAATATCTGTGACACAAGGCCTAACGATTACATCACAATCCTAAGTCCTCATGCACACTGGACATTTTAACAGCAGCTGTTTTTGGCTTTCAACTTTTTTCTACAGCCAGTAACCCCCCCAGCATGTTATCCTATGTGTCCATGCACACATAGACTGTAATCAACATTTTTTGGAAGAGACGTTTTTTGGCTGGACAAAAAAAACACAGGACTAGTGGGTTTCTAGAGTGGTTTTTTAGCTGTAAAAAAGCTCTAACACTGAAAAACGTGGCAACTCATTAAAACGTCGCAAATGCAAAAACGCTGCTAAATGCTAATGCAAAAACACTAAAAAAAGCTGAAAAACTCAGGTTTTTAACGTGACTTTACACAGTTAATGTTACCAGCGTTATCAAACCACCCATGGTGCATGGAGCCTTATGAAGGGCAGGTTGGTAGTACAAGATCTGTAATTAATATGAATGATGAATGTTTTTTATACAGACAAGGTGAGCAATCTTTTGAAACCAACACTGACAAAGATTCTCACAACTAAGTCCCACAAACAATTTTTCTAAGTATAAAGTTTGATTCACTGTTATCCCAATATGGGCCCAACTTATTCTCATGGCAGATAAAAGATTACATTTCCTTAAGTCACTTAAGTTCTTAAGGAGAGATGAATGGAAACTGATCATGTACCACTGGAAGAGGAGGTATTGGGGGGATCAGGGAAGGACAGCGATGAGGCAGACTTGAAGATGATTGTGGACCAGAGATAGAATAGGCAAAGTTAGGAGCTAAACACAGCTGAAAGAAGTAGGAGTGGCTGCTAAGCATAGATCATTTATAGAGAATGCAGAGTTGGATCTGATCACAACTGGAAGAAAGCTAGGAGTGGCAGCTAAGCCTAGATCGTTGGCAGAGAAGTCGTTGGCCAGATGCTGTTTAATGGAAGCTAGGAATGGCAACTGAGGATGGATTATTAGTAGAGTAGGCCTAGCAGGAGCTGACCATTGTTGGAAGGAAGCTAGGATTGGCAGCTTACCATGGATCATTTGTATAAAAGGCATAGTGGAAGAGGATCACTGCTGAATTTAAGCTAGAAGTGGCATCTCGATGGAGAACACGCACTGGCTGAGAAGGGAAAATGGGAGCTGATCACTGCTTGAAAGGAAGCTAGGAGATGCACCTGAGTGTGTATCATTGGTAGAGGAGGCATAGTGGGAACTGATCACTGTTGGAAGGAAACTAGGACTGCCAGCTGAGCTGCTGGTCATGGTAAAAATCTGCACAAAGCAAATCTGCAAAATCTTGTTCACTCATCTCTAATTACAGCTAAAACTGAACTATATTCTGCAGTAATAAATTATCTCTATCAGATTCAGCTAGCAACTGTCGTCATTATGCGGTTTTCTGGTTTATCTCCTTGTAGGAGTCAGCTGTAGTCCAGAACAAGCTAAAATTTGTGGTTGAGTTGGCAGTATATATGTTCTGCTAAAACTCAGTTTATTGAAATACAGAAAGTGATATTTTTACATGATGCTCACATAGGGCAAAAACAAAGGTAGAAATATAGAAAGAAAGAAAATATTGATATACAGTAGAATGTTTTAAAAAATATATATTTAATTAAATATTTTTACCAATTTACAAAATGCAAAGTCAGAGAACAGAGGAAAAATCTAAATCACATCCATATTTGGGATGACCACCCTTTGGCTTCAAACCAGCATCAATTCAATTCATCAAGCTCTTTTGAAGAAGCACAAAGAAATGGGCAATGTTGAGGACTGTAGAGGCAGTAGTCAGCCAAGGAAACTTGATGCAGAAGATGAAAGGCACGGCATGCTTTCTTCCCTTCAGCATCGGAAGATGTCCAGCAGTGCCATCAGCATCGAACTGGTGGAAACCAGTGGCACCCAGGTACACCCATCTGCTGTCTGGGGAAGTCTGGCCAATTCTCCTTGTGACTAATGTTCATTCTGTTTTCAGAATTGCAACTACAACCCCAGCATTGACTCAATGATGCAATGAAGTGGTTGGGTGTAAAAGTGTACAGCTTGTGTAATTTGTTCCATATTTTGAGTTAACTTATGAATGGGTAAAAAAAAAAAGCAACCAAAGAAATGCAGCTACTAAAATGGACCTGCAGCATTTTTTGCGATCAAGCAATGTCGGTGGATAAACATATCCTCAAGGTCATTATTGAGGTTTATAGTCCAAGCAAAAATCAGTTACTTACCACCGTAGACTTTGCAAATTGTTTAATTGTTTGAATATTTGTAAGCAACACTGACAAACTGAGCATGTCATAGTGACCGATTATGTTTATATAAATTTGTGTTCACTAGCTTTAACTCCATATTAATAAAAAAGGTGTATAGCAAACTTTCCAAAGCTTTCTACTTTATGATTAAAAGGTAGACACACATGGACTACATGACAAAGCCTAGTATAATGCTAGGGTAATTGTGTAGTGTTGATACAGGTTGTTACATAATTCTTAATAAACTGGTCCATGGGAAATTGACAAGCACTTTGTGGATTTTAAGGAGACACAAATCTATCAGTTGGCTTGATTGGTCAAGCAAGCCCTCATTGGGTCTAGCTTTGTTTTGTTGATTGTGATTTGGATGTAGAACTTGCATTCACACCTACTAATTATGGATGCGGGAAGCCTCTCCTCCCTATACAGATACTGGACTTGGAGCATGCTAAAAATGGTACTGCTAACTTTAGCAATGGTGCTAGGGAATCATGATGGTTGTATCTGCCTATGTTCGATTCGGCAAAGGTTTCAGTGAATCTTGTTCGAAATTAGGCAAGAATTTACTTTGAGGTGAATCCAATTTAAATCAAGGCTTTGGAGGGCTAGTAGGCTGTCAAATGAAAGGCATGAAAAGCTGGGCACTGCCATTGGGGACACGTATCAGTGCAAAATTAATTAATTAATTCAGAAATTAATACTGAAGTTTTTGTCATGTAGCTTTAAGGGAAACATTGAAAATACACAAAATATCTAAATACCATGATTTGGGATGCCTTAAAGCTGAGTGTGGTATTACAGAACAGTACAATTTTTACAGACAGTCTCAGTGATGGTGTACACTGGTAATTCATATTTGGCTAGGGAATGTATTTTTATCTTTTACATTTAGCTTGGCTCACTTACAGCAACAGCACCCCAGTCTGATTCATTTCAGTTTGAAAAATGGCTTTATGTCATAGCTTTAGCAGTGGCACATGCCTTTTTATAAAGCAGTAATAGACCCTCTATGACTAAGCTGTGACATGAGATAGAAACTAAGCAGTAGTTCATTGTGGCTGTTCTTGTTCTCATTGATGAAAACTGTCCTGCCACTGGCCAGTCTGTAATTAAGAATAAAGAGACCTCAGATGATACAGAGGTGTAAAATTGGCCAGCAGCAGAACAACTGTGATACGAATTGGCCAAATAAATACAGGCAGGTGTTTTACTACAAGAATTAAGACAGTTTAAATTTGCCTGCAACAAATCAAGAATAACAGACCTAACTGATGTGTGCCTGACTTTTATTTTTTCTATGGGCATAGTTGGTAGGTGAATGTGAATGATATAATGGGAGGAGGTTTAGGTGCACTGTTCTTGCACTTAGTGTTTTCCTCTTCCAATACAGTGTTGTGCTGTTAACAAAACAAAGCTTAAACAATAGAAAGTCAGTGAATGGTGATTGCTACTCTTTAAGCACCCCAAACTGAAAAAAAAGATCTAATAATAAAAATTAAAATAAAAAAACACAAAATAAATAAAAACCCCATAATACCACCCACTGAAACAAAAGCCCAAAAGGGAAGCCTTGCAGCAAAAAAAGGTTGGAAAAAACAGCAGCTAAAAATGACCGCTGACTTAAAAAAAAACCACAAAATAAAACAAAAGACAAAAAATGTCCCCAATAATAGACGTTAAAAAAGGCACCAAGGGGTTGATTGACAAAAGAGCTAGCAATCAGAATTAAAGTACAGTTTCCTAACTGGTTCTAATCTCTCCCTATGCTTTCCCACTACAGCTTTAAATTCAATGACACTATGGATAATCTGTGCTCCCCCCCCCCCTTTATAGTGAAGGGAGTGGCTATCCAAAAACCCACTTATTGACCCTTTTAAGATTGCTGATTATAGTCAAAGGCCATTCAGGGCATTAAAGTTTACAAAACATTCTTCCAGGGGATTCACACAAAAATTGGGAAGGCGTGTGAATCTCAAACCAGGAGGATTCGCCTCAAACTTGAACTTCATCCCTATGCAGCACTACTGGCTCCCTCTTTTAGTCAGAGCTCGCTGGCTCTTTCTTCTTGTCTGAGCTCTGCTGTACAGAAGATAATACCAAATGAATTTCAGATACTTACACTGCTTACATTTTTAAAAAAAATATAGTGCTGTATTAATGTATTAATTAATGTGTTAATGAAAACAGAACTGCATTAAGTCATGTATTTTATATCTGTGGGGGTTCAGCATTAAAAACAAGACGTAACACAAGAATCTATTTGTATATTTTTTCCTAATTTTTTTGTGTATTTTATTGTGTGATATTTGACATATAATCATGTCACATACTGATCAAAAGTCCTTTGGTTTAATCAACTGACTGAAATCGAAACTCACTAGAGGAAATTGATACTGTCTCCCATTCTGTGACGCATTTTAGACAAAAGGTTACAAGCCTGCCTACATAGTAGACAATTTACGGCAAGTCCTACTCTAAACTACACTGTTACCCTACTAGATGCTAGTGATTTGTTCTTGTAAATCTGGATGCATTATAGTCTGTATGTGTGTGTGCCTGTGTGATCTACTCTATACTAATTTGTCTGTCTGTCTATGTATATCTTTCTTACACATCTTTCACATAATGTACTGTATATCTGGACATCTGTCTATTTTACTGTATGTCAGTGCATGATGATCAGCACATGTATGTCAGTTAATGTATGTATGTAAAATTATTGGCTGATTTTGGCCAATGTGACACCTATCACCAGTTTATACTTTGAAACCTTTACTAAATATTATAAAAATAATGCCGACTGATGTACCTAGAACTTCTTTTCACATCAATTGAATTTCTCTTTTATAAATTTGGATTGTTGAAAAATAAATAGGATTACAATACTTTTAGGATTGTCAAATTCAGCTGTAAGGCTGAGAGCAGGACATGCTTGGAGACAGCTGTGATGAAAGTACTGTCATCATGGGGCCCTGACAGGTCCAGAGAGACTCTTCAGTGCTGTCAGGGCAGCATGATAATAAAACTGTCCTTACAGGAAACATGTCCTGCTCTCTGCCTCAGTGCTGTCAGTATCAGCGGGGAGTGTCAGACTTCTATTAACTCTGAAGTGCACAAAACTTGGAAAATAAGTAAATCAAAAACTATTTGTTATTGCAATATGTATTTTTTGACATTATTCAGGTCAGGGTTCAAAGTTTAACCCATAACATCGTCGGTGGACAGGGTATCTGAGGGTGGTTAGGTGATTTTGGTTTGGCAGACAGCAGGTGAAAATTCTAAGTAGATGTCAAAACCCTTATGGCCAGTACACACGATCAGAAAATTGGATGAGAAAAATTATTTTCAGAGGGATCGTTTGATAATCTGATTGTTAGTACACAGCTTTCAACAGCCGATCACGACAGTTCATGCAAAAATATCCAAAGGAACAAGCATGAAAGCATTTTCTCATATGATAACAGTGCAAACAATTTTTGTTTAATCAGTACAGTATTCGTCCAAAAAAAATTGAGAGACCAAGACCACGCATGGTCAGAAACAAAAAAATACATTACAATACAATACAATACATTACATCACTTCCGAAGCTGCATTCTGTCGTACGAGAATTTTTGTAACTTTAGTAACCTCTTCATTTTTGAGACTAGTATGCAACATAAAACTAATTCATCCAACTATCTGATCGTGTATACTAGTCATTAGACATCTTCTTAATATCAGAGATTACACACTGTATTTTATGCAAACACAAAAAAGCCACAACTTTTTCCAACACACAGTGGAAGATGGTAAAATAAATGGAATTTTCAAATGCCATTGGATCTGTGAATGAAATGTTCAGTATGAATATTGAATACATTGGCTTTACCCATCAATTGCTCACTTATTTATGTTTATCATTTAGAAATTCTGCACCACCTCTCCAGAGGAGGTTGTCATCTATCCCTTAGTCCAGACACCTACTATGGCCAAATTAGGTGGACGCAAATACATCTTTTAATGTACATTTGAATAGTGAGAGGACATCAGGGCAACCAGAAGAACCTTCATAATGCAAACTCAATGCAACCAGGGGAATTGTAGCCAGAACCCCAACACTGCAAGGCAAGCATGCTAACCACTTGGCCAAAGTGTGAGAGATATGAAGTGATAAGATGGCATCTTCCTTTGTATGTATTCACCATAAGACAGATTCCATTAAGGTGTGTCTAAAGCCAACCCTTTTTTTTTTCAAAAGCTTTGGATAGAATGTTAGGGGGGATATGTTATTTGAATTTTTTTTATTTCTGTATGTGTCTCTTTTAGGAAATTAAACTCTCTTGGTGACCATTACCACTGGGACTCAATGTGGGGAAAAAAGAAACATTTAAAATTGTTATCTAAAGAGGAAATCTTAACAGGATCTGGATTATTATGGACCACATTTGTCCTTAAGCCTGGAGCCCGTCTATAAATAAAAGATGTTTTTTTTTGGGGAGTATGGTGTTTAGCGTAGGGTCCATAGACAAGATAGGCCAGTGCCTTTTAAAGCACCTTTCTAACTCCTTATATTGTTGATTAAACTAAGCAAAATGGTAGTGTGACAAGAACACCCCTACCTGGAAAAAGAAGGTTACTAGGTGATCCACGCGGAGTAATATGAATTCAAAAATATTCCAAACAATACTTTATTTGATCACATAGATCATAAGGAGGTTAAACATGAGCACGGTGTACATATGAAAAAAGTAAATAAAATCATGTTAAAAAGCACTAGGCGTCTTCAGTTTCGGGTCATCTTAGCAAATAGAGTACCATAAGGCAGAGTTATATAGTGGTGATATAGTTATCCTGGGTTTCCATAGGTTTTCGTCTTGTATTCAAATGAACCATGTATTCAGCAAATGTGTTCCCAATATATGTCAGGTATCTCCTGGTATGAAAAAGCTGGAACACAGAAGTACATAGTATATATATAGAAGTATGAAAACCAAAAAACCAAAACACATCCAAAATTCACCAAGCCTCCCTCTGCAGTAGTCAATGGATACTACTATTACCTTCTCAATAGTGAGATTAACAGGCCAACTTCTCAAATGTAGGGACTTCCTGGATAGCCACCCCAAGTGAAACAGGGTCCACAGTACCAAATGATTCTGAGGATATATATAGAAAAATAGTGATACATATAAAAATCATGGGCATCAGGTCACCCTGAAAACAAGACACACATAGAGTGGGTATATTACCATAAATGAAGATCAAGAAGACTTCTGTCGACTTGAAATAGGATCAGGTCCTTGATGCTTTTCCAAGATACATGTGGGGGTGGGGAGCCAGGTAGTCACAATACATGGATTCCAAACACATCAACTGTGTATATAGCATATAACAGGCCATGCAGGCCTGAGTTTTTATACCCAATAAAGGGTTTCCAAAAATTACTCAAAATGAGAAGATTATTGCTCCATATACTATGTGTATAGCATGTAACAGGCTATACAGGCCTGAGTATTTATACCCAATAAAGGGTTTCCAAAAATTACTCAAAATGAGAGGGTTATTGCGGTTTCATGAGGATATGGCTATGTCACAGCACAACACCTGGATAGGATAGCGTATATATATATATGTAGATCGTCCTCAAAAGAGGATTTACAAAGAATTCCCCGAATATACAGGGTAAATTAGGCCCATATAGCATGCCCTTTTAATACCATAAATGCTCTATAGATCTCAACAGCCGTAAGTTGAAATAACTTGCCACCGGTGGAAGATAAATTTCCATGAAAGATTGCCGTTTGCGAACCGCTGCCATAGTAGCCTTATGGTAGTTTTCAGAGGGTCAAGGGCCTTCCTAACAGAGAGCTGTGACACCGCCGTTCCTTCCCGCCTCGTGGGCGCCGCACCCAGTGAAGACGCCGAGCGTAGTGACGTCAATACGTTGACGCGTTTCGTCCGCCAATCACCGCAGACTTCGTCAGAACTGGGAGGGGACTTCAATACTTCGCCTTATATGGTGCTCTAATTGCATACCAAAGAGTCTCCACCTCGCCATCTTGTGTTGAAAGAGTATCACTACATTGGAATGATCCAAAGTGAATTAAAACACATATATTAAATTTAAATTTAAATTTAAAATGGTTGCTGGATATAGAAGGAAGGAGCCTAAATGTTAACAGTCAGATCATCTTCAAAAAAAGGATTAATAATAGAGAGGAGATCAATATTAGCACAATACTTATTCTAAAGAGGAGAACATCAAGACCAAATCCCGTTGCCTCAGCTTCAATATCAATCCAATTATTATAAAGATTTATTTTTATTATCTAGAGGAAATAGGATCAAGTGCAGGGTTAAGTTCATATTTTGTCCAAATATGTCCATATTCAATTCACATAAAAGATACCACAATATAGATTATAGCTTGGGATATATAGAGGGTTCCAAGAGACTCATTTCAAAAAAACCCCAAAGTTAAGTTCTGTATTGAGTCCGCATGGGGCAAGTGCTCCCAGGGTATAGATCCAGAATTTTTCCTTTTGTAGGAGGACTTTATCAAAGTCACCCCGACGAGCTGAAATATTCAGCAGAAAGATCCCTTTTACTTTTAGACCATCTGTTTTGCCCCCATGAACTTCTTTGAAGTGTTGAGCCAATGGGTTTTCTTTTTCTCCCTTTCTAACATTTCTATTTTCATTTCTGATATCTCTCAGATGTTCACCAATCCTCGTCCTAAGGTTTCTTTTAGTTTTACCTATATACATCTTCTTGCAAGGGCATTCCATCATGTACACTATTTTGCTACTTGAGCAATTAATGAAGCTTCGTATTTGGAATATCTTAGAGTTATCATTATTAAAGAACTGATTAGACTTATGCACAAATGGACAAATCTGACAATGGCCACAGGGGAACATTCCATATACCCCAGTCCTCCTCGTTAACCAGTTTCTTTGTGGTGCCCTCTGGAATTCTGATTGTACTAGTATATCATTTAGATTCCGAGTTCGTTTTGCTACCATTTGGGGGCTCTCTCCTACTACTTTGGCTATCTGCGGATTTTGAGTTAATAAGTACCAATGGGAGTCCAGGGCCTTCTTAACTTCACCCCATTGTTGTCCAAATTTAGTTATAAATCTTACCGGTTGGTTTTCAAGGTTCTCAGCTAACTTTAGTTTTGGTTTATTTATCAATTCCTCTCTTGTTTTACCGAGGGCTCTTCTTTTTGCTCTTCTTAGGGTTCTATGTGAATAGCCTCTCTCTCTGAACCTCTTATATAGCTGAATAGATTCATATCTATACTCCAAATCTTCTGTACAGTTTCTTTTTATTCTCTGAAATTGACCAATAGGGATTCCTTGTTTTAAACTCCTTGGATGATAGCTATTAGCATGGAGAAGTGTATTAGCCGCTGTTTCCTTTCTAAATGTTTTAGTGACCAATTTATTTCCGTAGATAGAGATTGACAAATCCAAAAAAGTTATCACCTCTCTATCTACTGTATAAGTAAGTTTGATATTTCTATCATTCTCGTTCAGGAATTCCATAAACCTTTTAAGCTCATCAATACTACCATCCCAGACCATCAGGACATCATCAATATATCGCAACCAGGTTATTGCATATTGGTTATAGGGAGTAGAGGGATATACTAACTCCTCTTCCCATAGACCTAGATGCAGACATGCAAATGCCGGGGCCCAAGGTGCTCCCATGGAGGTACCACATATTTGCTGGTAAAAGGAACCCAAAAACTGAAAACAGTTATGGGTCAGCATAAAGTCCAACAAATCCAGTATAAATTCATTTTGAGCCTCCATTTCAGGAAAATGTGTCTCCAGAAAGTGGGCCACAGCTTTTTGTCCCCAGGTATGTGGGATAGAGGTATATAATGATTCCACATCAATGCCGACCAGGAGTGCACCTTTTGGTACTTTTACATTTAAGATCTTTTTAAGTACATCTCCCGTGTCTTTTACATAAGATCTGAGTTCTAAAACCAGATCCTTAATTAAATCGTCTACAAATTTGCCTATTGGTTCCAAAGGACCACCAATGGCCGATACTATAGGGCGTCCCGGTGGTTGAGAGGGGTTTTTGTGTATTTTTGGAATTACATAGAAGGTGGGAATATTGTATACCTCGACTGTCAACATATCGCATTCCCGTTTGGTTAATAAGTTTGCTTCATGTGCCAATCCCACTTTTTTATTTAAATCAACTACAAGTTTTGGGAACGGGTTATTATGTAGTTTACGATATGTATCCTGACTCTTCAACTGTCGAAGTACCTCCTTCTCATATTCCACACTCTCCAGTAATACTACATTTCCCCTTTTATCACTCTTTTTGATCACAATATTTTTAGCATTCTTAAGTTCCCTAAGGGCTATTCTTTCACCCCTAGTGAGATTATCAAAGTTCCTCATTGTCCAGTCTATTTTCCCCAGGTCATCGTGTACTAGATCTAAAAAAGTACTTAACCATTTGTTTTCCCTAATATTGGGCATTCTTTTAGAAGGAGTTTTAAGTCTAGTGTGTCTTTTCCACTTATTAGAGACATCCTCCTCCCCAAGCTCACTTTCTGTAGGAGTCTCCTCAGAGAGACTGATAAGATCTCTCAGTGCCTGTTGTTCCCTCTCTGAGTTGAAGTCGTAAGGATTTTGTCCTTCTCTAGATAAATATGGAATTCTCAGAAGGATCTTTCTCAGAAACAGATTTAGGTCTTTATAGACCTCAAATAGGTCCATTTTATCCGTAGGGGAGAAGGTTAAACCTTTCCGCAATAGATCATAATGTCTTTTTTTCAATACAAATTTGGAAAGATTTATTACCTTAAGATCATTGGTTCCCCCCTCTAGGTTGATCTTTATCTCTTGTGGCTTCGGGTACGGTTTTGATTGGGTAGTTTTAGGGTAGCTAGAGTACTTCTTTCTTCCTTTGCCCCATTGATTTGTTTGTTTGTTTGTTTCAATATTCCCTGGTTCTCGCCAGCTGTCTTTTCTTCTAAAAAACTAACCGATCTCTTATAACTTTCATCATCATCTTCACTCATTGACGAATATCCTCTATTATTCCTAGAGAAATGTTTTTTACGTTTTGATCGACTTCTTCCTCTACTATTTGTTAGATCGAATATCTCACCTTTCTCCCAATCCTCTAAATCTCTTCTAAATTTTTGTTGTTTCGTAAATTTCAGATTTTTTTGTATTTTTTCTATCTCTTTTCTAAGGAAATCATTGTGTTTATCAAATTCAGCATCGTTCTTCAGGGGATCAAGTGATTTTGCACTCTCATTAATTTCATTAGAGAGTTCATTCAATTGAACCTTCTCTTCTTCTAAAGGGGGAAATGTAGTATTACTGGAGAGTGTGGAATATGAGAAGGAGGTACTTCGACAGTTGAAGAGTCAGGATACATATCGTAAACTACATAATAACCCGTTCCCAAAACTTGTAGTTGATTTAAATAAAAAAGTGGGATTGGCACATGAAGCAAACTTATTAACCAAACGGGAATGCGATATGTTGACAGTCGAGGTATACAATATTCCCACCTTCTATGTAATTCCAAAAATACACAAAAACCCCTCTCAACCACCGGGACGCCCTATAGTATCGGCCATTGGTGGTCCTTTGGAACCAATAGGCAAATTTGTAGACGATTTAATTAAGGATCTGGTTTTAGAACTCAGATCTTATGTAAAAGACACGGGAGATGTACTTAAAAAGATCTTAAATGTAAAAGTACCAAAAGGTGCACTCCTGGTCGGCATTGATGTGGAATCATTATATACCTCTATCCCACATACCTGGGGACAAAAAGCTGTGGCCCACTTTCTGGAGACACATTTTCCTGAAATGGAGGCTCAAAATGAATTTATACTGGATTTGTTGGACTTTATGCTGACCCATAACTGTTTTCAGTTTTTGGGTTCCTTTTACCAGCAAATATGTGGTACCTCCATGGGAGCACCTTGGGCCCCGGCATTTGCATGTCTGCATCTAGGTCTATGGGAAGAGGAGTTAGTATATCCCTCTACTCCCTATAACCAATATGCAATAACCTGGTTGCGATATATTGATGATGTCCTGATGGTCTGGGATGGTAGTATTGATGAGCTTAAAAGGTTTATGGAATTCCTGAACGAGAATGATAGAAATATCAAACTTACTTATACAGTAGATAGAGAGGTGATAACTTTTTTGGATTTGTCAATCTCTATCTACGGAAATAAATTGGTCACTAAAACATTTAGAAAGGAAACAGCGGCTAATACACTTCTCCATGCTAATAGCTATCATCCAAGGAGTTTAAAACAAGGAATCCCTATTGGTCAATTTCAGAGAATAAAAAGAAACTGTACAGAAGATTTGGAGTATAGATATGAATCTATTCAGCTATATAAGAGGTTCAGAGAGAGAGGCTATTCACATAGAACCCTAAGAAGAGCAAAAAGAAGAGCCCTCGGTAAAACAAGAGAGGAATTGATAAATAAACCAAAACTAAAGTTAGCTGAGAACCTTGAAAACCAACCGGTAAGATTTATAACTAAATTTGGACAACAATGGGGTGAAGTTAAGAAGGCCCTGGACTCCCATTGGTACTTATTAACTCAAAATCCGCAGATAGCCAAAGTAGTAGGAGAGAGCCCCCAAATGGTAGCAAAACGAACTCGGAATCTAAATGATATACTAGTACAATCAGAATTCCAGAGGGCACCACAAAGAAACTGGTTAACGAGGAGGACTGGGGTATATGGAATGTTCCCCTGTGGCCATTGTCAGATTTGTCCATTTGTGCATAAGTCTAATCAGTTCTTTAATAATGATAACTCTAAGATATTCCAAATACGAAGCTTCATTAATTGCTCAAGTAGCAAAATAGTGTACATGATAGAATGCCCATGTAAGAAGATGTATATAGGTAAAACTAAAAGAAACCTTAGGACGAGGATTGGTGAACATCTGAGAGATATCAGAAATGAAAATAGAAATGTTAGAAAGGGAGAAAAAGAAAACCCATTGGCTCAACACTTCAAAGAAGTTCATGGGGGCAAAACAGATGGTCTAAAAGTAAAAGGGATCTTTCTGCTGAATATTTCAGCTCGTCGGGGTGACTTTGATAAAGTCCTCCTACAAAAGGAAAAATTCTGGATCTATACCCTGGGAGCACTTGCCCCATGCGGACTCAATACAGAACTTAACTTTGGGGTTTTTTTGAAATGAGTCTCTTGGAACCCTCTATATATCCCAAGCTATAATCTATATTGTGGTATCTTTTATGTGAATTGAATATGGACATATTTGGACAAAATATGAACTTAACCCTGCACTTGATCCTATTTCCTCTAGATAATAAAAATAAATCTTTATAATAATTGGATTGATATTGAAGCTGAGGCAACGGGATTTGGTCTTGATGTTCTCCTCTTTAGAATAAGTATTGTGCTAATATTGATCTCCTCTCTATTATTAATCCTTTTTTTGAAGATGATCTGACTGTTAACATTTAGGCTCCTTCCTTCTATATCCAGCAACCATTTTAAATTTAAATTTAAATTTAATATATGTGTTTTAATTCACTTTGGATCATTCCAATGTAGTGATACTCTTTCAACACAAGATGGCGAGGTGGAGACTCTTTGGTATGCAATTAGAGCACCATATAAGGCGAAGTATTGAAGTCCCCTCCCAGTTCTGACGAAGTCTGCGGTGATTGGCGGACGAAACGCGTCAACGTATTGACGTCACTACGCTCGGCGTCTTCACTGGGTGCGGCGCCCACGAGGCGGGAAGGAACGGCGGTGTCACAGCTCTCCGTTAGGAAGGCCCTTGACCCTCTGAAAACTACCATAAGGCTACTATTGCAGCGGTTCGCAAACGGCAATCTTTCATGGAAATTTATCTTCCACCGGTGGCAAGTTATTTCAGCTTACGGCTGTTGAGATCTATAGAGCATTTATGGTATTAAAAGGGCATGCTATATGGGCCTAATTTACCCTGTATATTCGGGGAATTCTTTGTAAATCCTCTTTTGAGGACGATCTACATATATATATATACGCTATCCTATCCAGGTGTTGTGCTGTGACATAGCCATATCCTCATGAAACCGCAATAACCCTCTCATTTTGAGTAATTTTTGGAAACCCTTTATTGGGTATAAATACTCAGGCCTGTATAGCCTGTTATATGCTATACACATAGTATATGGAGCAATAATCTTCTCATTTTGAGTAATTTTTGGAAACCCTTTATTGGGTATAAAAACTCAGGCCTGCATGGCCCGTTATATGCTATATACACAGTTGATGTGTTTGGAATCCATGTATTGTGACTACCTGGCTCCCCACCCCCACATGTATCTTGGAAAAGCATCAAGGACCTGATCCTATTTCAAGTCGACAGAAGTCTTCTTGATCTTCATTTATGGTAATATACCCACTCTATGTGTGTCTTGTTTTCAGGGTGACCTGATGCCCATGATTTTTATATGTATCACTATTTTTCTATATATATCCTCAGAATCATTTGGTACTGAGGACCCTGTTTCACTCGGGGTGGCTATCCAGGAAGTCCCTACATTTGAGAAGTTGGCCTGTTAATCTCACTATTGAGAAGGTAATAGTAGTATCCATTGACTACTGCAGAGGGAGGCTTGGTGAATTTTGGATGTGTTTTGGTTTTTTGGTTTTCATACTTCTATATATATACTATGTACTTCTGTGTTCCAGCTTTTTCATACCAGGAGATACCTGACATATATTGGGAACACATTTGCTGAATACATGGTTCATTTGAATACAAGACGAAAACCTATGGAAACCCAGGATAACTATATCACTACTATATAACTCTGCCTTATGGTACTCTATTTGCTAAGATGACCCGAAACTGAAGACGCCTAGTGCTTTTTAACATGATTTTATTTACTTTTTTCATATGTACACTGTGCTCATGTTTAACCTCCTTATGATCTATGTGATCAAATAAAGTATTGTTTGGAATATTTTTGAATTCATATTACTCCGCGTGGATCACCTAGTAACCTTCTTTTTCCAGGTAGGGGTGTTCTTGTCACACTACCATTTTGCTTAGTATGTACCTTTTGGGTTTATGGATCCACACTTATACAAGTGAGTCGGAGATAAGTCAATGACACCAGCTATACGTGTCATTCTGGGTGGCCAGTTTGTGTTTTATTGTTGTGATATTGTTGATTAAACCCTGTAATAAAGGCAGTGTCTGTCATCTTGATTGTATCTCTCTTATTCCCTACCAGCAGATCTTTCCTGTTTAAGTGGCCTATTTTTTCCCTCACTTTGCTTAATCCCTTATGTTTATAACCCTTATCCTTTAATCTATCTATGAGGATATCAGTTTGTTTATCATGATCCTCTTTCAGCAGACAGTTCCTTCTAATCCTCATAAACTGCCCCTTGGGTATGGCTTTCTTCCATCTTGGGTGGTGGCAACTTTTTACTGGTATGTAACTATTCCTGTCAGTATTTTTAAAGAATGTTTTTGTTCCCAGTGTATTATAATGTTTGAATATAGTGGTCTCTCCTGCAATAATGTCTGCTTGGGCTCTGGGCACACTCTGCCCAGGGCAGCACAACAGTGCTCACCTTACAAGCTGTTTTGCTCTTCTGACTATCTCAACCTTGGCTCACAATGGCTGCCCCTGAACCTTTTGCTTCTGAGTTCCAGACAGCCATCCCATCCACATAGTCACAGTGGCAGCAGGCCCCTTGAACCCCCGTCTTGGCTTCTGGATGCCCTTCACATTGTCTCAGGCTGTGGCAGAAGCCAGGTCCCTTCCCTCCTCTACTTTCCTGCAGCTGTCGATCATGAACACAGAGGACAGAAAAGTCAATTAAACTCCTGGGATATTGATCTTGTCAGTTAAGTAGCAGAGGGGGTTGTTAATCAGTTTCAGCTGCTTTGTTGTTAATGAAATTAACAACAGGTGCACTAGATGGACAACAATGAACAACACCCAAACAGGAATGGTTTTACAGGTGGAGGCCACTGACTTTTTTTTCCCTACTGATCTTTTCTGACTGTTTTTCACTAGTTTTGCATTTGTCAGTGTCACTACTAGTAGCATGAGGCAATAGCTGGAACCTACAGAGGTTGCACAGGCAGTACAACTCCTCCAGGATGGCACATCAATACGTGCCATTGCTAGAAGGTTTGCTGTGTCTCCCAGCACAGTCTCAAGAGCATTGAGGAGATTCCAGGAGACAGGCAGTTAGTCTAGAAGAGCTGGACAGGGCCAGAGAAGGTCCTTAACCCATCAGCAGGATTGGTATCTGCTCCTTTGTGCAAGGAGGAACAGGATGAGAACTGTCAGAGCCCTACAAAATGAACTCTAGCAGGCCACTGGTGTGCATGCCTCTGACCAAACAATCAGAAACAAACTTCATGAGGGTGGCCTGGGGACCTGACATCCCCTAGTGGGTCCTGTGCTCACTGCCCGACACCATAGAACTCAATTGGCATTTGCTATTGAACACCAGAATTGGCAGGCTGCCACTGGCGCCCTGTGCTTTTCACAGAAGCAAGCAGGTTCACCCTGAGCACATGTGACAGATGTGAAAGGGTCTGGATAAGCCGTGGAGAAAATGATGCTGCCTGTAACATTGTTGAGCATGACCATTTTGGTGGTGGGTCAGTGATGGTCTGGAGAGGCATATCCATGGAGGGACTTACAGACCTCTATAGGCTAGACAATGGCATCCTGACTGCCATTAGGTATCGGGATGAAACAATTGGACCTATTGTCAGACCCTACACTGGTGCAATGGGTCCTGGATTCCTCCTGGTGCATGACAATGCCCGGCCTCATGTGGTGAGAGTAAGCAGGCAGTTCCTGGAGGATGAAGGAATTGATACCATTGAATGGCCCCCCATGCTCGCCTGACCTAAATCCAATAGAACATATCTGGGATATCATGTTTCAGTTCATTCAACGCCGCCAGGTTGCACCTCAGACTGTCCAGGAGCTCAGTGATGCCCTGCACCAGATCTGGAAGGAAATACCCCAGGACACTATCCGTTGTCTCATTAGGAGCATGCCCCGATGTTGTCAGGCATGCATACAAGCACGTGGGGCCATACAACTACTGAGAACCATTTTAAATTGCTGCAATGAAATTTCAGCAAAATGGACTAGCCTGCTGCATCATATTTTCACTTTGATTTTCGGGGTGTCTTTGAATTCAGTCCTCTGTAGGTTAAGAATTAAGTTCCATCAAATGATGGTGCATCCTTGCATTCCTAACACATTACCTAGTCCATATCAGTATAGATATCCAGCATATTTTTCCCCATTGAGATCTGATGCGTTTTCAAAGTGTTCATTTTACCAAAAAGACAGAATCTTTTTTGAATAAAAAATATAAAACAGAATTTTCACAATACAAATAATTGTGTACCATAAAGAGTATACAGGAACGGTAGGCAACCATTAAACAACCAGAGAAAATCAACATTGTAACAATGTAGATAAAACACCAAATATGGCATGGAGATAAAGACCTTTGCAAATTATATAGTCACGTAGTTATTTACTGCAGGGGCAGTAAGGTTAGTGACTACATCCCGGTGTAACAGACCTATCTCATCTAGGTGCTAGTCTCCATAGACTGCAACCAACGATCCCAAATTATATTATATTTGTTGGGACATCTTCTATTAACATATATCAATTTCTTCAAGTGTAGGGCGTTGTTAATATCTGCCTTCCACTCCTCCAAAGTTGGAGGAAGTGCCTGCAATGACTGCGTACCAATTTCCTGGCACTAAATAACGTTTCATTTAAAAAAGTGCCTGTCAGCTTCTGAAGTGGGGATTATTCCCAACAGACAAGGCTTTGGGTCCAAGGGTACAGAAGAACTCATATGGTCGTGCAAAAATTGGACCTGAGCCCAAAATCCATTTATCCATGGGAATTGCCAAATCAGATGGAAAAATTAGCCCAGGGACACATGGCATTTAGGACAATAGGGGTCCCTGTCAGTTCCAAACTGTGCTAAACGAGTTGTAGTGAGATATGCCCTATGCATTATATAGAGTTGAGTAAGGTTGTTCGGCAATTTAGGGTAAACCTGCTTACAGTTATCTAGGACTTCCTCTCATTCCTCATCGATAACCCCGACGTCTGTCCCCCATCTAAATTTAAGAGAGTAGGCCAAATCAGATGCCTCTGGGGTAAGCAAAAGGTCATATAAAGAAGAAATCAATTTACGGGGCACCTCTCCATATATCGCATCCAATAACGACAGTGGCGTGAGGGCTGGGAAGCCTTCAGGACCTCAACTGACTTTATTGCCCCATTTGATAATACATGGAAAAGAAGGTATACACCTCTAGAGGTCCACAACTTGTGGTCGGGAACAGTGAGAAGTTCAGGCATCAGTCAGTTAGACCAAAGTGGGGTATCTATATGAAATCGTGGGGCTTTAATCTTGGAGGTGGAGAGATCCCAAATTCTCCGGTGATGAAAGGCCATTCCTTTGATGAAGGGCTGTGCGGTAGATCCCCGAGCACCTCTAGCAATATCACAAAATGGATGCATCTCAGGCAGAAGTTCTAGGTCAGATACTAAGACACAGAACCTTGCTTTCTGTCTTATTGATATGATATAGGTGGGAGACAGGGGCGGACTGACCATTCGAGCACTCTGGCACTGCCCAAGGGCCCGGGGTCAGTAGGGGGCCCCATGAAATGCCCCTGGTACCTTTTTTATAGGCTTTTTTGAGTGTGGGCAAGGACACAGTGGCCCCATTATCCCCTATTGCCCGGGGGCCCCATGAGTTGTCAGTCCGCCCCTGGTGAGAGAGTTGGGCTGCCAAGTAATAGAGACCAAAATCTGGAAGGGCAATACCCCCCAGAGTTGTAGGGTTTTTTAGGACACGCCAAGCCAGTTTATGTCTACTTCCACCCCAGACAAACAATTTAAGGAATCAGAGTGTTCCTTTTCATTTTTTTGAGCAGTGTATTATTCTTTTTTGACATGGTGATGCTAGATAGATTTCTAACATTTTGTTTTTTTTTGTAAAACGTTGGCAGTTACATATGTGAGTAGTTTCTAGCAGTCTTTTGGAATATAGCAGAAATAATACTGGGTTGTAGGTAACGGACAAACTGAAAAAAAAAACATTGGTGATAAAAAATGTTCTCAGTATTATTATGACATGCTAATGATTAGGTCACATACCATTTAACCATGTCTATGTTTTGTTGTGGTACTTGAACTGTGCTACTCAGTATCTCTCTTTGTCACTTCAGAAGGAAATTGGTAGGTATACTAATAGTGATTTCCTACTGGCCAGAAAGTATTGATAGAGAAAGTAGTCTCCCACATAGTGATAATCTGCACAACCACAAGCATTTCATGTTTCCTTCCCACATGTATGGGTTTCTGAAACAAGTTGGTGAACTACATTATTTCCATACCAAAATAAACATTGTAGAGGAAAGGGCTAATAATGCAAGCTGAGACATTCTCTGTGGGCCAATATGACTCATAATAAAACCAGAAGCAGAATAGTGTGGCTAGCAAATGGAATCTGGTGACTGTTTTTTCCTTGATATGTGGTGATTTAAAAAAAAAAATGAAAAAAGCTACTGAAGTATTTTAGTAGCTCTATGAACATGTGACATATTACTATGTTTTATATTTTACAGTCTGTGTGACAGGGGCATGGAATATGTTCATACAGTGTATAGAAAAAAACATCCACTAGCATACTTCTCTGATATCATGACTAATTATGTTGCAATAGCAATCCAGTATTCTCATTTTTTGCCCCTTCCACAACAGAAAATTTAAATGTAGAAAATAAGCAGTTGCTATGGAACATTGCATCACTTGTCTACCTTCAAAGTGGAAGGCTACAGCACCTCAAACATCTAATATGCCTAGTACTGGGCATCATGGGCAGGGATGGGCTTCTCCTGGCACACCTGCCCTTAACCCATCCATTTATACGTGTGCTCCTACTATGGAGGCTTTGAAAAAAGTTTAGTTAGATCCACAGTATAGAGAGGACCCTTGATGTGGGACTGTGGCTTACGCATGCATTTGCAAATGTGTGCAAACAAAACCCTTTTTAACGCAAACTGTTAGACAGGGCCATATTGATTGTTTTGCAGGCTGGCTGGTAAGTGTTGCTAGGAAAACCTTTTTTTTTGACTGTGATATACATTGCCCTTCCATGTGCAACTTACTGCTAAGGCTGGTTATAGGTTGGGATGGTTGCCATTTTTTTGTGTAGTTGGCTAATTTGGACACAGGGACTCACTGCATGCCATGCTGTCATTTTGTATAGTTGGGCGTCACGCGCGTCTCTGTACCTTTAAGGAGGGATGGGCTCCCTCCAAGCATACCTGTCCTTAACCTATCCATTGATATATCCAGTTATACATGTGCTCCTACAAATTTTAGTTAGATACACAGTATAGAGAGGACCCTTGACATGGGACTGTGGCTTACGCATGCATTTGCAAATGTGTGCAAACAAAACCCTTTTAATGCAAACTGTTAGACAGGGCCATATTGATTGTTTCGCAGGCTGGCTCGTAAGTGTTGCTGGGAAATCCTTTTTTTGTCTGTGATGTACATTGCCCTTCCATGTGCAACTTACTGCTAAGGCTGGTTATAGGTTGGGACCGGTGCCATTTTTGTGTAGTTGGCTAATTTGGACACAGGGACTCACTGCATGCCATGCTGTCATTTTGTATAGTTGGGTGTCACGTGCATCTCTGTACCTTTAAGGAGGGATGGGCTCCCTCCAAGCACATCTGTCTTTAACCTATTCATTGATATATCCAGTTATACGTGTGCTCCTACTATGGATGCTTTGAAAAAAGTTTAGTTAGATACACAGTATAGAGAGGACCCTTGACGTGGGACTGTGGCTTACACATGTATTTGCAAATGTGTGGAAACAAAACCCTCTGTTTTTAACAAAATGTTAGACAGGGCCAAATTGGTTGTTTCACAGGCTGGCTGGTAAGTGTTGCTGGGAAATTCTTTTTTTGTCTGTGATGTGCATTGCCCTTCCATGTGCAACTTACTGATAAGGCTGGTTATAGGTTGGGATGGTTGCCATTTTTGTACAGCACCTCAAAACATCTAATATGCCTACTTCCATATCATATATATTTCACAATGCCAGGTGCTAGATGTACAGTGGGTTATATCCATTCTTTACATGAACATATATTATTGAACCCATACGTGACAATTTTTTCCCTGCAGTCAACAAAGTAAATCCTTCAATTATCATGGGTGTCAGATTTAAAGTGTTACTAAACCCACAACAATAAAATCAGTCTGTATATGCAGTAAAGCATGCTTGTTATGCTCACTGTGGAACCTTAGGGGTAATCCTCTGCATTGCGTAAAAAAGGTTGCTTGAGCCTGTCTTCTCTGATCCTCCTCTTCTTTAAATGTCCTGATAAGACAGACTAAACCCGTAGCCATTCTGCACATGCTCAGTTTAGTGTGTATTGCTAGAGAGGTTTTCTTGGGAGAGTACATGTGATCAGCACAGGGCCAATCAGTACTGTCCAGACAGAGGTCAGGGGTTTTGCATCCTCCTAGAGCAGAAATAAAACTCCTCCTACAAGCTTTAGCTAGTGCTCTGCTGAACATTGATAGAAGTCACAAGACTGCTCTAACTGCTAATAATGGGTATTTAGCAGTTTATATTTACTAAAATAATTGCATTTCCATGTTTTGTGTATTGTGGCAGACCAGATATAGTGAATGCAGGGTCCTGGGTTTAGTAACACTTTATGGTGTATGTTAATGCTAACAATGGACATTTCTTACTGGCTCCCTTTTGGTCTGTTAACCAATAGCCGCCCGGCAAATAGCCATTTGGCGGCCAGTCAAAAAAACCCTGAATGAATCGATGTCATTCAGGTAAATGCTTGTTTATAGCAAAGTAATTTGCTATAAGAAAATTGTGTAAAAAAAACCAAACCAAAATACTGATCACTTTCCCAAAGTAGTACAATGATACTATGGTAACATTGTACTACTATGGACATAGTGAAATATGAAAAAAAAATCTTAAAAAAAAGAAAACATTTTTTATAAAAAATTAAAAATAATAAAAAAATTAAAAAAAAATATATAATTTTTTTTTCATACTGTCACCAGTCGGTGTCCCTGATCACCGCCATGACAGTTATATGATGACGCTGTACTGCACTGGTGACAGTATGTAAAAACGAAAAATAGTGAAAATAATTTTTTTCATTTTCCAAAAAATTATGACAAAAAAAATACAACTTCAAAAAACTCGCCATGCCTCTTATGAAGTACGTCGGACTGTCTACTTTGCAAAAATGGTTCATTTGGGGGCTATCTGTACTGTTCTGACATTCTTGGACCTCAAGAATTAGATTGGCCGTCAGTACTTCAGGATTGATCAATATTCAGATATATCCCATAGTTTGTGAACTCTATAACTTTCCTATAAACTAAAAAATACATCCTAATTTGGGTTATTTTCACCAAAACATGTAGCAGAATACATCTCGGCCTAAATTTATGAAGAACAATTATTTATTTGCAAATCTTTATAACAGAAACAAAGAAAAACGTGTTTTTTTTTCAAAATTGTCAGTATTTTTTTGTTAATTTAGCAAATAATAAAAACCCCAGTGGTGATCAAATACCACCAAAAGAAAGCTCTAGTTGTGTGAAGAAAATGATAAAATTTTAGTTTGGGTACAGTGTTGTATGACCGCGCAATTGTCATTCAAAGTGTGAGAGCGCTGAACCTGAAAAATGGGCTGGGCAGGAAGGGGGTAAAATTGCCCGGTATGGAAATGGTTAAATAAACCACTGAAAGTGTTTTGTTAGTTCTGTTTTATAAGTGAAAAAAATACCTCCTGATCCTGATAGATATCCAGTAAGCTCCTAACTTCCTGTACACTTTGCCTCTGCTGCACTGAAAGTGGTTCTAAAGCCAGAACATTTTTTACCTTAATGCATTCCCTGCATTAAGGTAAAATTGTCTCAATATTCATACCCCCCCCTTTTACATACCTGAGTCCTCACTTACTCTAGCACTGCACCCATCTGTAGCTGCTCTTTCCTCTCTCCCTGCATTCACAGGACAGAAAGGACATTGGCTCCTGCTGCTGTCAATCAAATTCTGTGAGTAAAGGGTGGGGGACTGGGATGAACAGTAATGTGTGTGTCTATGGAAGCAGTTTCTTACGGTGGTTCATGGAGAAGAGGAGGAGCCAAGAGCACCGTCAGGGGACCCCAGAAGAGGAGGTTCAGGGCTGTTCTGTTGCACAGAGAAGGTAGGTATAATAATATGTTTGTTATTTTTAAAAAGTCTCAGCCTATGAGGAGGCAGAGACCCGGGACAGCTGGGGCTGTCATTCACATCACTGGATTGCGATGAGGCTCAGGTAAGTATTGAAGGGACTGGGGGAGCTGCTGCACACAGAAGGTTTATTACCTCCATGCATAGAATACATGAAGGTAAAAAACCTTCAGCCTTTACAACCACTTTAAAGCCTGGTTTGGAGGAAGGCTACAAGCAAGACCTGGTCTTCTGTATCTGTATTGCATAGAAATGAAAGACATTGCACTTGGTTACGAGCAGAATATGAATACTGTATATATACTGTATATATATATAAAGTGCTAATTGGCTATCACTTCAGTGCAGTGGTACTGACTCCATGTTTTACTCAAATCACGCCAATTTGCTCTCGGTAGGTTCCGAAACCTTTTGGCAGTTTTCATGAAACACTTTGTACTATTTTTAGTTCTGTTGACCTTTTAACAAGTTTTCCCATACTCTCTTTTATCCACTCCTTTCACTCTTGCACCTGCTGATTTTTCCCAAAGCTAAATAAAACCAAGCAAGCATCTCTAAAAAGACCAGTTAGAAGTATACTACTTGTGCTAGGTAAGAGAAAAAGACAGACACACATCCAGAATGCGACACATTAAAAATTGTATGAGAACAACACTCAACAGTTGACACTATTTTTTCCCTTACCCAACCCATTACACTTCCACATGACTTTTCAGGGTGCGAATTTGGTCTTTTTTCTATTTGGAGATATTTAGCTAATTGTTTCATACCATGTAGTTTTTGTTCCTATGGGCTTTTACCTTACTACAGTAACTTATTTTTCTAGATAGCAAAATATATAATCAGAAAAACTCTGGGGGCACAGAAGCATTACTATCTAGGAAATAAAAATTTAATCTTTAATAAGTCACCTAAAAGTATTTCAATTGTATAACAAAAAAAACACAAGTGTTGCAATACTGTGGCCTTATGTTACTAATAGTACAGTAAGAATATAAACAGAAATTACTCTTTTCAGCTTTTTGCAATCTGATTTTTGTGTGTTGTGTGTTTATATCTTGATGAGCACATGCGTGTGTTAGATGTGAGTACATACCCTACACATTGAACATCCATCACTGCTTATTGCTCCATGCCGATTTATTCACCTTCGGTTTATCTATGCCATGAGAGGCTCACCTGTGCAACAGCGATCCATGTATAGTGTCTAACCTAAGGCATGGAGTCCACAAATGTTGTATACAATCTTAGCTAGGTGCTGGATGCTACTTTAGCCAAATACATACTTTGAAGACTTTTTCTATACAGTGGCAGATATTCACATGTTGACTTTAGCAAAACATTTCTTTATACTTGTGATGAACAGAGAGAGAGAACACAGAGGCAGATCACACGAAACCCAACGTGCGGGCATTTATTGGGGATACTTGAGGTACAGACAACAGAAATACTAGTCCACAGAACAACACAAGACAAAGCAATGAAGAATGATTCTCGGGGTGACAATATGGGGCAGCAGAGGGAAAGTAGTCCACAGGGCAGAGTAGTGAGGGCACAGTAGGGTGGTAGTCCCTCAGCACAGGCAGGACGCAGAGGTTTAAGTTCTTGGGCAAAGGTTTTGGGTAAAACAGGGTTAAGTCCAGCAAACAAGGCAAAGGGTTCTGGGCAGAGCAGGGTTAAGTCCAACACACAGGGAAAAGGGTTCTGGGCAGAGCAGGGTTATGTCCAGCACATAGGGCAAAGGGATCCGGGAAGAATACGGTTAAGTCCGACACACAAGGCAAAGGGTTCCAGGCAGGACAGGGTTACTCCTGCACACAGGGCAAGTCCACCTCACGGCAGAGATCTGTGAAGGAGAGGATTAAATCCAGCACACAGGGTACAGCCAGAGGTATGGTCTCCAGGACAGGATTGTGGGGTCTGGCCGCAGCTCAGAAGCACCCCAATACATGGAAAAGGACAGGGAGCATAGAGTCCACACAAGGCAGGGTTGGCAGAGTTCTGGCAGGACTTAGGCTAGAGTCAAAAGCAATAATCTGGACCCAGTGAGTAGCAGGCCGCAAACTGGTATAGCAAAGTCGAGAAGCACAGGGCAGCAATTCAGGGACTCACCAGCCAAGAGTGGCCTCAGCAGAGAAAGTCAAGGCAGAGCAGCATGGAGAAGGAGGTCCAGAGGGCATAGGTCGTTCACTAACTCTTCATAGGTCTTCAAAGGGCTGTGTGTCCTGGCTGCAGCTTCAAGACCACACAGGCAGCAGTTGACAGAAGAGCAGAGGGTAGAATAAAGTCCCGGTGTCTGGAAAGCCACACAGACAATGTAGGACAACAAGTCCCAGCAGTACAAAAAGCAAAGCACAACCCATACAGATTTGTCTCTGCGGTTCAACGCATCTCCTAGCGAGGCCTGCAGCCATTAGCTCCTTTCTCCATCACTGACTTCAGCTCTGCCCATTTTCTGACCCTTTCTGCCAGCATAGGGATGTAATATTATACTTTCAGTTCTACCAAACCAAGCACCCGGGGGGCCAACACACTTTTCCCAGCTGCAGGACACCGTAATGTCTGTGCCTCCCACTGGGATCAACCTCATCTCCCCCCCGCAGGGCACTGCAACTCATAGATTTAATTAAGCAGACAAGCTGACTGCTTGACACACTGTTGATTTCAACAAAACAACAGAAAAATAAAATAATATTTCTGATCTCCGTCACAGTACTATCCAACGACTGCATGCTGTATCCACGTGAATATGATCACTAGAGATGAGCGAATCGAAGCATCCGAAGTGGAATTCGAGTCGAATATCGGAAAAATTTCGATTCGTGCCGAATCCGAAAAACAGCCTAATTCGGACGCGCGAATCGAAATTTTTCCGAAAATGGCGGCTGACATGTGCGGCGACGGAGCGGGGATGTCGGGGAAGGCGCGCAGACAAGGCGCGCTGCCCCATAATGCATTCCTCAACGACATGTGATCGCATCAGCCAATCAGCAGCCAGCCAGCCAGCACTGTGTAATGGTCGAGGTATATATAGCGGCCATTTTGGAAATCTTCATTTGCCTGCAGTCATTGAACAGAGGCAGACCGCTCTGTACTAGGGACAGGGACAGAGTTAGGGCCACAGAAACGAGAATTGGGGACAGAGAGAAGTTACTTAGGGACAGAGAACCATTACTCAGGGACACAGACTTGTTAATGAGGGCCACAGAATCGTTATTTAGGGACAAAGAAACGCTAGTTAGGGCCACAGAATTCATACTCAGGGACAGACAGAATTGTTACTCAGTGCCAGAGAATTGTTACTTAGGGCCACAGAAACGTTATTAGGGCCACAGAATTTTTACTCAGGGACAGACAGAATTGTTACTGAGTGCCAGAGAATTGTTACTCAGGGACAGACAGAATTGTTACTGAGTGCCAGAGAATTCTTAGGGCCACAGAATTCATTCTCAGGGACAGACAGAATTGTTACTCAGGGACAGACAGAATTGTTACTGAGTGCCAGAGAATTGTTACTCAGGGACAGACAGAATTGTTACTGAGTGCCAGAGAATTGTTACTCAGGGACAGACAGAATTGTTACTGAGTGCCAGAGAATTGTTACTCAGGGACAGACAGAATTGTTACTGAGTGCCAGAGAATTGTTACTCAGGGACAGACAGAATTGTTACTGAGTGCCAGAGAATTGTTACTCGCACAGACACAAAATTGTTACTTGCACAGACACAGAATTGTTACTCGCACAGACACAGAATTGTTACTCAGGGCCACAGAATTCATACTCAGGGATAGACAGAATTGTTACTGAGTGCCAGAGAATTGTTACTCAGGGACAGACAGAATTGTTACTGAGTGCCAGAGAATTGTTACTCGCACAGACACAAAATTGTTACTTGCACAGACACAGAATTGTTACTCGCACAGACACAGAATTGTTACTCAGGGCCACAGAATTCATACTCAGGGACAGACAGAATTGTTACTGAGTGCCAGAGAATTGTTACTCAGGGACAGACAGAATTGTTACTGAGTGCCAGAGAATTGTTACTCAGGGACAGACAGAATTGTTACTGAGTGCCAGAGAATTGTTACTCAGGGACAGACAGAATTGTTACTGAGTGCCAGAGAATTGTTACTCAGGGACAGACAGAATTGTTACTGAGTGCCAGAGAATTGTTACTCGCACAGACACAAAATTGTTACTTGCACAGACACAGAATTGTTACTCGCACAGACACAGAATTGTTACTCAGGGCCACAGAATTCATACTCAGGGATAGACAGAATTGTTACTGAGTGCCAGAGAATTGTTACTCAGGGACAGACAGAATTGTTACTGAGTGCCAGAGAATTGTTACTCAGGGACAGACAGAATTGTTACTGAGTGCCAGAGAATTGTTACTCGCACAGACACAAAATTGTTACTTGCACAGACACAGAATTGTTACTCGCACAGACACAGAATTGTTACTCAGGGCCACAGAATTCATACTCAGGGACAGACAGAATTGTTACTGAGTGCCAGAGAATTGTTACTCAGGGACAGACAGAATTGTTACTGAGTGCCAGAGAATTGTTACTCAGGGACAGACAGAATTGTTACTGAGTGCCAGAGATTTGTTACTCGCACAGACACAAAATTGTTACTTGCACAGACACAGAATTGTTACTCGCACAGACACAGAATTGTTACTCAGGGCCACAGAATTCATACTCAGGGACAGACAGAATTGTTACTGAGTGCCAGAGAATTGTTACTCAGGGACAGACAGAATTGTTACTGAGTGCCAGAGAATTGTTACTCAGGGACAGACAGAATTGTTACTGAGTGCCAGAGAATTGTTACTCAGGGACAGACAGAATTGTTACTGAGTGCCAGAGAATTGTTACTCAGGGACAGACAGAATTGTTACTGAGTGCCAGAGAATTGTTACTCGCACAGACACAAAATTGTTACTTGCACAGACACAGAATTGTTACTCGCACAGACACAGAATTGTTACTCAGGGCCACAGAATTCATACTCAGGGATAGACAGAATTGTTACTGAGTGCCAGAGAATTGTTACTCAGGGACAGACAGAATTGTTACTGAGTGCCAGAGAATTGTTACTCAGGGACAGACAGAATTGTTACTGAGTGCCAGAGAATTGTTACTCGCACAGACACAAAATTGTTACTTGCACAGACACAGAATTGTTACTCGCACAGACACAGAATTGTTACTCAGGGCCACAGAATTCATACTCAGGGATAGACAGAATTGTTACTGAGTGCCAGAGAATTGTTACTCAGGGACAGACAGAATTGTTACTGAGTGCCAGAGAATTGTTACTCAGGGACAGACAGAATTGTTACTGAGTGCCAGAGAATTGTTACTCGCACAGACACAAAATTGTTACTTGCACAGACACAGAATTGTTACTCGCACAGACACAGAATTGTTACTCAGGGCCACAGAATTCATACTCAGGGACAGACAGAATTGTTACTGAGTGCCAGAGAATTGTTACTCAGGGACAGACAGAATTGTTACTGAGTGCCAGAGAATTGTTACTCGCACAGACACAAAATTGTTACTTGCACAGACACAGAATTGTTACTCGCACAGACACAGAATTGTTACTCAGGGCCACAGAATTCATACTCAGGGACAGACAGAATTGTTACTGAGTGCCAGAGAATTGTTACTCAGGGACAGACAGAATTGTTACTGAGTGCCAGAGAATTGTTACTCAGGGACAGACAGAATTGTTACTGAGTGCCAGAGATTTGTTACTCGCACAGACACAAAATTGTTACTTGCACAGACACAGAATTGTTACTCGCACAGACACAGAATTGTTACTCAGGGCCACAGAATTCATACTCAGGGACAGACAGAATTGTTACTGAGTGCCAGAGAATTGTTACTCAGGGACAGACAGAATTGTTACTGAGTGCCAGAGAATTGTTACTCAGGGACAGACAGAATTGTTACTGAGTGCCAGAGATTTGTTACTCGCACAGACACAAAATTGTTACTTGCACAGACACAGAATTGTTACTCGCACAGACACAGAATTGTTACTCAGGGCCACAGAATTCATACTCAGGGACAGACAGAATTGTTACTGAGTGCCAGAGAATTGTTACTCAGGGACAGACAGAATTGTTACTGAGTGCCAGAGAATTGTTACTCAGGGACAGACAGAATTGTTACTGAGTGCCAGAGAATTGTTACTCAGGGACAGACAGAATTGTTACTGAGTGCCAGAGATTTGTTACTCGCACAGACACAAAATTGTTACTTGCACAGACACAGAATTGTTACTCGCACAGACACAGAATTGTTACTCAGGGCCACAGAATTCATACTCAGGGACAGACAGAATTGTTACTGAGTGCCAGAGAATTGTTACTCAGGGACACCTAATCGTTGAATTAAATAGTATGTCAGACAACATGCAGAGGAGTGGCAGAGGAGGCAATGTTTTAGGAGCGAGCAGACGTGGCAGCAGAGGAAGGGGTCGAGGCAGCAGTATTC
Organism: Staurois parvus; assembly: GCF_062004578.1. Lineage (NCBI taxonomy): Eukaryota > Metazoa > Chordata > Amphibia > Anura > Ranidae > Staurois > Staurois parvus. Next base: position 7,131,748 of record NW_028317860.1, read on the forward strand.
GCAGCCAGAGGCCAGTGCTCCCGGTGTCATCCAGCGGTCGTGTCTCCACCGACAACCCTGCCGTCATTGATTGGTTGGCTCGGTCGTCTTCCTCTTCCCAGGTCACCTCTGACACCTACAGCCAACGGTCGGTGGGTACGTCAGACACAACCGTTAGTTGGCATGGCCCGGGACCAAGCCCACTGAAATCACGTGTCCTCTACCTGCCCCTGTCCTTTGCTGTTCCCTCACCAAGCGAAGTATCGCATGCTGTGGGCTCAGCCCCACTGTACAGTGAGGAAGAGCTAACAGAGGGCGGTCAGGAACGGGGGGAGACATTGGCCTTTTCAGCAGCCAAGCGAACAAGTACTGGCGAGGAGAGTGGCTCGGTAGCCGGTCTAGAGACAGGTCTGTCTCCTGACCCAGACGCAGCCGAGGGGGCTAGTAGTGAGGCGGAGACCCTACTTGATGATGAGGAGGTTGATCGCACTTGGCAGCCTCGTCGTCATCAGGCAATTTCTTCCGCATCATCAGGAGAAGAGGGTGGCAGCTTGGCAGCGAGCAAAACAGTCGGTGGGTTGCCCAGGAGACAGCAGCAGGGTCGCATCAGTGTCAGTGGAGCCAAACGTCCACGGAGTAGAGCACCAGCTCCACTGCAGCCTACCACCACGGCCAGTAGTGGTGCCGTTGCGCACGGAGGAAGTAGCAGTCAGCCAGTGAAGAGTAGCGGGGGCAAAGTTTCCTACTCGGTGGTGTGGCAATTTTTCCTCAAGCCGCCCGAGGAAGTAAACGTAGCCGTATGTCGACTATGTGGCCAGAAATGCAAGCGTGGCCAGGGGGCCCATGTTGGGACTACAGCGTTGCGTCAGCATATGCAGCGTCACCATTCGGTGGCCTGGGAAAACCGTGATAAACATACGGCGGTTCTGCCTGCCCCAGCCCCCGCTCCATCACCCGCTCCGTTACTTGCTCCGTCACCCGACGTCGTCAATCGCCCTCTATCAGCCAGTCAAGGCTCCAACACCTCTGCTGAGGGGAGTTGTCGCTCATTGGCATCTTCCGCTCGTTCAGATGCTCCTTCTCCTGCTACTCCTCTTCTCGGATTCCGTCAACAGTCTTTCTTGGAATCCGTATCCAAGAGACAACAGTTTGCGAGCACGCACCCGACGGTGCAAAAGCTGAACGTCCTCCTGTCCAAGTTGCTGGTGCTGCAGTCCCTCCCTTTCCAACTGGTGGACTCAGCACCTTTCCGAGAAATGATGGCTTGTGCCGCGCCGCGGTGGAGAGTGCCAAGCCGTCATTTCTTTGCCCAAAAGGCAGTGCCAGCCCTGCATTCACATGTAGAAGAGATGGTGGGCCAGTCTTTGAGCATGTCGGTCTCTGCCAAAGTGCACGGCAGCGCCGACGTGTGGAGCTGTAACTACGGTCAGGGACAGTACATGTCATTTACGGCCCACTGGGTGAACGTGGTGCCGGCACAGCCGCACCAGCAACTTGGACAGGTCACGACGCTTTTGCCTCCACGTTTGCACGTCCTTGGTCCAGCAAGCATGTCCGCCTCTACCACCTCTTTTTCCGCCGTGTCCTCAGCCGCCACCCCCGTGCCAAGTCCCATTACCCGACCGGCATATCACATGTGCAGGGCGCAACGGTGTCACGCTGTGCTGCACCTGGTATGCCTTGGCGAACGTAGTCACACAGGGGAGGAACTGCTGAGTGTAATGAACAGAGAAATCGACAGATGGCTGTCTCCGCGCAAACTAAAAATCGGAACCATGTTGACTGACAACGGAAAGAACATGGTGTCTGCTCTGCGTCAAGGAAGGTTGTGCCATGCGCCATGCATGGCTCACGTGTTCAATCTGGTTGTCAAGCGGTTCCTAAAATCCACCATCCCACTGCAAGACATCCTTAAAATGTCACGTAAACTGTGCATGCATTTCAGCCATTCCTACACCGCAAAGAACACCCTCATTGAGCTGCAGCGGCAGAACGGAATTCCACAGCATCGCCTGATCTGCGACGTTGCAACAAGGTGGAATTCAACCCTACACATGTTAGACCGCCTTTACGAGCAGCGAAAGGCCATCACCGATTTCCTGATGTTACAAGCGGATAAAGGTACTCCCCTGTGTAACTTAGATGTCAGCCATTGGCAGCTCATGCGTGACACCTGCCGCTTGCTCAGGCCCTTTGAGGAGGCCACGCTATTCGTGAGTCGGCAGGACTATGGGATGAACGACGTCATTCCTCTGTTGCACGTCCTGGAACAAATGCTGTTAACAATGGCTGGTCAGGGTGCGGTAGACGTGGCGCACAGATCTCAACGCCACATGACCCCTGTGGGGGCAGGACAGGAAGAAGAGGAGGAGGTAGAGGAGGACATTTGTGCTCAGGAATTATTGAGTGAAATGGGTGGTTTTTCCACTCAGCGGACAGGAGTGGAGGAGCAGGAGCATCTGGTAGAGGAGGAGGAGGAGACAGAGGACCCAGACGCACCGTGGCAGTATGCTGTGGAGATGGAGGCAGGGAGTCCCTCGCATTCCTTGGCACAAATGGCCCATAGCATGCTCGGTTGCTTGCGTAGCGACAGCCGAATAATAACCATCAGACAGAGGGATGACTTTTGGCTGTCCACCTTGTTGGACCCTCGCTACCGGTCCAAAATGGTGGCCTTTTTCACACCTGCTGAGAGGGAGGCCAAAATTACGTACTATAAAAACCACCTATGTAGTCAGTTGGTCTCTGCCTTTGTGCGCCAACGTCCATCCTCAGACACTGTGGGCCCTGTGCGCTCGCGTTCCGCTGGCATGGCAGCAGGGGAGGGGTGGGGTGGTAGGAGCAGTGGCAGCTCCACCAGCAGCGGCTGCCTCAGTCTGCAGTCGATGATGAGTAGCTTTCTTCACCAGCGCAGTGAGGAAACTACTAACCAGCCGCAGCAGCAGCAGCAGCATCAGGTGGACCTGGAGCAGGAGCTCAAACAACAGGCTTGGGCCTACTTGGACAGCACCCTGCCAACCGAGGTAGACAATCCCCTTGACTACTGGGCAACGAAACTTGACCTTTGGCCCCAACTAGCTGAATTTGCCCTTGAAAGGCTGTCATGCCCGGCCAGTAGCGTGGCATCGGAGCGCGTGTTTAGTGCGGCAGGAGGTATTGTAACTCCGCGGAGGACACGACTGTCCACCCAAAGTGTGGAGAGACTCACGTTTGTGAAAATGAATCAGGCGTGGATTAGTCTGGATTTCAAACCACCAGTTCCTGACACAACTGACTAAATCCGCCATGAATCATGCCTCAAACATGTGCCACTTTCAGGTCTCCTCACACTGCTGGTGTGTTTAATTTTTTGACATAGGGTGCTGGCAGATTACGGGCCTCCTATAGCTGCTGCCAGGCCCCTAATCTGCCATAGGCCCCTATATACCGCCTCCTCATGCTGCTGCCAAGTCCAGAGTCTGTCATGGGTCCCTGTATGGCCTCCCATTGCTGCTGTCTCCATCGCCACACTCTGCTGCCATGTGCCACTTTCAGGTCTCTTCACACTGCTGGTGTGTTAAATTTTTTGACATAGGGTGCAGGCAGATTACGGGCCTCACATAGCTGCTGCCAGGCCCCTAATCTGCCATGGGCCCCTATATACCGCCTCCTCATGCTGCTGCCAAGTCTAGAGTCTGTCATGGGTCCCTGTACGGCCTCCCATTGCTGCTGTCTCCATCGCCACACTCTGCTGCCATGTGCCACTTTCAGGTCTCCTCACACTGCTGGTGTGTAGAATTTTTTGACATAGGGTGCTGGCAGATTATGGGCCTCCTATAGCTGCTGCCAGGCCCCTAATCTGCCATAGGCCCCTATATACCGCCTCCTCATGCTGCTGCCAGGTCCAGAGTCTCTCATGGGTCCCTGTACGGCCTCCCATTGCTGCTGTCTCCATCGCCACACTCTGCCATGTGCCACTTTCAGGTCTCCTCACACACTGCTGGTGTGTAGAATTTTTTGACATAGGGTGCTGGCAGATTATGGGCCTCACATAGCTGCTGCCAGGCCCCTAATCTGCCATGGGCCCCTATATACCGCCTCCTCATGCTGCTGCCAAGTCCAGAGTCTGTCATGGGTCCCTGTATGGCCTCCCATTGCTGCTGTCTCCATCGCCACACTCTGCTGCCATGTGCCACTTTCAGGTCTCTTCACACTGCTGGTGTGTTAAATTTTTTGACATAGGGTGCAGGCAGATTACGGGCCTCACATAGCTGCTGCCAGGCCCCTAATCTGCCATGGGCCCCTATATACCGCCTCCTCATGCTGCTGCCAAGTCCAGAGTCTGTCATGGGTCCCTGTATGGCCTCCCATTGCTGCTGTCTCCATCGCCACACTCTGCTGCCATGTGCCACTTTCAGGTCTCTTCACACTGCTGGTGTGTTAAATTTTTTGACATAGGGTGCAGGCAGATTACGGGCCTCACATAGCTGCTGCCAGGCCCCTAATCTGCCATGGGCCCCTATATACCGCCTCCTCATGCTGCTGCCAAGTCCAGAGTCTCTCATGGGTCCCTGTACGGCCTCCCATTGCTGCTGTCTCCATCGCCACACTCTGCTGCCATGTGCCACTTTCAGGTCTCTTCACACTGCTGGTGTGTTAAATTTTTTGACATAGGGTGCAGGCAGATTACGGGCCTCACATAGCTGCTGCCAGGCCCCTAATCTGCCATGGGCCCCTATATACCGCCTCCTCATGCTGCTGCCAAGTCCAGAGTCTGTCATGGGTCCCTGTATGGCCTCCCATTGCTGCTGTCTCCATCGCCACACTCTGCTGCCATGTGCCACTTTCAGGTCTCTTCACACTGCTGGTGTGTTAAATTTTTTGACATAGGGTGCAGGCAGATTACGGGCCTCACATAGCTGCTGCCAGGCCCCTAATCTGCCATGGGCCCCTATATACCGCCTCCTCATGCTGCTGCCAAGTCTAGAGTCTGTCATGGGTCCCTGTACGGCCTCCCATTGCTGCTGTCTCCATCGCCACACTCTGCTGCCATGTGCCACTTTCAGGTCTCCTCACACTGCTGGTGTGTAGAATTTTTTGACATAGGGTGCTGGCAGATTATGGGCCTCCTATAGCTGCTGCCAGGCCCCTAATCTGCCATAGGCCCCTATATACCGCCTCCTCATGCTGCTGCCAGGTCCAGAGTCTCTCATGGGTCCCTGTACGGCCTCCCATTGCTGCTGTCTCCATCGCCACACTCTGCCATGTGCCACTTTCAGGTCTCCTCACACACTGCTGGTGTGTAGAATTTTTTGACATAGGGTGCTGGCAGATTATGGGCCTCCTATAGCTGCTGCCAGGCCCCTAATCTGCCATAGGCCCCTATATACCGCTTCCTCATGCTGCTGCCAGGTCCAGAGTCTCTCATGGGTCCCTGTACGGCCTCCCATTGCTGCTGTCTCCATCGCCACACTCTGCTGCCATGTGCCACTTTCAGGTCTCTTCACACTGCTGGTGTGTTAAATTTTTTGACATAGGGTGCAGGCAGATTACGGGCCTCACATAGCTGCTGCCAGGCCCCTAATCTGCCATGGGCCCCTATATACCGCCTCCTCATGCTGCTGCCAAGTCCAGAGTCTCTCATGGGTCCCTGTACGGCCTCCCATTGCTGCTGTCTCCATCGCCACACTCTGCTGCCATGTGCCACTTTCAGGTCTCTTCACACTGCTGGTGTGTTAAATTTTTTGACATAGGGTGCAGGCAGATTACGGGCCTCACATAGCTGCTGCCAGGCCCCTAATCTGCCATGGGCCCCTATATACCGCCTCCTCATGCTGCTGCCAAGTCCAGAGTCTGTCATGGGTCCCTGTATGGCCTCCCATTGCTGCTGTCTCCATCGCCACACTCTGCTGCCATGTGCCACTTTCAGGTCTCTTCACACTGCTGGTGTGTTAAATTTTTTGACATAGGGTGCAGGCAGATTACGGGCCTCACATAGCTGCTGCCAGGCCCCTAATCTGCCATGGGCCCCTATATACCGCCTCCTCATGCTGCTGCCAAGTCTAGAGTCTGTCATGGGTCCCTGTACGGCCTCCCATTGCTGCTGTCTCCATCGCCACACTCTGCTGCCATGTGCCACTTTCAGGTCTCCTCACACTGCTGGTGTGTAGAATTTTTTGACATAGGGTGCTGGCAGATTATGGGCCTCCTATAGCTGCTGCCAGGCCCCTAATCTGCCATAGGCCCCTATATACCGCCTCCTCATGCTGCTGCCAGGTCCAGAGTCTTTCATGGGTCCCTGTACGGCCTCCCATTGCTGCTGTCTCCATCGCCACACTCTGCCATGTGCCACTTTCAGGTCTCCTCACACACTGCTGGTGTGTAGAATTTTTTGACATAGGGTGCTGGCAGATTATGGGCCTCCTATAGCTGCTGCCAGGCCCCTAATCTGCCATAGGCCCCTATATACCGCTTCCTCATGCTGCTGCCAGGTCCAGAGTCTCTCATGGGTCCCTGTACGGCCTCCCATTGCTGCTGTCTCCATCGCCACACTCTGCCATGTGCCACTTTCAGGTCTCCTCACACACTGCTGGTGTGTTACATTTTTTGACATAGGGTGCTGGCAGATTATGGGCCTCCTATAGCTGCTGCCAGGCCCCTAATCTGCCATAGGCCCCTATATACCGCCTCCTCATGCTGCTGCCAGGTCCAGAGTCTCTCATGGGTCCCTGTACGGCCTCCCATTGCTGCTGTCTCCATCGCCACACTCTGCCATGTGCCACTTTCAGGTCTCCTCACACACTGCTGGTGTGTAGAATTTTTTGACATAGGGTGCTGGCAGATTATGGGCCTCCTATAGCTGCTGCCAGGCCCCTAATCTGCCATAGGCCCCTATATACCGCTTCCTCATGCTGCTGCCAGGTCCAGAGTCTCTCATGGGTCCCTGTACGGCCTCCCATTGCTGCTGTCTCCATCGCCACACTCTGCCATGTGCCACTTTCAGGTCTCCTCACACACTGCTGGTGTGTTACATTTTTTGACATAGGGTGCAGGCAGATTACGGGCCTCACATAGCTGCTGCCAGGCCCCTAATCTGCCATGGGCCCCTATATACCGCCTCCTCATGCTGCTGCCAAGTCCAGAGTCTGTCATGGGTCCCTGTATGGCCTCCCATTGCTGCTGTCTCCATCGCCACACTCTGCTGCCATGTGCCACTTTCAGGTCTCTTCACACTGCTGGTGTGTTAAATTTTTTGACATAGGGTGCAGGCAGATTACGGGCCTCACATAGCTGCTGCCAGGCCCCTAATCTGCCATGGGCCCCTATATACCGCCTCCTCATGCTGCTGCCAAGTCTAGAGTCTGTCATGGGTCCCTGTACGGCCTCCCATTGCTGCTGTCTCCATCGCCACACTCTGCTGCCATGTGCCACTTTCAGGTCTCCTCACACTGCTGGTGTGTAGAATTTTTTGACATAGGGTGCAGGCAGATTACGGGCCTCACATAGCTGCTGCCAGGCCCCTAATCTGCCATGGGCCCCTATATACCGCCTCCTCATGCTGCTGCCAAGTCTAGAGTCTGTCATGGGTCCCTGTACGGCCTCCCATTGCTGCTGTCTCCATCGCCACACTCTGCTGCCATGTGCCACTTTCAGGTCTCCTCACACTGCTGGTGTGTAGAATTTTTTGACATAGGGTGCTGGCAGATTATGGGCCTCCTATAGCTGCTGCCAGGCCCCTAATCTGCCATAGGCCCCTATATACCGCCTCCTCATGCTGCTGCCAGGTCCAGAGTCTCTCATGGGTCCCTGTACGGCCTCCCATTGCTGCTGTCTCCATCGCCACACTCTGCCATGTGCCACTTTCAGGTCTCCTCACACACTGCTGGTGTGTAGAATTTTTTGACATAGGGTGCTGGCAGATTATGGGCCTCCTATAGCTGCTGCCAGGCCCCTAATCTGCCATAGGCCCCTATATACCGCTTCCTCATGCTGCTGCCAGGTCCAGAGTCTCTCATGGGTCCCTGTACGGCCTCCCATTGCTGCTGTCTCCATCGCCACACTCTGCCATGTGCCACTTTCAGGTCTCCTCACACACTGCTGGTGTGTTACATTTTTTGACATAGGGTGCAGGCAGATTACGGGCCTCACATAGCTGCTGCCAGGCCCCTAATCTGCCATGGGCCCCTATATACCGCCTCCTCATGCTGCTGCCAAGTCCAGAGTCTGTCATGGGTCCCTGTATGGCCTCCCATTGCTGCTGTCTCCATCGCCACACTCTGCTGCCATGTGCCACTTTCAGGTCTCTTCACACTGCTGGTGTGTTAAATTTTTTGACATAGGGTGCAGGCAGATTACGGGCCTCACATAGCTGCTGCCAGGCCCCTAATCTGCCATGGGCCCCTATATACCGCCTCCTCATGCTGCTGCCAAGTCTAGAGTCTGTCATGGGTCCCTGTACGGCCTCCCATTGCTGCTGTCTCCATCGCCACACTCTGCTGCCATGTGCCACTTTCAGGTCTCCTCACACTGCTGGTGTGTAGAATTTTTTGACATAGGGTGCAGGCAGATTACGGGCCTCACATAGCTGCTGCCAGGCCCCTAATCTGCCATGGGCCCCTATATACCGCCTCCTCATGCTGCTGCCAAGTCTAGAGTCTGTCATGGGTCCCTGTACGGCCTCCCATTGCTGCTGTCTCCATCGCCACACTCTGCTGCCATGTGCCACTTTCAGGTCTCCTCACACTGCTGGTGTGTAGAATTTTTTGACATAGGGTGCTGGCAGATTATGGGCCTCCTATAGCTGCTGCCAGGCCCCTAATCTGCCATAGGCCCCTATATACCGCCTCCTCATGCTGCTGCCAGGTCCAGAGTCTCTCATGGGTCCCTGTACGGCCTCCCATTGCTGCTGTCTCCATCGCCACACTCTGCCATGTGCCACTTTCAGGTCTCCTCACACACTGCTGGTGTGTAGAATTTTTTGACATAGGGTGCTGGCAGATTATGGGCCTCCTATAGCTGCTGCCAGGCCCCTAATCTGCCATAGGCCCCTATATACCGCTTCCTCATGCTGCTGCCAGGTCCAGAGTCTCTCATGGGTCCCTGTACGGCCTCCCATTGCTGCTGTCTCCATCGCCACACTCTGCCATGTGCCACTTTCAGGTCTCCTCACACACTGCTGGTGTGTTACATTTTTTGACATAGGGTGCAGGCAGATTACGGGCCTCACATAGCTGCTGCCAGGCCCCTAATCTGCCATGGGCCCCTATATACCGCCTCCTCATGCTGCTGCCAAGTCCAGAGTCTGTCATGGGTCCCTGTATGGCCTCCCATTGCTGCTGTCTCCATCGCCACACTCTGCTGCCATGTGCCACTTTCAGGTCTCTTCACACTGCTGGTGTGTTAAATTTTTTGACATAGGGTGCAGGCAGATTACGGGCCTCACATAGCTGCTGCCAGGCCCCTAATCTGCCATGGGCCCCTATATACCGCCTCCTCATGCTGCTGCCAAGTCCAGAGTCTCTCATGGGTCCCTGTACGGCCTCCCATTGCTGCTGTCTCCATCGCCACACTCTGCTGCCATGTGCCACTTTCAGGTCTCTTCACACTGCTGGTGTGTTAAATTTTTTGACATAGGGTGCAGGCAGATTACGGGCCTCACATAGCTGCTGCCAGGCCCCTAATCTGCCATGGGCCCCTATATACCGCCTCCTCATGCTGCTGCCAAGTCTAGAGTCTCTCATGGGTCCCTGTACGGCCTCCCATTGCTGCTGTCTCCATCGCCACACTCTGCTGCCATGTGCCACTTTCAGGTCTCTTCACACTGCTGGTGTGTTAAATTTTTTGACATAGGGTGCAGGCAGATTACGGGCCTCACATAGCTGCTGCCAGGCCCCTAATCTGCCATGGGCCCCTATATACCGCCTCCTCATGCTGCTGCCAAGTCCAGAGTCTGTCATGGGTCCCTGTATGGCCTCCCATTGCTGCTGTCTCCATCGCCACACTCTGCTGCCATGTGCCACTTTCAGGTCTCTTCACACTGCTGGTGTGTTAAATTTTTTGACATAGGGTGCAGGCAGATTACGGGCCTCACATAGCTGCTGCCAGGCCCCTAATCTGCCATGGGCCCCTATATACCGCCTCCTCATGCTGCTGCCAAGTCCAGAGTCTGTCATGGGTCCCTGTATGGCCTCCCATTGCTGCTGTCTCCATCGCCACACTCTGCTGCCATGTGCCACTTTCAGGTCTCTTCACACTGCTGGTGTGTTAAATTTTTTGACATAGGGTGCAGGCAGATTACGGGCCTCACATAGCTGCTGCCAGGCCCCTAATCTGCCATGGGCCCCTATATACCGCCTCCTCATGCTGCTGCCAAGTCCAGAGTCTCTCATGGGTCCCTGTATGGCCTCCCATTGCTGCTGTCTCCATCGCCACACTCTGCTGCCATGTGCCACTTTCAGGTCTCTTCACACTGCTGGTGTGTTAAATTTTTTGACATAGGGTGCAGGCAGATTACGGGCCTCACATAGCAGCTGCCAGGCCCCTAATCTGCCATGGGCCCCTATATACCGCCTCCTCATGCTGCTGCCAAGTCTAGAGTCTGTCATGGGTCCCTGTACGGCCTCCCATTGCTGCTGTCTCCATCGCCACACTCTGCTGCCATGTGCCACTTTCAGGTCTCCTCACACTGCTGGTGTGTAGAATTTTTTGACATAGGGTGCTGGCAGATTATGGGCCTCCTATAGCTGCTGCCAGGCCCCTAATCTGCCATAGGCCCCTATATACCGCTTCCTCATGCTGCTGCCAGGTCCAGAGTCTCTCATGGGTCCCTGTACGGCCTCCCATTGCTGCTGTCTCCATCGCCACACTCTGCCATGTGCCACTTTCAGGTCTCCTCACACACTGCTGGTGTGTTACATTTTTTGACATAGGGTGCAGGCAGATTACGGGCCTCACATAGCTGCTGCCAGGCCCCTAATCTGCCATGGGCCCCTATATACCGCCTCCTCATGCTGCTGCCAAGTCCAGAGTCTGTCATGGGTCCCTGTATGGCCTCCCATTGCTGCTGTCTCCATCGCCACACTCTGCTGCCATGTGCCACTTTCAGGTCTCTTCACACTGCTGGTGTGTTAAATTTTTTGACATAGGGTGCAGGCAGATTACGGGCCTCACATAGCTGCTGCCAGGCCCCTAATCTGCCATGGGCCCCTATATACCGCCTCCTCATGCTGCTGCCAAGTCCAGAGTCTCTCATGGGTCCCTGTACGGCCTCCCATTGCTGCTGTCTCCATCGCCACACTCTGCTGCCATGTGCCACTTTCAGGTCTCTTCACACTGCTGGTGTGTTAAATTTTTTGACATAGGGTGCAGGCAGATTACGGGCCTCACATAGCTGCTGCCAGACATGTAATCTGCCATGGGCCCCCGTACCGACTCCTCATGCTGTGACGTTGCAACAAGGTGGAATTCAACCCTACATATGTTAGACCGCCTTTACGAACAGCTAAAGGCCATCACAGATTTCCTGATGTTAAAAGCGGATAAAGGTACTCCCTGTGTAACTTGTCAGCCATTGGCAGCTCATGTGTGACACCTGCGCTTGCTCAGGCCCTTTGAGGAGGCCACGCTATTCGTGAGTCGGCAGGACTATGGGATGAATGAGGTCAAATCGGCCATGGGCCCCCGTACCGCCTGTTCACGCTGATGCTGGTCCCACAGTGTGACCTGGGTCCCTGTACGGCCTTCCATTGCTTCCACTCTGCCATGTGCCACTTTGAAATCTCCTCACACTCCTGCGGTTGTCCATTTTGTCATAGGTTGCTGGCAGATTACAGGCCTTCCATAGGTGCCACCAAGCCCCATATCGGCCATGGGCCCCCGTACCGCCTGGTCACGCTGCTGCTGGGCCCATAGTGTGACCTGGGTCCCTGTACCGCCTCCCATTGCTCCCACTCTGCCATGTGCCACTTTCAGGTCTCCTCACGCTCCTGCTGGTTTCCATTTTGTCATAGGTTGCTGTATGGCCTCCCATTGCTGCTGCCTCCACCGCCACACTGTGGCTCCAAACACTGGTTTTGGCCCCGTGACTGGCCAAAGGAGTGAAGTGTGCAGTGATTCTAAGATCGACGGCACTCATCTGCATGTCATACTGACAGACAGTATTATTTCTCTTCCCCAGCAGACTCCAAGGGCATTTAAATTAAAGGTACAGTGTTCTGCACTAATATTAAGTCTCTCTGAAGCCTAGAAACACCCTTTTTTAAGTTAAATTCACAGCGAATTTATTCGACTCGAATCGAATATTGTCCACGAATTCGCCGAATCAGTCGAATCGAATTTTTCATTTCTTCGCTCATCTCTAATGATCACATACCACAGTACAAGATTTCAAAAATGTGATCCTTTCCCAGGATTCTCAGGAGGATTTGGATTGTTTTGTTTTAAACATGTTAGACATCTGCGATTTGTTATGTACCAATTCGAAATTCGGTTGATATTTTCGTTATTTGGAGATTCGGATGTATCCAGATTTCCTAATTACAATAGTAACAAAGTTAAATGAATCGAAAATAATGAAAATTTTTTTTGCCAGAAATTAGAATCAAATTGAATTCGGATTGAATTCAAAATTAATCTGAATTGAATTTGAAACAAATTCAAAATTGAATTCAAAAACAAATTCGAACCGTGAACACATTGCTGACTACTGCGGATTTCCTTCAAAGACTGTATGTATTAGTGTTAGAATATAGCCATGTTCCAAAATTCAAATTTTGAAAAGAATACAATAAAACAATATAGAATAGAAAATAAAAGAATACAATAAAATATAAAGGGATAGAAAAGAATATAATACTGTATAATAGAATAGAAAAAAAAAATTGAACAGAAAAAAATAGAATAGATTGAATAGAATGGATCTGCCTATTCTTCACAATAAATTCGGATCAATTAAATATTTTCAATTCAAACTGAATTCGATTCGAATACTTTGAAACCACTGGAAAAAATTTTAATCCGGTTGAAAACGAATAAACGAAACAACTCTAAACTAAACGAATGCAACAAAACAAAATTTGTAACTTAATGAATTGTTCCGAAACAAAACAAATTTTTTAATTCTGCACATGTCTAATTATTAGGTTTATTAGGTTTCAGCCTGACTGATCGCGGGGCTGGCCATTAATGCCTTAGAGAACGGCACCCGCTAGGTGGTAATGGCTCTGCCAGAAGAGGACCAGGCTGCATTAGAACAGATTCTGAAAATTAAGACTTCCAATAGCCAAATCTGCAATTGTATATAGAAGAAAAAGGTATCAGCTGGATAAACAGCCAGTTTACAAAATTAACTGGACTTTAATGGCACAGCATAAGAGACTAGCCAAAATGATCATAGAAACATGAGCTTTATTAACAATGTGTTGGAGACCATTGTGGAAAGCTATTCTAATTTCTCGGATTCTAACAAGTAGGTAGTAACCATACCCACTCACCCAGTATGCAGTTGGTTTACTTGTGGTTTTCCTCCCTATATTACAGAGGTTGATTTATTTCTTGTTTATTTACGCACCCAGATATTTGGCACTCTCAGTCTAGTGGAATATATATATATATCCTGGGGGTTGCTGTTTTGTAAAACTGTAAGTATTTGTATTCTCCATTGAAATGTATCACAGTGGCTTAGTGGTTAGCACTTCCGCCTGGCAGTACTAGGGTCATTGGTTTGCATCCCAACCATGGCATCACTTGCCAGTTGCATGTTCTCCCTGTGCCTGCATGGGTTTCCTCCGGGTACTCCGGTTTCCTCCCACACTCCAAAGACATGCTGGTAGGTTAATTGGCTCCTGTCTAAATTGGCCCTAATATGTGTATGTATGAATGTGAGTTAGGGACCTTAGATTGTACACCCCTTGAGGGTTAGGGGCTGATGTGAATGTACAATATATATGTAAAGCACTGTGTAAAATTGATGGCGCTATATAAGTACCTGAAATAAAATAAATAAATCTTTCTGTACAGTTGGTTAAATTAGTTTGTTACCTTACTTACCCCAATTTTTATATTTTAGTTCTGGCATCAGTATCCCATGCACGTTGGATATTCTTTTTACACCTTTCCCATTGTCTTTACCTACTTCAAACGGTCATACCCAAACGATCATATCTATACTAGTAAGTGTTATAAGATTTCTACCTGGGCTGTACTGTTCTATTTCATGCCATGGTATTTTGTGATACACACATATACATATACTATATTGCCAAAAGTATTGGGACACCCCTCCAAATCATTGGATTCAGTGTTCCAATCACCTTCATGGCTACAGGTGTATAAAGTCAAGCACCTAGACATGCAGTCTCTCTCTCTCTCTCTCTCTCTATATATATATATATACATACAGTATACACACACAATATTGCCAAAAGTATTGGGACACCTGCCTTTACACGCACATGAACTTTAATGGCATCCCAGTCTTAGTCCATAGGGTTCAATATTGAGTTGGCCCACCCTTTGCAGCTTCAACTCTTCTTTGAAGGCTGTCCACAAGGTTTAGGGTGTCTGTGGTGTCCCAATACTTTTGCAAATATAGTGTATACAGTATATATATATATATATATATATATATATATATATTTTTTTTTTTTTTAAGTATTTAGATCTTATCCCTGGCCACATTCTTTCTCCTTTGTGGGGTTGATGTGCTACAATTGCCCCTTTGCTCTTCCCTTAGACTGATGACTGGGCCCCCCTACAAAGCCTCAACTGCATGAGCATTCTTTGTCTATATTGTATTGCTTTTTAAACTCTGTATTATGCACATATGATTAAAACATTGTTGTTTTGTACATATGGTGATACCCTCTTTATCTGTTTGGGTCCTGAAGAAGCCAAACAATTGTGACTTTCATGCACTGGAAGGGCATGTCTGAGCTACACTAGATTCTCATCATTTTGAGTTTTGGATATATCATACTGAGGGCTTTGGCTTCCCATATGTATTGGGAGGCTTCACTCTGTTTTATATCTGCTTTCACACATTGTCAGTAAAGTTCATGTTTTTATGATAATTTTGGGTAGTCTCTTATGCTGTACCATTAAAGTCTGGTTCATTTGGTAAGCTGGCTGTTTATCCAGATTTTACCTTTTTCTACATTAGAACAGATTGTGTCACATCTGGAGGGTGCGTTTGGAGAAAAAGTATCGGTCCCTGAGCTGGACCTTTGTCTGGAGGTAACATGAGGGTGAGAGTCTCACCCATTTTGCAGTAGCACTCCAAAATCTCTGGGATGCAGGGGATTCCTTCGCTGCCATTGTGCTTTTGCTGGGCGCCACGCATGTCTCTGTGCCTTTAAGGAGGGGTGGGCTCCCTCCAGGCACACCTGCCCTTAACCTATCCATTGTTATATGTGCTCCTACTATGGAGACTCTGGAAATTTTAGCGTTAGAACTGCAGTATATACAGAGGTCCCTTGTCATGGGCACTGCGGCTTACACATACATTTGCAAATGTGTGCAAGCAAAATCCTCTGTGTTTAAAGTAAACTGTTAGAGTGGGTCAGCTCGGTTGTTTTTCAGGCTGGCTGGTTACTGTGCTGGGAAATCTTTTGTTTGTGATGTGTGTTGACCTTGGGGTGTGTGTTGACCTAAGGGGCTGTGACCTGAAGGCAGTGTGGCTTAAGGTGATTCAGGCCTACAAGGCCCAACAGAAGGCAGCCAGGAAATATCCCGAACAGGTGGAGGTGGTCTGCACTCCCCCTAAGTAAAAATTACCCCTCCAAGAAGTGATCTGGTTGCTTCATAAAAAGTTACAGGGAGCCACTGTTATGCCAGGGGAGGGGCTGGTGGCTCATACCTTGTCTAAGATTTATAAAGGAAAAGTTTTGGTACAGCTCATCAATCTAGGGACAGCTACTGTAAACCACCAGTGCAGATCTCTATGTGGTGCCTAGCCACTGCATCTCCAAGGCCCAACCAGGGGTGGAAACAGTGTGTGCCTCTCTACAGGCAGCCATGACATCATTAGATGGGTCCCAGTACAATCTACTGCTGGAACAGCTGCTCATACCCTTTTCAAGACTTCCCTCTGCCACAATAAAGATTACTCCATCAATTACTAGAGAAGCTCTTACTAGTATTTTCCAACGGCCCAGAAGACTGTGGGTTCACTGAAGCCATTGATCATCCGCTCCACAAAGGAGATGCACCACCCATTTGAGAACGGAATCACCATAATCCCTCAGTCCTGTGTCAGGAGGTCAAGAATCTGCTCCACAAAATGTTAAAAAGTGGGGTGATACAGGAAAGCTGTAGCCCCTGGGCCACCCCTGTTGTCCTGGTGTGAAGATGGAAGTCTGCGGTTTTGTGTGGACTACCGCAAGCTTAATGCCTGTACTGACCGGGAAACCTGCCCATGGCCTTGGGTAGAGGATATGTTAATGGAACTTGGACAAGCCAAGTTATTCTCCAGTCTTGACTTGGCTAGCAGTTACTGGCAAGTCCCTGTCACGGACCAAGACCATGAAAGAAATGCCTTTATCACTCCTTTGTGACTATTCAAATTTAACCACATGCCCTTCGGCCTGAGCAATGCCCCCAGTACCTTCCAACATTAAATGGAGAGATGCCTGGTATTTTTTTTTACCTTTGAGAACATGCTAGTCTACCTGGACAATATCATTATCTTCTCCAAGACCTTGAGGATCATGTTAAGCACTTGAACCAGGTGTTTTCATGGTTGACACAGTATGGACAAAAACTCAAGCCCAGTAAGTGCTACTTGATGAGACAAAAAATCCAGTACTTGGGCACATTGTGGAAGCTGGGGGAGTCTCCCCGTACCCAGTCAAGGTCTGAGCTTTTCAGGACTGGCACCCCCCAAAAGACTCACTGAACTCCGCTCCTTCTTGGGTCTGGTGGAGTACTATCGCAGGTTCATCCCAAGGTTTGCCCAGATAGCTGTACTGCTCACCCTGCTATTAAGCGAGCATGCCACCCAGAAAAGAAGTGGACACTCACCTTCCATACAGGCTCAGTGGCAGGGCCCCCAACAGCAGACCTTCATGGCACTGAAACAGAAGTTGACTTGGCACTGTTGTTGGCCTATGCAGACTACTCTAAGCCATTCCGAGTGTACATGGATGAGAGTCTCTAAGGTCTGAGAGCCATCCTGGCGCAGGTGCAGGATGGCTGTGAAAGGGTGGCCGGGTATGTCAGCCACTGTCTGTGACCCACAGAGAAGAACCCCCATAATTACAGCTCCATGAAATTAGGGTTTTTAGCCCTAGGGCTATCATGTAGACATTTGCAGACTACTTTTCCAGAGCGGACATAGAGTTCTTTATCGACAATAACCCTTTCGCCGACCTGGACATAGAAAAATTTGGGGGGGCTAGAGCAATGGTGGGCTGCAGGTCTAGCGCAGTTCAAACTCAAAATCTATTATAGGCCAGGAAAGCTCAATGGGCAGGCAGTTTCCCTGTCCTGGTTCCCAGTGGAGCACTCTGGGGTGGATGTAGACTCTAGCCAGGAGGACATAGAGGTTGCCTCTATATTGCCTACATTAGTCACCTCACTTGCTCTCAAAGAGCAGGCCACCGGCCCGCAGGCAAAGGCTGCCAATCTCTATAACCGAAAGGATGATCCAACAGAAAGATGCAAATAGAGCAGTGGTCCTCTGCCGATGACAAAAGCTGATCTCCGGAAAATGCCAAAGACTGTCCTCCATTGCTCAAGCAATCCTGAGACAGTGGGATCAGCTTCAGACTCAGGGCAAGATTTTATACTGTCAGGTATGCATCCCCACCAAACAACAGGACATCCTCAAAGTTGTGGTCCCCCATTCGCTCATTCTGTACATCTGTCAGGTGCTCCATGCAGCAGGCAGACATTTTGAGGAAGATCAAATTGAGTCTTTGGTCAGAAGGTACTTCTTCTGCCCCCAGCTGCCAGATTGGGTGCACCAGGCCTGCTGAGACTGTAAGAGCAGCATGCTACGCAAGGCCCCTCCTGAAAAGGCAACATCTATTACTATTACCAACTTTGAGCCTTTTGAGCTGGTCACCATGGACTTCCTGATGATTTCTAGAGCATGCTCAGGGTACCAATATGTGCTGGTGTTTCTTGACTATTTCACCAAGTTTGTGGTAATAGTACCTTCCAAAGACCAGACAGCTTCCACTAGAGCCAAACTAATCTTGGAGCATATCGTGCAGCCATATGGCTGTCCAAAATGTATACTCTTGGCCCAAACTTTGAATCAGTGGTCAACTGGTTGTTGCTGGCTGGGAGTTTTGTTGCCTTAGCAGCATATGTTAATCTCACATCACTCTCTATCACCCCCAGGGTAATGGAGCCTGTGAGCAGTTCAACTGTACCCTGTTGGAAATGCTGTGGACTCTTGAACTAAACTACCGGGACAGATGGCATCAACACATGGGAGCCATAATGTTTGCATACAGCAATATCATCCACCAGTCCACTGGCCACACACTCCCTTCTTTCTGATGTTTGGGCATTATGGCGAAATGCTGGTGAACCTTCTTCTGGAATCCCCAGAACACTCTCTGCCTTGGACGCCCAGTACTTGGGTGCAGGAACACTGGGAGCTGATGCAAAGAGCCAAGTAGCTGGTATTAGACAGGCACAAAGAACTGGCTCCTTACTGTGCCCTAAAGGAACTACCGTTGTGACTGGGGGGCCGGGTGTTAGTGAAAAATACTAAGAGAACCAGGGGCAGTAAATTGTAGCCCAAGTGGGAGCGTACTCTATATCGAGTGGAACAGCAGCCCTTCCCACCAACACCGTATATGACGTGGTCTTTGAGGGCCCAACCCTGTAAAGAGATCTCTTCACCATAATCTGCAGAGGAGCTGCCTGCTGAGTGGCAAATGCTCCAATAAACCTGCTGGTGATCGGGAGGCGCTCAATCCTGTGGATCTCCCAGCTATGCAAGAGGGCCCTGATGAATGGTACCTGCCTCCTCCCTTGTCCTTCTCTGACTCAGAGACAGAGAACTCTGGTGCCAGATCTATGGAAGATCAAGCAACTTCTTTAAGCTCAACAGATTGTTCTGATGGTTCCGACTATACAGCCTTGGGTCCTGGCGAGGAGGATATGGAGATTGCAAATGACCCCCAATGACCTGCAGCCCCAGAGTCACAACCAGAAGATGAACATTTGCAATGTAACCCTACTGAAGACCATGTGAATTGTCACCCTTTGCAGTTCAACCGTAGGCAGCTTCCTGCAAAGTATTCTATGTTGTTTAAACTCATTCTCACTGTTTTACCTTAACCTTGTATTTTGCAGTTTTCATGTTGCTCTACTGTATTGCGATGCCAAGGACATCATCTGTCAAAGAGGGGGGGAGTATAGGCCGGTGCAGCCTCTTTTCTCCACTGTAGGTGGGGCTCATACGGCAGAGGCATTGCAGAGGGAGAGGAAGTCAGGGAGAATTTAGTCCTTTATGGTTTCACTGGGAAATTATCTGGTTGGATTGCGCTGTCCCATTTGACACTAGTGGCCATTTTGGCTCAGGCAGAGTCTATTTAGGACCCTGGCTCCCAGGCTTAGCATGCATTTTTGTAAGTGGACAGTGTAGGGACAGGTTACCCGACTTTCAGGGAAAGTGAACAGCGGTAGGGAATGGTTCCGGATGTGTAGGGACAGGCTAGGGACAGGCTAGGGACAAGCTATCCTTCCTAGGAATTCTCCCCTTTAGGTTCAGACTGGCCAGGCTGCATTCTGACCTCGGAGCCAGATCCTGTTGGTGCATCAGAACCTGCTCCTCTCTACATCATTTCACAGGACTGTGAGTGTTCCCAGCTGTGTGCCTTCCCGCTGGGCTGTTTGTATTTTTGACTCATTCCTTCAATACAAGTTTTATTAATTGCAAATGGCCTCAGGGTATTCACTGCCACTTCACCACACTACACCCACAAATATTTTAAACAATCAAAGTAAAACTTAAATAAAAAAACTACACATTTTTTTTTTGTCTCCAGCAAATATATTTATTGATCAACAAAAATAGGTGAATCATTTTTAATTTTTTAAAGTGTAATGTTGAATATTGTTTCCTAATCACCTTCAGTGATTAGAGATCTAGATTTAAGAAAGGGAACATGTGTGCACTGTTTAAGCTAGGGAGTGCCTATACAGTTCATGGTGTCTTCGTTCAGAAAAGTCATGAATTCAGGAAGTATACTGATTCTGTTAAATTACAAGTATGTTATTATGCAGAGCAGATTTCTTACCTCTGTAATTTAGTTAGAACTTTAGTCCTAATTTCTGAAGAAAGAAGAGCAAATAGTTTGAAAAAAAGTAGGTTCTGTCTTACCACTTCCACCAACAATTAACAATTCCAAACCACATGCTTACGCACAGATGAAATTCTGAAACCAGTGAGGTAATGGCCTGAATCCACTAACCAGAAGAAAACTCTTAAGAACTAACCATATGCTATAAGGTAGTGTTTATTTACCTGAAACTGAGGAAATCCCCACACGCCTTTCTGCTTAATGATATGCGACTGGCTTCCTACTCACGTTTTTTTTTTTTTACAAAAAAGAAACTAACTGCCATACAAAACACAAGTAGGTAAACTCTGAGGAATGCTTCCTGGGAAAATGTATGCAAATTAGCTTTTCTAAAAGGAGAAGCATCTTCTGGGTGAATGCCATTTTTGCATGGCACAAACCTTTAAAGCGAAGTTATGACCAAGCTATGGACAGTAAACTAATAAGATACGCATGCAAAGTATAAAACTGTCTTTTAAATAAGCTATTCCTGTTTTCAAACAGTACAGGCACTCAGTTACTCAGTCTGGACTTTCATAGCCAGAGTGATTTATAGCTTTAAACCATGTTTTAGTGATATTTAAATAGTTCATTTGTACCAAGTTTGTCCAAACAAACTATTTCCTTCAATATCACTTGCAGTAGCTGTGATCTCAGTATGGACTCAGCTACATGCAGTATACATTGCTGTGTTCTGGTAGCATGACTGGAACTTCTTGTCCCTCTCGCAGAACAAAACTGAGTTGGCCTGAGTGCTGCTCAGCCATTTACAGGAAGATTTGAATTTTCTGAATGAACACAAAGCTTCCTCTGATTGGCCAAGGCTGTCTCACATCAGCAAATCAGAAGAAGCCTTGTATTCATTCAGAAAATACAAAGATTCCTGTGAATGGCTGAGCAGTGCCATTTAGTTAGTTCAATTTGTTTTGCTAGTGTCCAAGGAAAGAGGATGTCTTCTCTCTGCTCTATGGGAAGCTACCACATTTTTCTTTTTTATCCAGATGAGTTTTTCTTCTTTCCACCTTAACCAGGACATTGTTTTCCATCTCACTGTTATGCTCTGAAACATCTTAAGGAGATTTTCTTCCATTGTTTGGATGTTGTACACACTGAATCTACCTTTTGGCCACAGCCCCCTTTCAACAGTATTGTACTCAGTGGCGTAGCGTGAAGGGGCAGCCAGTGCGGTTGCCCCAGGCAGAACATTTACAGGGGTGCAGACCGAACCGAAGTTGTTCATCCTCCTAGTCCCTCAGCACAGACCACATCCAGACATGCCGGGCCTCTGCTGGACACACTATAGCAACACTGTTGCAAGCACCCCTGACAATGGAAGTCCAGCCTTTGGCCAAAAGCCAGCAGGACAGAAGGGTCCATGGGTGGGGTTCGTTTGTGACACTCAGTATCTGGATTCACTGGAGCTGTTGTCATTTGGAGCAAGAATGGCCATGCCTTTTCCAGGTACAGAGCCAACCAATACCATGCCATGGCTGGACTATTCACTGCTATAAACAAGTGTGGAGTCCTGTCGGGACAGCACTGGCAACCTGTGGATAAGCAGCCATTAACCATCAATGTCTCCTCACACTTCCCACCACCCTTCCTGTCAGTCCCCAGTGTGTATACTGACCAGATTTACAATACAACCTTATGTGCCTTCTCCAGTCACAAAGTAAGGACAACCTATGCTACGCCACTGATTGTACTACAAGAAAAAAATGTTCTAGGTACAAAGACGCAATTATGTGCAAAATAATAAAAGATATATAATAATCATAATAATAATAAAACATTTCAAGTAACTTTGCCATGCTTTGTATCAAAAATATAATTTTAGTGTCATTTTAAAAGGTACAAATTAGAAAATAAATGTATACAGTACTCTTTATTTACAGTAAAACTTTTTTTTTTAAAAGCATAACTTTATTAGCATAATTATGCTACCAAAATGAGTGTGTCCTGGAAATTGCCTCCAGCATTGTTCCTACCAGTCTGTGAGTAAAATCAGCACACAAACACTTGTTAGTGTTAACATACATTGCACATGCTTATTTGCTAGAATAGATAGCTTGTGCATGTTGAAGGCATATTTTGTAATACCTTGTATTCTATCAATTGTTTTTCCTGGAGTTGTAAGGGCAGCCTCTCTTTTTAGCAGTGCAAACATTAATACACTACAGAGGTTTTAAGCTTCCTTGCTTCATTGCAAAGTGACCTTAATAGAAGTAAAGCAAAAGAATTAGGGCTCGTGGCAGGGATTTGCGCTGAAGCAGACCTGTTTTCTGTGGTGTGTTCTGTTGCTTGTGCTAAGCAAAAGTGCTGCCTAAGCTGTTTAGGAAAAACAATACTGCAGAGGCTTCTGGTGTCCAGGTGGTGTACAACCTGCCTATCTGGGCCAGAGACAATGAGTGGGAGCCTCTTGCTAAGGATTATGCAAAGTCCGCTTCTCCCTTGAATAAGACTTTGGGTGATAAAGTTTCAGATCATTTTGTAGATTTTAGCCTTGAGGGACTTGATTTAAGTACAGCAGGGAAGAAGACAGTGTCCTGAGTTGGATGGTACTTTCTTCATGCTCTCTAAACTGGATCACAAGGGAGGGAGAAGGCAGAGGCAGACATTAAAGTATTAAAAGGCCAGCTATTAGTTGCTTCAGAGTGTGCACATTCAACTGCTAGTTGGGCTGATGATTTGCAAGAATGGCGTGCAGCCCTCATGACCAAATCAATTAATGCCTTAAGGAAAAAGAAGGACAATAAACCGGTTAGTAAAGCCAGGGTATGTGTCATTGTCTTCTAGATTGTAAGCTCGAAAGAGTAGGGCCCTCTAACCCCTCGTGTGCTGTTTGTAGTTGCTGTGTTGTTTCATGTATTGTCCCCCCCTCTATTGTACAGCGCTGAGCAAACCCTTTGGCGCTATATAAACTCGATGTAATAATAATAATAATAATAATAATTGTCACATCCCAAAACTGGGATTGTGAATATTTGCTCTCCTCAAATGACAGTGGGGATGAGGAGATAGAGTTTGATATTTATGATGATCACCCAGTGGGGAAGAAAAAGTGTTCCAGACCTCTTATTACTGAGCATAGGAAAAGGCAACATGATAGAGAGGATATGGCAGATGGGAGGTGCATTACCGCAATCCCAGAGATGTGGAATTTGAAGAAGTAAGGGAGTTTACACAAACTGAGCTGGAAAAAAATACAAACAGAAGTCCGGGGAACCCCTATTGAGTTGGCTCCTATGTTTGCGGTATAAAAAAGTGGCTATGGGAGTGTTAACCCATGATCTACATTTGTGTCAGGACATGCAAAAAGCTCAGGAGTTTACTGTGAATTTTTCACTGTTAGACCTTGTGGGAGATCAGATAGTCCGAGTATATGCTAGTTCTAGTGACCTGGAATAAACAGATTAACTAAATTTCCAGAATGGATGGGGCCAGATATGGAACCCTTTACGTCTGCTCTGCGTTTTAAGTTAATGAAGTCTGCACCACTTATTCTCAGGGCTCCTTTATTGTCTTTGCTGAGAGGCCTGGTATTAAACAGCAAGATTCTGGAAGCTACTGCCCTTGTAAGCCAGCTGGAGGAGCTAGAGAACACTTAAACAAAGCCTGTCAGGGCAGTAGATAAGGTCAAAGCCGCCAGGCAGGAAGAAAACAAGCACACTACAGAGCTTTAATTGCCTCCTTGGGTTTACTGCATGAACTTAAAAAGACACAAAGCAAATCAGTTATTCACACAGTTGATGTCTTATTGTCCCAGTTTTTTTTTTATTTTTTATAATTGGATTGCTGTATATTGGTTTTCATGTTGTCATTTGTTTTTTGGAATCTACGTGGCACTATTACCCTCACACCATCGGTGTTAACTGTTTTAGGTTATTAATATATTTTTTGTATTTTAATATTTTTTATTATTTTTACATTTTTAATTTTAGTATTACTTTTTAATTTAATAATCTCGGTTTCTGAGTCTTATGAGAGTTGGGATCCAATAAAGTGGTGGCTGAGTTTTACTAGTGTTCCCTCCATTAGTGGGTGGACACGCTCTTTAGCAGTTCCTATAAGCTAAGTCTATTTATAACTAAGTGTACTATCACCACTATACTCATTGACAATGTTCCATAGGACAAAATGCGTTGGGCGGAGTTACAGCAGTGATGTCATCATGTCTGCTGAGGCGCTGATCGTGGAACCTTAGTCATGCTGTTTAAACTTTTGTCCTTGTGAGTAGCTTTTTAATTTAATTAAAAACGCAGTTTTACAATATTGCACCATGAGAGTTCTTCCTTATGCATATATGCTATAAATGTTGGCCAACATGGTTTATGGCGGATCAGTGTTATTGGAGTGATGAGCGGTACATATAGGTGGGGGGAGTGAAAGTATACATACCATATGTCATATTGGAGGGTGATTGTTCATCTATTGATCCATCCCTTCAACAAGCACCTGACAGGTTGGGGAGCCAGTATCCAGGGCCGGGACAAGGGGTGGGCAGGAGGGGAAGCTGCCCTGGGTGCAATGTTATTTTTCAGGGATGGAGACGCCCTGTGCTATTTGCTTCTGTTACAAGGCTGACAGGAGTAGTGACAGCGACATCACTGCAAAGCCTAAGCCTAACCCTAAGGGAAGGGGGGAGCGCAGTTTGGCATCTTTTGGCTTAGAAGCTGGATGACCTTGTCCCGATACTGCCAGTATTCCTCCATCAGTTTCGGTTCTTTGTAAGTGTGGCTAGACCTCCTATAATCTGAGGTCTAAGAATCTGGTAAACAGCTTGTATTTGGTGGTGTTCACAAGTGGTGAAGAGTCTGCCTGCTGATGGGACCATCTGGGTTGTTTAACCACTTCCGCACCGCCCTATTGCAGAAATACTGCTACAGGGTGGCACGGCTGCACAAAATCACGTATTCGTGCCACCACGCGCCCGCTGACCCGCTGGTGCCGTGATTCGGTGCCCAAGCGATCAATCATCAGATTCAGGCCAGTTATGTTCATCCCTAGAGCCCCTAGTGTCCTTGCAAATCCTGATTGGCAGCCCACAAATTCTGCAGCACCCGTACTTACCCCATTCACTGCCCAACCTGGAATTCAGGTGGAAACAGCAAATTTAACTACTCCCCTTAATTTTTTGGAGCTGTTTTTCACGGAAGATCTGTATACATTGGCTGTGGATCAAAGCAATTTATATGCACAAGAGTTTATCGCCACCAACCAAAATTCAAACCTTGCCAGACCATTTGCATGGAAACCTATTACGGTTTCCAAGTTTAACTTTTTTTCGGCCTAACCCTCAACATGGGCATTACTAAAAAAAATTAATTGCGGTTGTATTGGTCCACAGACCCAATTCATCATATGCCCGTGTTCTCTGCTGCCATGGCCAGGCACAGATATGAAAATATAATGCAATTTATTCATTTCAACGACAATACACTCTATCATCCTCTGGGTGATCTTGAATTTGACTGGCTCCACAAAATTTGACCCCTTTTAAATCACCTTAACCAAAAATTTGCAGATGTTTATACTCCGCAGCAAAACATCTGTGTTGATGAGTCCCTCATTAGTTTTTCTGGCCGCTTTGCATTCAAACAGTTTCTCCCCAGCAAGCGTGCCAGATATGGGGTCAAGATGTATAAGACCTGTGAGAGGGCAACAGGCTATACATATAAGTTTCGGATTTATGAGAGAAAAGATAGTCACATGGAGCCTCCCGGATGCCCAGACTACATGGGGAGCAGTAGCAAGATAGTTTGGGACTTGGTATCATCCTTTTTCCATGTGAGGTACCACTTATACATGGACAATGTTTATTCAAACGTGCCACTATTTAGACATTTGTACAATCTTGGAATTGACGCATGTGGTACCGTGCAACCTAATTGCCAGGGCTTCCCCCAACGGCTTGTAAATATCAATCTTAGAAAGGGGGGGAAAAGCATGCTTGAGAAATGAGGAATTACTCACAGTGAAGTGGAAAGACATAAGGGATGTTTTCGTCCTCTCTTCCATTCACTCAGAAACGACCATCCAAATTGCCACGACAGCTGGTGTTGTTGAGAAGCCCCTCTGTGTCCACGATTATAACCTTAACATGGGAGGGGTGGACTTCAACAAACAGATGATGAAGCCTTACTTACTTTCCCGAAAATCTAGACGCTGGTAAAAAAAAGGGTCTGTTTATTTATTTAAATTGGCTCTATATAACGCTTTTGTGCTTTACAAAGCAACTGGACATAATGAATCCTTCCTAAAATACCAGGAAGAGATCATCGCAGCCCTTTTGTATCCAGAAGGTGCTATGGCCCAAACCCCCAACCCAGATGCATGAGAGGCATTTTCCTGATGCCATTCCTGGTACCCAACTCAAAGGACACCCTAAAAAAGATGTTGTGTCTGTAGCAGAATCGGAATTAGGTGTGACATCCACTTTTTTTGTCCCTCCTGTCCTGGCCAACCTGGTCTCTGCCTCAAGGACTGCTTCCGTCTCTACCATACACTAGTGGAGCATCGGTATAGGTTACAGCACGGCACAGTTCAGGGCACATATTTGTACAGGGTTTTGAAAGATGTTAGGTAGTTAGGTAACTGGCTATTGCATAATGACAGACCCTACAATCTGGTTAAAGTTAAAAAAGAAAAAGAAGTTAAAAAAAACATAAAAAGTACCAACATTTTTTTTTTTAATTTAAAAAACCAAAAATAGTTGTAGTTTTTTTTGTTGTCGAGTTATTGTTATACTGTTACAGTTTTACTGTTACTCTTTTATTGTTAACCATTGCTGTTTTCTTTGCAGGATATTGACATATTCAGCTGCAGCACTAACTGTTTATTCTGAGAGCAACAGAGTCTTGCTCTCAGAATATACATAAGTAAATGTGTGCAGCGCTGTTGGTTAAGATTCTTTATCCGCAGTTAATAAAGAGAATGTATGCCCAAGCATGGGGACCTGGGGTGGCCAGTGGGTGGATGGCCCCTATGCTTCGGCATATATATTTTAGACATTTTTTGGCACATATTTCAACAAAAAAGTTGTTTTATTGAATTACTGTTTTATTGTTAACCATTGCTTTTTCCTTTGCAGGAATGCCATTCAGCTGCAGCACTGATCTGTTTATTCTGTCAGAGTCTTGCTCTCAGAATATATGTAAGCGTGTGCAGTACTGCTGGATGAGATTTTTTTAAAAAAAAGGGCATATTTGCCCAAGTATGGGGGCCTGGGGTGGCCAGTAGGTGGATGGCCCCTATGCTTCGGCATGTATTTTTTTTTTTTTGGTAGAGATTTCTTCATCCACATCGATCAATGTGAATAGAGGAATCTGCTAGGCTCTGTTTTTTTCCATTCAGCCCATGGTTTGAACGACAAAAAAAGAACGTTTCATATGTGCCCACCATTAGTAGTGGGTGGGTGCAGGGCAGTATATTCTGGCAGAGATTTCATCTCTTTTTTTTCATTCAGCCCACAGGCTGCATAAAAAAAAGAACATAGCATATATAACCAACAAGGACTAGAGACATACTGGTACATCACTGAACTTTGAGTGGTTACACCTGGATGATGCCTGCAGCTGCAGGCATCATCCTGGTATCGTTTTTTTCAGCTGGCGATCGGCTATCATGTAAAAGCTATCCTAGTGGCTAATTAGCTGCAGGATTGCTTTTGCAAGCAGCGGCATGCTTCTCAGACAGTCCCGTGCCATCGAGGGAACCTGAGAATGCAGCCGGTGGTTCTGCTAGCTGACCATAGAACTGATTGGAGACCGGAATGGCGCCAATCATCTCTATAGTCTAAGAAATCAGAAGCTACAAGCATTTCATCACTTCAGTTTCCCAGGATATAAATAGCGCCATTTGTAAATTGGGAAAGCATCTGATCACACCAATCTTGGTGAGACTAGATGATATAAGGGCAGAGGAGAAATCTACTCTAATAGACCCCAGATTTCTCAAAAGAGAATACCTGTCCATGCCAATTAAAGTCACAGGGAATATTTACGTTTCCTGTAAAAGCAATAAAAGTGATTAAAAAAAATTAAAGGGACAGTGCAAAAATAATTTAAAAAATCAAAATAACTTATAAAAAAAGCACCCTTGCCCCTCGTTCATGCACGCACCTGCGTGTGCAAGCATTGACCCCTTGCCAGTATGTAAACAGAGGTGGCAGCATGGATGGGAGGTAGCGCCGTGAACATCAGATCAAGGGCAGTAATTCTAGCACTAGACCTCCTCTGCAAATGTAAAATGGTAGCCTGTAAAGGATTTTAAAACATTGCCTATGGATATTGAAAATGTATGCAGTTTGTCGCCATTGCACGGGGCGTGCACAGTTTTAAAACATGTCATGTGTGGTATCTATTTACTCGGAATATCATCATCTTTTATATTTTACCAAATAATTGGCTAATATATTGTGTTTGTGTGCATTAAAAGTAAAAAAAGGTTGTTTTTTTTTAAATTGCATATGTGACATAAAAAATTGCAACACCCACTATTTTATTCATTAGGGTGTTTGCTTTAAAAAAATATGTAATGTTTGGGGGCTCAAAGTAATTCAAAGTAAGTAACAATAATAATTTTTTCATGTAAACAAAGTGTCAGAAAAGGCTTGGTCTTCAGGTGGATAGAAGAATGAGTGATGTGTGGAATAAACTTCTAATGCTGGGCATAAAATGCCCCCTCTCCCCAAATGACCCTTTTTTGGAACGTAGGCACCCAAACTGTTTGCTGAGAGGCATGTTGAGTCAATAGAAGAATTTATTTTTTTACCACAAGTTTTTGTAAAATGACAAAAAAAATATTTTTTTTTTTACATAAAATTGGCAATTAAATGATTTATTGCTCACACATGCCATGGGTATATGTGGAATTACTCCCCAAAATACATTCTGCTACTTCTCCTGAGTATGTGGATACCACATGTGAGAGACTTATTGGCAGTCTAGCCGCATACAGGACCCCAAAATCCAATAAGCACCTTAAGGCTTTTAAAGGGCATTATTTCCTCATTACACTTCCTGACTACTCATCACAGTTTCAGAGCTCCTGAAATGCTAGAATAGTATGACCCCCCCAAATTACCCCTTTTTGGAAAGTAGACAAGAATTTGATAAGAAGCATTGGGAGTATTTTGCAGATCTCGTTTGTTGCCACAAGTTTTTGGAAAATGAAGAAATAAAACAAAAACAATTTTGATGTTTTTTTTTTGTTTATAAAGCAAGAAGAAAAAAAGGTGATCAAATACCACCGAAAGAAAGCTCTATTTGTTTGAAAAAAAAGGACATAAATTTCTTTGGGTACAGCATTGCATGACTGCACAATTACCAGTTGAAATAGCACAGTGAGGAATAGCAAAAAAAGGCCTGCTCAGGAATGGGGGTAAATCCTTCGGAGGGGAAATGGTTAATTCACATATGAAGGTTTCTGGTTGTGCACTTTATATGAAATAAGATTATGAACTTTGTCAGGATTCTGTTCATTTATGTATTCATATGTTTGCTCTTAAGCACATGTTTTCATATGAATTTAATTCACTGTATACTTTCTAATGCACATGCACTTTTTTTATGCACAGCAGCGCAACACAGTTTAAGTAAGTATTTTGTATAAATCAGATGAGCAGATATACCGTAGCAAGTGTGGATGCTCTTTTTTTTATATTTAGACGCATTCAAAAATTGCCTTATGATAGACTAGCACATAATTTTCTGTTTATTAGGCACACAGTTAACCCATTTATTGCCATCCTGATCACCCTTGCCACTCAGCCAGTGTCATTAGTATAGTGACAGTGTACAGTATTATCACTGATCACTGTATTAGTGTCGCTAGCGATATTAAATAGTGTCCCTCTTATCCAGTGTGAGCGCCAGTCCCTGATTGCCTGCCACACTGTCACAGTCACACAAGTTGCTGATCACCACCCAACAAGTGCAGTGTTAGTAACATTTTTTTGATAACTTCAACCTCTGATACATTGTCCACAGTGTTATCAAGATCAGGCCTGATCTCTGCTAGCACTAGCAATTCATTTTATTTCTAGTGTGCAAGTAGTCCCTGATTGCTAGCCTGGTGCTCTTTTTTCCATCATCACCACTCTAGGTACCTGTAAAGTTAATTCCCAAAATGTCCAGAAAAAGGTACACTAGTGAGGAGGTGTACAGGATTCTGAGCATGACAGATGAGAGCAAAGGGGTTGCCTCACTGTCAGAATCAGGTTCAGAATAGGAACCTGTAGAAAGCGGTGGCACCCCGACAGTTAGCTCGGATGATGGTGAAGAGGTTCCTGCTAAGATCAGGTGTACCCGACCCCATGTTGCTGAAGTGCTAGAAACACATGATTATGCTCAGATGCAGCAGGGTGCAAGTACCTGAAGCATAGTACATCCTGGCCTTTAAGACACCTGCACTGCAATATTTCATGGTGAAGTGGTAAGCACCAGCAGTGCAGTACAAGCTGGTGAGGTGTAGGGCTATCTTTAATGTGGGGCAAAAGGGGCAGCTGCCTAAGGCCCAGTCATTGTTGTGGGGCCCAAAGCAGCTGCCCCTTGAGCCCATGCTGCCTGCAAAAAGCCGGTTGCGGTTGGCTTTGGAACTGCTCATACACACTTCCCTAAGCCGGCTAAATGCTACCTGGGTGGAGTCAGACTCAGGCTGTGCGGCGGCAAGGTGGGTCCAGGAGGATGTGTGCCTGGCTGTCTCTCATCTTCAATTTCCTGGCTCAGTGCTCCACCACCTCTTCCGAGTCCCGACCAACAACTTCCTGATCCACCGTCACATGACCTTTACATCCCCCTGACAGCCCCTCGCCCAGTGGGGTGGGAAAGGGGGGGACCTCTATGACTTGCCCTCCTCTGTACAGTCCATGCTGGGAGTCTGGGACCTGTCGTCATTGTCGGTGCCACACAGAGAAGTAAGTAAATTACATGTGTGGTGTGGGGACACTTAGAGCAAATGTTGTACTGATCAGGAAGAACCAATTTTGAGTGTTCAGCACAGTACAGAGATAGGAGATCAGACAGTACATTGGGTGGTGCAGTGAGCAGTACACAGGGAGGTGCAGTCTCTGACATCTACATTCTCTTGTGGTATGATTACAATCTTCGACCCTCTCCTGTACTATGTTTGCAGTATCTGACCATCTCCTGCTATGTCTGCAGTCTCTGACCCTTTCCTGTAGTATTTCTGCAGTCTCTGACCATCTCATGCAGTGTGTCTGCAGTCTCTGACCCTCTCCTGTAGTATTTCTGCAGTCTCTGACCATCTCTTGTAGTATGTCTGCAGTCTCTGACCCTCTCCTGTGCTATGTTTTCAGTCTCTGACCATCTCCTGTAGTATGTCTGCAGTCTCTGACCATCTCCTGTAGTATGTCTGCAGTCTCTGACCATCTTCCGTATTATGCATGCAGTCTCTGACCATCACATATATCATGTTTGCAGTCTCTGACCTTCTCCTATAGTCTGCCTCTAGTCTCTGACCTTCTCCTGTAATATGGCTCCCGCTGCTGCCTCAGTCAATCAGGAGAGTCCCCAGAGAACCGAAGCTCTTGTGGACATCGCTGAATCAAGAGGGGGCTCAGGTAAGTGTTTTTTTTTTTGGAGGGGGGGGGGGGGAGGTCTGCTACACACATAAGGTTTTGTACCTTCATGCATAAAATTTATTAAGAAATTAGATTTTCTAATTTTTTTTTAATGCATATGTTTTAAAACAAAATTTAAAAAATATTGTTGGTTTGTTTTTTTTTTTAATTTTCAGCCTTTTTTTGTTTATATTGCATAAAAATAAAAAAAACCCAGTGGTGATCAAATACCACCAAAAGAAAGCTATATTTGTATGAAAAGAAAATATATAATTTCGGTACAGCGTTGCATGACCAATTAAAAAATAGCAAAGAAAAACCTGTTCATGAAGGGGGTAAAACCTTATGGCGCTTAAACACAAAACGAAAAATGTAATATATTGCAGCTTACCAATCATTAGATGTGGTGCTTGAATTCATTTTCAGTGCTGCATTAGTAGTCAACAGTAAATGATTTCTCGTCCCTGTATCTGATACATCTGCGAAAGAATGTGTTCTTATGAAAGACCACAAACTTACTGACTGGATCATCAGATGAAAATAAAGGAAAGAAAGCCTGAAAAAGAAAACTAATGTAGCCATCACATCTAAGAATTGGCAAGCTGCAATATAATAAATGTTTGCTTTTGGGTTTAATACTGCTTTAATGCATTAAAGTATGTGTGCTAAAGAGACCCTTAAATTTGTTACTGAATATGACCAAAAAATGTTACAGCGGGCATTCAAAAATGGGCTATTAGCATTTTATAGGTTATCACTTAAAACCAACCAATATATCATTGGAATAATAATCAAAGGATACTGGAATACGTAACTATGTGTTTTTCTGTGTTTGATTATTTTTCTTTGCAAAGAAAAAAAATTAAAAAAGAAAACTAATTCAGCCATTATATCCAATAATTGGTAAGAGACAATATTATACATGTTTTGGGTTTAACACCACTTTAATGAGTGGGGTGAAGTGGCTAAGAGGGTGAGTGGGTAAGAATGTACTATTCCCCATAGAAAAAACTATCCTAGAAAGGGTTCAGGACTGGTTACAAAGAGGCTACCAGAACAATATGGAGTAAGACCTTACATTTACAATAGGATGACCTGTTGAGATGTGATTATTTTTGCCTGAAGTTTTAAAAGAAAGCTTGATCACTGCAGTAGTTAATTTTTAAAAATGTGAGTAGAGGACATGCATTTATAGTTGACCTAATTAATATTTCAAAATCATGTAATAGAAAAGGACAGATTGTTTTATCTTAGTTTCTTGTCAGCCCATAGGAAGTTCAGTTACAGTTTTCACTTGAGATATCCATAATTACAGCTGTTTACTTGACCCATTTTTACCAAGGCTACTACAGGAGGCAATGATGTATCTGTAGGATTTGTTTGAAATTTAGATCATTGTGGTTTATGTAGGAGGACAGAACTCGACACAGGAAGCTTGTGAAAATGATGTACGTTTACCAATTAACAAGATGAAGAGTGCAAAATTAATAATGTTACTATGAATACACATTTTATATAGAAGAACCTCTTATCTTACTGATGTATTTGACATACAACATACTGTATGTGCCCATTAATTATCATAAATAAAAATCCTGAATAGTAGTGATGGAGTGTGAGACAAAGAAGCAGCACAAGAAGCTCATGTGCTGATAAAAGCATGCTAATGGGTCAGTTCCAGTTCACATATATGCAGATTGTATGAGTTTTGAACCGCATGCAATCCACGTGACATGTGAAATAACATTGCTTCCTATGGTGCCTGTTCACATATGTCCGGTGCACTGATGGTGCGGATTAAGTGTGGTTTGAAAAAGAGTCTTGTACGATTTCTGAGCAGTACGGTCCGCTTCAGATGCGGATTACTGGCTACTGACTTCTATAGGAACCGATTCTAAAACGCACGTGCAGGGGCGGACTGACAACTCATGGGGCCCCTGGACTATAGGGGATCATCGGGCCCCTGTGTCCTTGCCCAAACTCAAAAAAGCCTATGAAAAGGGTACCAGGGGCATCTCATGGGGCCCCCTACTGACCCTGGGCCCGAGTTTCCAAATGGTCAGTCCGCCCCTGCGCACGTGGGAACAGGATAAACTCCTGAGCTAATCCTGTCCTGAACCTGATGTAAACTTGACATGAACCGCTGAACAGTGACTATGTCAATTAGCTGTGAAACCTGAGCTTCAATCTACACTGCACTGCGCATGTGTGAATCAGCACTAAAGGAGCAGAGTGACAGAGAGATTATCTCATCACTGTACTGCTTTTCTTTTCACTGTCCACTCACAGGCTGGTGTACATCTTGTATGACCTGGACTCAGAGGAAGTGGGTTGAATGGTGCTGGCTAAATTAGACAAATTAGATAAAGGCTATGCTCATACAGAGCAAAAAATCAATAAATCAGTAGAAATGTGTTTTTGGTTAGTTTTTAATGTATGAGAAAGCAATAGATAGGGTGAAACACAAAGGGGGAGAGAGAATTGAGAAAACAAAAAGCATGACAGAAAAATATTCTGTCCTTGGCCTTTGGTAAAGTGGATGCTTCACAAAAGTTTGTTATAGTATATGAATATATTCTGCAAATGACTTTATAATGATACAGGCCAGGATTGGTATTTAGCTTCTACCAGAACCTTTATGGCACCATATTTGACATCTTAAGCTTTTGAAGTTATAATATGTGACAATTTGATATAAATCTGTATGAATATATTTTAAATTACATGTAGAAATAAAGATCTATATATGTTTTACCGTGATTGTTGCTCTCAATTTGTACCTGTAAAGTCCAACCTTCAGAAAAAAACTTTTTGTCAGCTATAGTTATTTGCAATTTTTGAATATGGTACATGGGTGGTTCTCCTCAAGAATTACTACAAAACAAAAAAGGAAAATAAATGTAAAGCTGTAAAAGCTATTGAAACAAGTACTTCTCTAAAATATAAGAGCCAGGTGTAGTTTTGTAGTTGGATGTTAAACTGACACCTTTCTAAAAACTGGTTGCTCCATTACCAGCCCAAAAAAGGTCAGATTTTGTCAGTTTTGGCCATGGTATTCTCTAGTGCAGGGTTTCCCAACCAGGGTTCTGTGGAATCCTAGGATTCTTCCAGAGGTTGCCCAGGGTTCCTTGAGCAATGAGCATTTTTTGCCTCTCAGGTAAGTTCCCACTAATACCATTGATCTTTTTAGCTATCAGTAAGGGGGTAATTCTTCCCAATGACCACAAGTGTAAGGAGCATTCTTCCCACTGATCATCACATGAATGTATCATGAATTGTAGATAAAGTCATTTTAGCAGTAGTTCCCTGAGACTGGAAAGCTATGTCAAGGGTTCCTCTGCGTTGAAAAGGTTGAGAAAGGCTGCTCTATTGCTTACAGGAATTCCATAAACCTAACATATTTTATCTTACCAAGTGTTGATTCTGAAGGGGATTCAGGATGCTTCTATTTCAAAGCCAAGAAATGCTCTACCGCTGTTGGAACAAGTGATATTTTTGCATAGATTTAGAAGAACCTTAACATAAGTAGGCAGGGCTATGAAATCAACAGAAATATCTGATCAGTAAAAGCAACTGTTAGGACGCACGTTTTCAGCAAAGGCTGCATGTACTGCGAAATATTTAGTGCAATGGCTGCACTTGTAAAGGATGTATAAACATAGATATCCCTAATCCTTTTCGGCGTAGTGTGTTACCAATTGTTTTCTTGGTGACTGTGGACCATTGACAAGATCCTCACGTGTAGTTCTGGGATGATTCCTCACTGTTCTTAAGATCATTGACACTCCAAGAGGTGAGATCTTGCATGGTGCACCAGACCTAGGGAGACTGACAATACAACGATACTTGAACAAAAATGAGCTGCATGGTTGAGCTGCCAGAAAGAAGCCTTTACTGCACCAATGCCACAAAAAAGCCCAGTGTCAAGGTGTTGTTGGGCATATTGTAACCTGGCTTTTTTGTGACATTGGCGCAGTAAAGGCTTCATTCAGGCAACTCAACCATGCAACTCATTTTTATTTAAGTATTGTCGTATTGTGCTCCTTGAAACAGCCACATCATCTTTTTCCAGAGCAGCCTGTATTTCTCCTGAGGTTACCTGTAGGGTTTTTCTTTGAATCCCGAACAATTCTTTTGGCATTTGTGGCTGCAATCTTTCTTCGTCTACCTGACCTTGGCTTGGTATCAAGAGATCCCTGAACTTTTTACTTCTTAATAAGTGAATGAACAGTACAGGTGACTAGCATATTTAATGCTTTGGATATCTTTTTATATCCTTTTCCATCTTTATAAAGTTCAATAACCTTGATATGTAGGACTCTTGACAATTCTTTTCTGCTCCCCATGGCTCAGTATCTCACCTGCTCAGTGCATCCACGTGAAGGCTAGCAAACTCATTGACTATTTATACACGGACATTAATTGCAAAAGCCACAGATGTAGGAAATTAATCTTTAATTGCCATTTTAACACGTGTGTGTCACCTTGTGTGTCTGTACCAAGGCCAAACATTCCAGGGTATGTAAACTTTTGATCATGGCCATTTGGGTGATTTCTGTTATCATTATGATTTAAAAAGGAGCCAAACAACCATGTGATAATAAATGGCTTCATATGATCATATTTTCAATATCAATGCCATAATTTCACAATTTCTGTCAGGGCATGCAAACCTTTGAGTATATATTTATATATATATATATATATATATTCATAAGAAGTTCAGTTTCATTAGGATAACACTTTTAAAGTGTCATTAAAAAAACCTTGCATAGGCTCTTTAATTTGTTTAAATGTGATTTGTCACTGTTAAATTTCTGCCTGCCGATGTTCTGTTTTACCTAGTTGATCCTGCCTTTGCCCCACCTCCTGAGAGTAAACTGACCACGCTAGTATGGCTGCCGATCCATGCTAGCATGGTCAGTTTACATATTATGTCATCCCGCTGAAGATATGTGATGATGATGATGCAAGAGCACAGGGTGCCTGTATCTTTCATAGTCAGTGCA
This sequence comes from Staurois parvus, assembly GCF_062004578.1. NCBI lineage: Eukaryota > Metazoa > Chordata > Amphibia > Anura > Ranidae > Staurois > Staurois parvus. The sequence goes on from NW_028317860.1 coordinate 7,168,593, forward strand.
CAGCCGTGCACCCACCCGCCCATTGCACCCGGCTGCGATGGTATTCTACCAAGACAAATAGCATTCCATTGTTATGGAAACGCATGGTGGCAGCATTATTTCCTGTAATGAAGTAATGCCCCAGACACACCCACCAGCAGGTGCTTGCATTGCTGTAGAAGCTACAGTGATCACATGACCTGCACTAATAAAGCTGGAGAAAGCAGGAAAGGGAAGTTTTTTTTTAAGCAAGTGCTTAGTGAATACAGGTTTAAAGCAGAAGGGCAAGTTCTGCTTGTTTGGCACTTTTTGGGGGGAGGGGGCAGTGGGTACCTGATCTTGACAGGTACCCGCCCCCACTTCCGGTCAGATCACTGTGTTGATGTTTGGCCCCTCCTCCTTTCCCCTGCAGCCTTCTGGGACACATCACAGGTCCCAGAAGACTGCTGGACCATTGCATGCACAGCAGGAAACCAGCTGTGAAGCCGAAAGGTTGCACTGTTGTTTTCCCTCGCCTGCACCCAAAGTCGAATGAAGAATTGGCTCGGGTGAGGACATCGCTGGATCCCTGGACAGGTGAGTGTCCTTATATTAAAAGTCAGCAGCTACAGTATTTGTAGCTGCTGCCTTTTCATTTCTTTTTGGGAGACTGCTCTTAAATTTCCCTTTCCCCTTTTTTTAAGAGACTCCTCTTTAAATTTCCCTACTGAAAAATGAGTTTACCATGAGTAAGGTTTACAACTACTTTAAACAGTTATAGAAGCCGTTTTTTCCCCCCTGAAAATAGCCATTTTCAAAGTACGTATGATGGTAAGGTGTTAGCCACAAACTGGGGTGTTCGTTTTATGTTTCCAGGAAGGGGAAGATGTGGACAAAAGTTTTCTTTTATATATTCAGAGAACAGCATTCGTTCTCTCATTTACACAAAAACAGATTCTTTACATTGCAGGGCTCAGGAAAACAGTAGATTGTATAACCCAGCCTTTTTCAGCCAGGGTATCCAGTCATCCTGGAGTGCCTTTAGGTTTCTTCAGTGGTGCCTTGACAAAATGCTTGAAAGAAGCCCCCAAATTATACACAAGCCAGCTGGTGGATGAAGCCTGCTTTTTAGTTCTACGAATCCACAGGTTTTCATAATGCACCATTGCAGCCTTTCAGCCACCGGTGTCCTGAAAACCAATACCGCCATCGGTTGATAAGAAGGACATCAGGCACCTGCACAACATCCATGTTTGCCTCTCCCTTGCCCCTCTTCATCAGCACTGGGGTCCCATTAGCTAAGTGAGGGAGAAGAGAAACATTAGAATACTAGTCAGTACCAGTGTGTAAAGGTGTATTTGCTTTGTAGGAATAAGCCACTTCTAATGTTGGGTGTCCTACATGTGTGGATGTTGCTGCGTTATATAAAACTATTAGTTTCGTATTTTACATTTTAGATTGGGGTGCCTTAAGATTGTACATCATTTTAAAGGGTGCCTTGACTGAAAAGAGGATGAGAAAGACTGGTCTAACCTTTTACTCCTAAATGTAAAAGCTCAATTCTAGCCAAAACATTTTTAGTTTTAGCGTGGAGAAGTGTTAAAACCTCTGCCAAGTTTAATTGCTACCTATAATCTTATTTTAGAGATTTCCACCCAAATATAGAAAAAAATCTGGAGTTGATCTTTCAAGTGACTCTGTGATATGGCCAGGGGAGTGGTGGCTCTGCTTCCACTGAGTTTTAGTGCCAGCTGTGGAAGAGCAAGGAGCTGCAAGGGAGTGCAGGTGAGTATGAGGGGTTGAGGGAATGCCCTTTGCAGAGACATTATCCCTTTGCCCTGTATAGACTAGATGACAGTGTCTCTTTACATCCACCTAGACACTGCTTGGATGGGATAGCAAGCTAAGTCCCACTTTAGCAGCTTTAAATTGATGTTAGCAATGGCAAAATAGCTAGGTACATTTTCTATTGCATAGTCCCAACCAGTGTGCCCTTTGGGCAAACCCTGCAGTTAGTTACCAGCAAGAGCAAAGTGCAAGAGCAACAACAAGAGCAGACTGTTTAAACCACTTTGAGGTTGGCTGCACCCCTATGCATTACAATGGTATGTTGAGTTGCATTGCCATTCATTTGGACTGTTACCCAGTGTACAAAAACAGTATTTGTCAATGCAGGTGTGTTTGTTTCATGTGTAAAGTGCATCAGCCCATGCAACATGAATGACATGCTGGCAGATTGTCTTAAATCGGTATTAAACCCAAAGCCAAAAATCTAATATATTTTGGCTTACCAATCATTAGATGTGGTTTTTTTTTGGCTTTTTCTTTCATCTAAGGATCTTGCCAGTAGCTCACCTCTAAATGAAGAAGCACAGGGGGTACCTTTGGACAGCAGTATTCTAACTCTGGGAATAAAGATTTAACATATAGTAAATAAATAAAAGCTGATCACTGTAAGCAATCCCTGCCAGTGTTGAATGGTTTTCCTCATCCCTGTAACTGATACATTCACAAGAGAGCTTGCTCTTTTAAAAAACAACGGAGTTACTGGTTGGATTGCCAGATTAAAACAGAAGAAAGCCTGAAAAATAAAACTTACCAATCATTAGATGTGGGTTTTTTTTTTTGGCTTTTTCTTTAATCTAATGATCTTGCCAGTAGCTCACCTCTGAATGAAGAAGCACAGGGGGTACCTTTGGACAGCAGCATTCTAACTCTGGGAATAAAGGTTTTACATATAGTAAATAAATAAAAGCTGATCACTGTAAGCAATCCCTGCCAGTGTTGAATGGTTTTCCTCATCCCTGTAACATTCGCAAGAGAGCTTGTTCTTTTGAAAAACAACAGAGTTACTAGCTGGATTGCCAGATTAAAATAGAAGAAAGAGCCTGAAAGTCTGAAAAAGAAAACTAATGTAGCCATCACATCTAAGAATTGGTAAACTGCCATGTAATACATGTTTGCTTAAGAGACCTTTAAATTTGTTACTGAATTTGAAAAAAAAAATGTTGCAGAGGCCATTCAGAATTAGCATTTTATAGGTTATCACTTAAAACCAACAAAAAAAAAATATCCTTGGAATAATAACCTAATGACACTGGAATATGTAACTATATGTTTTTCTTGTTTCTGCCTATTTTTCTTTGCGAGAAAAAAAAACTTGTTAAAGGTTTTTTAAAAAATGAACCTTGCACGGAATGTAGAAATGTACTGCTTTATTCCTCCCTTCATGAACAGAAAAGTTGAGCTGTTATGTAGAAAAAGAAGGCATCCCTGGTGTCCCTTTACACGTGCACAATGTCCATTTGCCCTGTTGGCCAGTAGGTGGTGCAGTACATTTACCAATTAGTTTATGGTTACATGGTATCATCAGTGTAATAAATCTTCACAATCCAAACTACAAACCCAGCAAAAAATGTGTTTTGGCTTTTCCAAAGTTTAAACCATTGTTTCAGGGAATAGCAAGATTCACAGTAACATCTGAGCCTGGGTTCACATATATGCAGTGCAGTATATCGCATGTGATTCGCACAGGAACCGCACCGCATTCCTGTGCAAATCACATGCGATTTGTGTGTGGTGCGATTGGAGCCATTCTAATCTAATCGCACCGCACCAAAAAGGTGCCGGACCCTTTTTTTGTTCCGCATAGAATCGGATCGCATGGGTATTCACACCTATGCGATCCGACTCTGCACATCGTACTGAGTTTTGCGGACCACTTTCGGGGTGTTGTTAACTTAACACACACACCCTCATCGGTTCGCATGAACGGGGTGCGATTCTGATGCGGTGCGGAATTCGCACAGAAAACGCTGCAAATTCCGCACCGCATCAGTGTGAACCAGGGCTAAAAGGTGACTGCCTAATCTGAAAGAAGACCATTGCTTTGTTTAAGAAAATATATGTATTTGTTTTTTTAACATTCTTTTTAAGCATGCATCCTGTTTACAGTATGAAGTTACCTGCTGTCTAACATTATGGGGGAAATTTACTAATACTGTTTTTTGTTAGAACACAAGTAATCTTAGCAGTTCTGAATGAAAGTATTTGTTACACCTGGAAATTAAAGAAGAATCATTTTTTTTTACAATATCAGTTCCTGATGGGACAAATTACATGTAGTACCATATCCCATCTTCCTAAGCACCCTGGAACACTAGTTGTGATGTTGGATAGGGCCCTCCCAATCCCTTAATGCATGGCAGCTTGACACCACAGCTAACAAGCAGATTGCTGCTTTGATAGTGAGTGCCTGTTTTTGGCACCCAGCACTAGCCTGGCACTTTTCAACTGTCTCTGCATTCCTCTTGCCAGTGTTTGTCCCAGGCAAGTGCTAGGAGCCGAAGATTGGTGCTAATTATCAGATAATCTATCTGCTAGCTAGGTGCAGTGTTGGGCTGCCATACGCCAAGTGGGGTGCCCTGTCCAACACTGCAGATAGCTTTTCAGGGCACATAAGATTATAGAGCAAATTACTACACGTACTTAGTCCCTTCAAGAACTAAACAATGGTGAAAATGTGTGATAATTCTTCCCAACACTAGGAATTTGAAAAAAAATCTACCCTTACAGTGGCAGCCTGCACTTCATGGGTTAAATGTTCATTATATCTAGGGTGCTGTAATATGAAATAAATACTTACTTCATTCCATGCTACAGCAGGATGCCCCTTCTTGTATGCTCGCCTCCAACAAATACAATGTAGAGTTAATAGCCCTGCATTTTATGTGATGACGCTGAGGGGCCACCCACAGAATGGAGCTTTGGGGAGCAGGTACAGGGTAAATAATACTGCCTGTTTATGAACCCCCTAGACATGACAAGCATTTAACCCATACAGTGGGGGAAAGGGAGTTGTAGCTATGCTTTAAAGTAGACCACACAGTACACTGCCCCTTTCCCTTATAAAAAATCATTACTTCTTAGTATGGGTAAAAAGAACCTGTAAAGAAAAGGTTTACAGTATATAAGATTTATACTTATCTTAAAAGCAGGGGTGGACTGACAACTCATGGGGCCCCCAGGCAATAGGGTATCATGAGGCCCCTGTGTCCTTGCCCAAACTCAAAAAAGCCTATGAAAAAGGTACCAGGGGCATCTCATGGGGCTCCCTACTGACCCGAGTTTCCAAATGGTCAGTCCGCCCCTGCTTAAAAGAGAAATTTGGAAAGTTAAAAAAACAAACATACATACCTAGGTGGATGCAGAGACCAAGACTAAGACCAAGAACTGAGCTTTCAAAGACCACTGATCTCTCAGCCCTTGGTCTCACTGGAGCAGAGAGATGGGCTGTAAAGTTGCTGGCTCAGGCTCTCGGTGACTCGCATATGGGCTGATCCCAACATTAAAGTTGGGATCACTCCACAGCCTGGACCGGTTCAGTGACGTCAACCAACAGTGGCCTTTACCTGCTGTTGGCTGAATGCAGGTTACAGGAATGCAGAACTAAGAGCCCTCCTG